>NC_137651.1:1455580-1954625 GCF_963422515.1 Blennius ocellaris | reverse complement strand
ATGCCACAACAGACCTTGTTAGTAGGCAACACTCAGTAGGCAAAACTACACAAAATGGTAGTTTAAATATACTGAAACATATTCATCTATGATGAAGAGTACAGGAAACCCTGTCTGCTGCCTTTACAGAGGAGGAGCCACAAAGGCCTATAGAGGTATGATAGTTCTCATCCCATTTACATTTCTGAAACATTGTGGTGGAATAAAGAGTGATATTTTGTCTACACTGAAGTATTGACACATTATTTTTAACAGGGCCTGGCTGGGCAGCAGCAGGAGGGTCCCTCAACATCCACTGCAGGGACTGACAGTGAGACAGATGTTCAGTAAACACCAGAGGTTCATTCTGTGGAATTCATGTCCAACTGTAATAATTGAATGTCCTCCTTATGTCTTCCCAGTTATCTGTAAAACACATCTATAGACTCCACCTGCTCCAGAAGATGGAAAAAACTGGAGCACAAGTTAAGGGTGGGTGTACAGCCCCAGGTCAATTATGCTAACTACTAACTACATTAACTAAACTAGCGCTTGTATTTGTAGGAAATAAAAAAGACCAAATGAATTGTGCATCATGTCTTTATTTGGTGGTGGTGGTGGTGATCAGACCCCGAAGTGATGATGGCATATGGTGTCTCTGACAGCTCTGCCATTTACGAGGAAACGCAGCACAACACACAATATCTGCTATGACGTCAGGGGAAGGCTCAGCTGGTGATGTTGCTAATGTACAGAGCGATTAAACTGTGGATGTACATAATGGTCTCGGCAGTAAAACGGTACCGCTCAAAAAGGAAGGTGTCTGCAAATGCCAGTACATCTCTGATGATGCGAATATTATCTGCGAATATTAAATTCTCGGCGAAGTAATGCTGCGCCTTCATCAATCGGATCATTATCAAAAGCACATTCTATATTGAGGGAATAAAGTTGACGTCTAATTTGCCTCTGGAATAAGGCACTGCAGAACTGTTTAACCAAAACTCCCCCGCTGAATGAGGAAATGAAATCCCGTGTCCGTCTGAAAGGGGGCGGAGCCAGAGCAAAACTCCGTGTTCACTGACAATAACCTGCTCCCGACCAGGTTAGTTCTAGAGCGTCTGTTGCCCCGGTAACTGACCGGGAGTTGACGTTACACCGCTTCGTGAAACAGGCTTGAGTTACCCCGCCTCCTCCGGTTTGAGTTACCTCCCTTTGTGAAACGGAAAATCCCGCATTTCCCTCAACTCGGTGTTCAATAACCTGGGGTAATCCTTAAACCTGCTTCGTGAAACGGACCCCTGGTCCAAAGTGTCACCATGACTTTATGCAGTGGCTGCAGATTGGTCACTTCACCAAAGGTCTCTGCCGGATGGAGTCCAGAGAACTTGTCATGCTCCAGAACTCTGACACCATTTAAACTTGAATTGAGAAAGTACTAATTTGTTCTAATGAAATAAAAACTTTATTCCAAAATCACTCTATATCTCGTGTGGAGCATCATTTCGGCCACTCCTTATGAAATGAAAATAGCAGTCAAATCCAGCATAATAAAACAGGTTGAAACTGCTTAAACCTGATAAACACTTCATGTTTAAACTTGAATAGTGAAAGTACGACTATGTTCTAGTAAAATACAAACTTTATTCTAAAAACCAACTCTCAAGCTCCTCATCCTATCTCTAAGGGTGCGCTCAGCCACCCTACGCAGGAAGCTCACTTCAACCGCTTGTATCCGGGATCTCGTTCTTTCGGTCACGACCCATAGTTCATGGCTGTGGTGGAGGCAATAACTCGGGTCTGGGAGGAGTTTGGAGAGGCCATGGAAGAGGACTTTCGGTCTGCCCCGAGGAAATTCTGGCAAACCGACTCCATGCTCCGGGAGCATGGAGTCCGGGGCCCTTCATCCCTGCAACATCGCGTGACGTGGGGACGGTACCTCTGGACAGGCACAATGGGGTGGTGGTCCCTCTCTTCAAGGAGGGGGATCGGAGGGTGTGTTCCAACTACAGAGGGATCACACTCCTCAGCCTCCCCAGGAAAGTCTATTCCAGTGTACTGGAGTGGAGGGTCCAGCCGTTAGTCAAACCTTGGATCCAAGAGGAATAATGCGGTTGTCGTTCTGGTCGAGGAACACTGGACGAGCTCTATACCCTCCACCAGCTGCTTGAGGGTTCATGGGAGTTTGCCCTACTAGTCCACATGTGTTTTGTGGATCTGGAGAAGGCGTTCGACCGCGTCCCCCGAGACATCCTTGGGGGGGTGCTCCGGGAGCATGGAGTCCAGGGCCCTTTGTCAAGGGCTGTTCGGTCTTTGTATTCCTGGAAAAGGAGTTTGGTTTGCATTGGCGGCAATAAGTCGGACCTGTTCGCAGTGGTTTCACCTGATCCGCCAGTGGCAGACAGAAAAAAGCATTAGCCAAATCTATACAAGAGAAAAATCTATGTTCAGGTGAGAGATGTGACAACGCAGTTTTGAGATGTCTGGAATCTCGTTTCTCTGCACAGGTTGCCGGGACCGGCAGCCAGGGGGGACTCGGCTGAGATCCTCAACACCAGCCCCTGGGTACTTCTCAGGGTGATAAAGAGGAAGTGGTCCGAGCCCAGGTGAACGGGTCGATTTAAGGTCGTCGAGAGGACGTCTCACGCTGTTCGGCTGAGTGACAAAGGCTCCCCAGGAAAGTCTATTCCAGGGTACTGGAGAGGAGGGTCCGGCCGTTAGTCGAACCCTGGATACAAGAGGAACAATGCGGTGCCATCTGTCGCAGTGTACTCTGGCGGGAGAACCACATCGCACTCTTCAGGAGACCTCCATCCATCTGAAGCAAGTTGCCCCTGGATCGGCTGATCCAGGAGACAGCTCCACACGTCAAAGGGCAGAATAATCCCTGTACACCGAAGTAAGAAGAACACAGAGAAGTAGACGACAGCAAGGGAGGAGGTGAAATAGCGCTCCTCTCTGTTAATGTGACGTGCCAAGTCCATCCATCCATCCATCCATTTTCTGCCGCTTATCCGGGGCCGGGTCGCGGAGGCAGCAGTCTGAGCAGAGTTGCCCAGACTTCCCTCACCCCAGACACTTCCTCCAGCTCTTCCGGTGGCACCCCAAGGCGTTCCCAAGCCAGCCGAGAGACATAATCCCTCCAGTGTGTCCTGGGTCTGCCCCGAGCCCTCTTACCGGAGGGACATGCCCGGAACACCTCCCTTGGGAGGCGTCCGGGGGGCATCCAAAATAGGTACCCGAGCCACTTCAGCTGGCTCCTCTCGATGTGGAGGAGCAGCGGCTCTACTCCGAGCTCCTCCCTGGTGGCTGAGCTCCTCACCCTATCTCTAAGGGTGTGCCCAGCCACCCTACGAAGGAAGCTCATTTCAGCCGCTTGTATCCGGGATCTTGAACGATATCCCCAGTTGAGGTCAACAGCTCCCCACATCCACTGTAAACAGTGTTGGTGGAGAACTGCTTCCCCCGCCTAAGGCGCCGGACGGTTTGCCAGAATTTCCTCGGGACCGATCGAAAGTCCTCCTCCATGGCCTCTCTGAACTCCTCCCAGACCCGAGTTTTTGCCTCCACCACAGCCCAGGCTGCGGCTCACTTGGCCTGCCGGTACCTGTCGATTGCCTCAGGAGTCCTATGAGCTAACAGTGCCTGATAGGACTCCTTCTTCAGCTTGACGGCATCCCTTACTTCCGGTTTCCACCACCGGGTTCGGGGATTGCCGCCACGACAGGCGCCAGAGACCCTGCGGCCACAGCTCCGAGCAGCAGCTTTGACAATGGAAGTGGAGAACATGGTCCACTCAGACTCAATGTCTCCAGCCTCCCTCGGGATCTGTGAGAAGCTCTCCCAGAGGTGGGAGTTGAAAACTGCGCGGACGGAGGGCTCGGCCAGATGTTCCCAGCAGACCCTCATAACACGTTTGTGCCTGTCGAGTCTATCCGGCCTCCTCCCGGTCCAGCGCATCCAACTCACCACCAGGTGGTGATCAGTTGACAGCTCTGCCCTTCTCTTTACCCTAGTTTCAAAGACACACGGCCAGAGATCAGATGACACGACCACAAAGTCTATCATTGACCTCCGGCCTAGGGTGTCCTGGTGCCACGTGCACTTATGGACACCCCTGTGCTCGAACATGGTGTTCGTTATGGACAAGCTGTGACTGGCACAGAAGTCCAATAACAGAACACCTCTCGGGTTCAGATCGGGAGGCCGTTCCTCCCAATCACTCCCTTCCAGGTCTCACTGTCATTGGCCACGTGCGCGTTGAAGTCCCCCAGGAGAACAATGGAGTCCCCAGTTGGGGCACTATCCAGCACCCCTCCCAGGAACTCCAAGAAGGTTGGGTACTCTGAACTGCTGTTCGGTGCATAGGCCGAGACAACAGTCAGAGACCTGTCCCCTACTCGAAGGCGTAGGGACGCAACCCCCTCGTTCACTGGGGTGAACTGGAGTTCACCCCAGTGAACGAGGGGGTTGCGTCATGTGTTGGAACACATGATGGCTGAGCTGCGGGGCAATCAGCAAGCCCACTCCAGCCCACCGCCTTACACTGCGGGCAACTCCAGAGCAGTGGAGTATCCAGCCCCCGTCGAGGAGCTGGGTTCCAGAGTCGAAGCTGTAAGTGGAGGCGAGCCCGACTATATCTAGACGGTATCTCTCAGCCTCCCTCACAAGCTCGGGCTCCTTCCCCCTCAGCGAGGTCACATTCCATGTCCCAATAGCCAGATTCTGTGGCTGGGGATCGGGTCGTCGAGGCCCCTGCCGTCGACTGCCCCCCAATCCACAATGCACCCGACCCCTACGGCAGCCTCTGTAGGTGGTGGGCCCACCGGAGGGGCAAGTCCCCCGACAACATAGCTCCGAGGGTTATTCGGGTGCTCAAACTCCCCCACCACGACAAGGTTGCAGTTCAAGGGGGAGTCACCACCGTTTAAAAGTTTTGTATGTTGCTATTTGAGTATATGATTGTTGCTTTTGCTTACATATGACCTCTATTATACGAAGAGTGCCTCATACTGTATTGACACTAATTATTGACCTCTGGGGTCAGAGGTGAAAAGGGGAATTGAAGGAATATAGTGGTTAAACATTTGTGTCAGGAGTCACACACCTCGAGTCGGTGTTGTCCTCCCCGGGGAGTGAGTGTCCTCCCCGGGGTGGTTCCCGTTCCTGTTCCGACGCCCGGTTCCAAGAAGTCCCCGTCCGGGTTCCGTCCCGGTTCCAAGAAGTCCCCGTCCGGGTTCCGTCCCGGTTCCAAGAAGTCCCGTCCGGGTTCCGTCCCGGTTACAAGAAGTCCTCGTCAGGGTTCCGTCCCGGTTCCAAGAAGTTCCCCGTCCGGGTCCCGTCCCGGTTCCAAGAAGTTCCCCGTCCGGGTTCCGTCCCGGTTCCAAGAAGTTCCCCGTCCTGGTTCCGTCCCGGTTCCAAGAAGTTCCCCCAGGGTCCCGTCCCGGTTCCAAGAGGCCCCCCAGAGATTCCCCCGGGTCCCGTCCCGGTTCCAAGAGGCCCCCCAGAGATTCGCCGGGTCCCGTCACCGTTCCAGCTCCCCTTTCCCTGTTTTCACAATAAACCTTTGACGTTTGCAAACAATTCTCTGTTTTGAGGTCTGCTTCTGGGTTCTAGCTCCACGCACCGGCTCCCAGCCATGACAATTTGTTTTCTTTGCGACAACTGGACATATTGGATTCAGTTGTGTTTCTACACTACTGGGGTTTCTCCCACTGCCCAAGTTGGGAAAACACAGCTATAAATCCATGTTCAGGGACATTCCAAGTTGGTTGGCGATGTCTCCTCAGTGCTCTACTTGCAAAAACATGGTCAAGGTAAGATTGGATCAACAGATAAGAGGTCAGAGGTCACTTTGTCCCACAGAACGTCAAGCTCTGAGAAGAACCAGTTTGAAGCAGTTTTGGGAACAAAGGAATAGCAAATTCACTATAGCAACGCACACATCACGAGGAACCGACCAATGTGAGGTTGAGGTGGTGTATGCAAATGTATAAATATGAACCACGTGTTGCAGTTGTGCCCTTCTTCATTGTAAACCTGGCCTGCACACTTGGGTCTGCAAGGAAGAACGGTCTGAGCTCGTATTATGTAATCTGATATATGTATTTTTGTAATCTCTTGTTTGTGTGATTATTAAATTCACTATTGAAGAAATTAACTCTGTTCCTGCCTCTCCCGGATCAAACGAACAAGCAGGAATTCAGGGGAACACAGGAACGAATTCCAACACTAAGCATCTCTACCTAAAGTCAGTAACACGATTTCTCTAGATTAAACCAGTCTGAGATGCTATATCTAAAGACAGTAACGGGATTGATTTTTTTTTGTTTGTTTTTTTGTTAAACCACACTGAGCAGCTCCATCTAGAGACAGTAACGTGATTTTCTAAATCAAACCAGCCTGAGCAGCTCCATCTAGAGACAGTAATGTGATTTTATAGATCAAACCAGCCTGATCACCTCTATCTAAAGACAGTAATGTGATTTTCTAGATCAAACCAGCCTGATCACCTCTATCTAAAGACAGTAACACGATTTGTCTAGATTAAACCAGCCTGAGCAGCGCGTGATTTTCTAGATTAAACCAGCAAGATCAGCTCTATATAAAGACAGTAACACGATTTGTCTAGATTAAACCAGCCTGAGCAGCTCTATCTTAAGAAAATAACATGATTTTTTTCTCAATTAAACCAGCCTGAGCAGCTCTATCTTAAAGGAGTACAGTAGGATTTTCTCGAATTTTAGGAAAGAACCGCCCTCTCCACCTTTTGAAAAATGCACATGCGCAAAGCTCTACCTGCTCCCGAGATGGAACGCCTACTAAAACGTGTGCGAGAGACATGAACGAGCCCAGTTCTCCTCGTGCACGCACTGTTTACAAGTCACAAGTCAGCATCGCTTACACAAGCTCACTTTACAAGAAGATTTGAACTTTTTCCACTAATCAACCCTGGAAAGTTACAATATAGACATAGATAACTTTTACTGGAAGTGATTTGAAATGGATTTCTCCAAATAGAATGCCAAACTTTACCTGTCGAGTAGAAACTTCGCGACTGAAGCATCAGTGGGAAGCCCAACCTGGGCTTTCAGCGCACGCCATCGTGTGAAAGAATCTCCCAAAAACACTCTGGTCTTGTTTCTCTCTTCCGAAGCCTTTCTCTTCTTCTCATACACTTCGAAGACACTTTTTCTCTTTTGTGACCCTCTGCCATTTTCAAAGTACCCGGTGAGAACTGCGAGCTCGCTGAAGGCGTAGCTCACCATATACACCTGAAAGCGCGCATGCGCAGAAAGTGAAAACTAATAGATCCACGCTACCTGGGGACGAGCACATACGACGGCCTTGCATAATATATCACCAGAATGATTGACAGTTGGGAGTACCAATAGTCTTGATGATCCACCCGGAAAAAGAAAATCCTCCTGTACACCTTTAAGACAGTAACATGATTTTACTTGATTAAACCAGCCTGAGAAGTTCTATCTTAAAAAAGTACACTCAAAAATGAAATGACAGAATTGTTTTTTCAGTGTGACATGATTTTCCTCGATTAAACCATGGTCCAAGTGGAGGAACGTGGGAGCAGCGCTTCAAAGGGTTGAGTGGAAATCTCCACCAACGGCTGATCCCACGTTTCATCGGGCTCATCCATCCCTCCGGACAGGGCCTCACAGCCAGAGACAGGTGAGCCGTTTAGGGACTATTCAGTAACAAGAACTTAGAGCTGTGATTTCACTTGTATATAAGTTAAAGATGTAAAGCAAAGTTGGACTCTTCAGGTGATGAAATATACATTAAATGTCCACCAATGACTGTTGAGATGGTTGATCATTTAGTTTTAAACGTAGTAAACATAGAAAATACTTTGGCTGGTTATTGTGATTAAATGAAATTACATCTCACAACAAAACATGCTTTTAAAATAACAAAGACATTTGATCCAAATTACATTGAATTTAATACAAGAGACCCATTCTACAAAACAAACCTTTCCTCCTGCAATTAGCCTTTCAATACCACCTCACTCCGTGTGTGTTGTCCTCACAATCAATCAAAGTGATCTGGTGTCTCCTGGTGTTGATCTTAAGAGTCTCTCAACTTGTGGAACCTGTGCATTTAACACTTTTCTTTTGTCTACAGTGTGTTGTGGGAATCTCCCAGAACCTGTATCTCGCCCACCTTGCTGCTCCTCCTGTCACCTGCAGTACAAGGTGATTTCGTCTGTCCACTTCTGGCTCTAAAGACTCTTCTGGCTGTTTGTACCTACATGAACATCATTACATGCAGCTTGTTTACCAGAGCTTTACTTCAAGTCATTGCACAGCTAGAAAACTTTAGTTTAGTAAGTCTCAGTAAGGTCTGAGTGTGTATCACATGTTTAGGTGCAACCAGGGTTGGGTAGTCATGGAATACATGTAACAGTGTTACATAATTAGGATACAAAAAACATATAACTGTAATCTGTTACAGTACATAAAAAAATGTGTAATCTCGTTACAGGTATGCTCGATAAAAACTGGGATTACTGAGCAGGATTACAGTAGAAATCCGATGGAATAAACTAGAAATGCAGCTGTCACATGCGCCATGCACTGGCATTGCGACACTTCCCGACGCTTTCAGGCTGACAATCCATGCTTTGCCATGGATTCTGCAGACAGTTGCTTTCATCACTATGTTTTAAAGTCGGAGAAATCTCTTAACCTCTCTGTACAATGCAAACTATGTCTCCCAGCCGTGAAAGTGCTGTGAACGTCCAGGAACTGGACATCTCACCTGAAGAAACATAGAAACATAAAACCTGCTCACTTTCACTGATACACACATGGACTCTGTTTACTAGTTTTATTAGCTCGTAACATGCTTCCTACCTGTTCTCAATACGTTTAGAGGCTCTTGTGTTTTAGGGATTAATTGGGGCGACACGTGCCATCACTTTTTTCTTTTTACTCAATGAGTGATTCATGCTGCCAGATACAGCCTCTCATCAAACATTCACATTTATTCTGGAAAAAAACCAACATTAAAACTAATGAGGAAACGGGTCGAGAGAGAGAGAGAGAGAGAGAGAGAGAGAGAGAGAGAGAGAGAGAGAGAGAGAGAGAGAGAGAGAGCGAGAGAGAGAGAAAGTTTTAGAAAAGATGGGCACAGTTTCTTGAATAGAAATTGAAAGCGTTATTTGTGTTGTGGTTTTGATTCTCAAAAAAAAAAAATCAACGTTAGACACCTGATTGGTTACTGAGTTTTGATAGTTCAAAACTTGTTAAGTGCAATTTGTGTCTGCTGTGTATAAGATGTGTCAATACACTGAGCAGATGACACTTTCTATTCTTTCTTGTCATTTTTTTATGTTTTATTATGGCCAGGCAAGAGTAGAGGCACGGCTTTTCAGAGGTTGATGGACTCTGTGCTGCACGACCTCGCTTTCGTTTCTGTTTACCTGGACGACATCTTGGTGGCTAGTTCTTCAGTTGAGGAGCATTTTTCACACCTAAAGCAAGTTTTTCAGCGCCTTGAGCAGGGGTGGGCAATTATTTTTCCGAAGGGGCCAAATGAGAAGCAGAAAATATTGTGGAGGGCCTTGCCAAAAGTTTAAACTCTATTCTGCATATGAATTTTATTTCTAAATTGAAAGCAGTAAATGGCATTGTTTACACATGCTGGTAAGTGTCTGTGTTATTATTAGGTAAAGAGAAAGTGAGGGTTATTTTAACAAAAAATGTTTTTATTCAGTGCAGTTATTCAAAACAATTGTAAACATGAAACATTTGTAACTCTTTTTTAAATTACATTAACCAAAAACACTTTTTTCTATTAAGACATCACAATGTCTTTGTATGCCAAATATCATTAACAAGATATGTCACATTATGATTGTCAAACTGCCAAGCTGTGCAGACAAAAAGTAATAGTGAACACACATTTGGGTATTTTCTTGTTCAGTGAGAGAAATCTAGCCTTTGCTGCCCTTTAACGAGTGCATCAAAGTCAGGTTGAATGTCTGAGGTGGAGATGCGAAGCACAGCTGACAGATGATCATCAGTAAGAGAGGATCTGAACCTGGATTTGGTAAACTTCATTACTGAGAATGTTTGTTCACATATGTAGGTAGATCCAAACAGAACCAACATCTTCTGAGCATGTCTCCTCATGTTTGGAAAGTTCTCCTCCTTAAGAGATGAGTAGAACTCCAGCAGTGATGCTGACTTAAAGTACTCTGCCAGTACTGTGTCAGACTGCAGGTCAATGAGCTCCAGCATCACTGGGTGCATCATCTACTCTGCAGGCAAAGGGAGAGGAAACCAGGTGCATTTCATCCTCAATGTTTTTACAATCATCAAATCGCCTTAAAAACTCACCATGCAAATCTCCTAACATGGATGAGTACCTGCAGAGATGATTAGCTGATGGTCTGACTTCTTTAAGGGTTTGCATGTGAGTGAGAGTGTTGTTCTGTAGTTGACTTGAAAGAAACAGCAACTTTCTCATAAAAGCCTTCACCAGGTTATGCATGTCATGAACGAAAAGGCCCTTGCCTTGCAGTTTAGTGCTCAGTTCATTCATCAGTGCCGTCACATCAACAGCAAATGCAAAATCTGCCATCCAGTTCATATCTGAAAGCTCGGGGATGTTTTTGCCTTTCATCTCACAAAACTCTTGAATCTCTGTTTTCAGGTCCCAAAATCTTTTGAGCACTTTGCCCGGACTGAGCCATCTGACAGCTGTGTGGTACATGATGTCACCATGTTCATTCTCATGCTCCTCTAAAAGTGCAACAAACTGCCTGTGATTTAATGCTCGTGCCCTGATAAAGTTAACCGTTTTTGTTACAACATCAATAACATGGTTAAGTTTTAGCACAGACCTGCACAGTACATGCTGATGTATAATACAATGTATCAACACTAAATGATGCTCTGTGCCGAGTTCAGTCACTTTATCTTGGATCTGTTTCAAAAGTCCGACATGTTTTCCTGTCATATTCGGACAACCATCAGTAGTAACGCCTACCAGTTTGTCCCATTTCAGTCCAAGCTTGACCATGCATGCATCGACCTCCTTGAACAGATCACTTCCCGTTGTCGTTCCTTTTATTGACCTCAATGCTGCCAGCTCCTCCGTAATCTTGAAGTCCTGCCTTATTCCCCGGAGAAACACCAGTAACTGGGCAGTGTCACGGACACCACAGCTCTCATCCAAAGCCAAAGAGAAAAAGTCAAAACTTTCAACTCCACTTTTGAGCTGACATTCGAGATTCTCCGCGATTCCTTCCACCCTTCTGGTGACGGTTCGCCTGGACAGCGGGACTTTTTCAAATGCTTCTTTATTCTCAGGGCATATTAGCGCGGCAGAGTCCACCAAGCACTCTTTCACAAACTCGCCATCCGAGAACGGCTTGCTGTTTTTAGCGATTTTGTGGGATATGACGAAGCTGGTCTTGGTCGCTGCATCCTGGGCTGTGTGTAGTTTTCTAAAACAGCCTTGTTGTTTTGCTAGCTTTGCTAGCAAGTCTTCTGATATTCGCGCTCTCTCAGCCTCCGCCAAGTGTCTGTATTTCTCCGCGTGTTTTGTCTCATAATGCTGACTCACATTGTACTCCTTAAACACGGCGACGTGCTCTCCACAAACTAAACAGACGGGTTTACCACCGACTTCAGTAAACAAATATTTAGTGCTCAAATCTTCTTGAAATTTCGGCCTTCAGCATCCACCTTTCTTTTCTTGACGTGCCCGTACATCATTGAGGGGCGACAATCACATGCACTGATTGACTTGTTTTACGGGTTACGTATACGACGTACGTAGGTTACGTACACTGTACATAAATAAACAGGCTTCAAAGTAAAAGCATTTCCGTTTTAGTTTATAGAGCCGATGGTTTTAGTCCACACATTAAAATTCGAAAGAAGCTTTTGTTTTCTTAATTCTAAGCAACCTTTCGCGGGCCGGTCAGAATCGGGTCACGGGCCGCATTTGGCCCGCGGGCCTTAAAATGCCCAGGTCTGGCCTTGAAGAACATGGCAATTGTCAACCCTGCTAAGTGCCAGTTTGGTCTGCCTGTGATTGCCTTTTTGGGTCATCGTATTTCAACTCAGGGTGCCATTCCATTGCCTTCTAAGGTGCAAGCGGTGACAGATTTCCCTCGTCCAGCCTCGGTTAAGGCCCTGCAGGAGTTTTTGGGCATGATTAATTTCTACAACCTTTCATATTGAGATTACAACTATATACCAAATAAAGGTTTTATCAGCTCTATCAATTACAATGGTCAAATTGTCTCAATGGCTACAGACAGAAAATCGTGGATTTAAATCCACCTGGAGGTGTTTGTGGAATTAACTTGTGTGTGCATGTGTTTCCTCAGGGTTCTCTGGTTTTCTTTCATAGTCCAATTAAATGCATGTTAATGGTAATACTAAACTGACTCTCTGTGTATGTCCCGTGGTAGACTGATGACGTGTTCTGTTTCTTTTGAAACGTATTTTCAGTGACGTCCAGACAAGACGTCAATATAATGTTCAAGAAAGACGTCTCAAAAAACTTTCATTCAGGCTCTTCTGAGGAAGTCTTCTGGATGTCTAGAGACATCGTCTTTAGTTGTGTTCTGGACCTACATGTTGACACAAAGAACAGTGGCTGTGTAAAACACATTGGTTACTGTGGAACTGTGCTGTGTATTCATCAACAACATCTCACATGTTGGAAGATAAACAAGAGCACGGAGCAACATTTTATCAAAAATAATTTATTTATGAAAAATTATTCATTAGAATAAATTGGTTATTTATCAAATAATAATGACATTGGGCCACCACCAGCTAAACTGGAAATAGTTAATGCCAAAAAAAGTGTTATTTAAATTGATTAATGTTTCTCTTTAGATATAACAATCTTGAATAACAGGGAAGGTGTGAGATTCGAGCGCAGGCTGTTTCAAACCAGTGAACCAGGACCGCTTGACCCCGTCAGCTAGAAAGGGTATGTACTGGGTTTCAGAAGATGGCAGTGCCTCGAAGTCAGTGGGGACGCGCACTGGGTGGATGTCTGTGACTCACCCCCCCCTTTTGTGCGAGTCCCTTGCGAAGATCGTGTGATAATCGCGGGAGACCTCCTCATACAAATGCATCTCCTTGTTTCTGTTGTGGTAAAGTGCGAGCCTCAGCAGAGCGTTGCTCGGTCTTTGACTCGAAGCCTGAATAAGGTTCTTCTGGTACAGATATGGTCTGTTTACCTGAAATGTCTGTATTCTCTGGTTGAGTCATTGGAGCGTGCACAACCATGTCACCTTCGGTGCTCGGTTTTGTACCCTGAAGAACCTGTTCAAGGTTAACATGGTGAGCGCTGGTGATGGTTTTGGTTGTGGAAATGAGGAGAGTTGTGTCATGCGTGTCGTCGCTGGTGAGGGACGAAGGCAGATTGTCAATGAGATGAGAATTAGTTCAAGATTGTGGAATGAACTGTCAGTTAACATCTCTAAAGGTGGAAATGCGGTCACTTTAATCTGACCAGGTGTCAGATTTTGGACCCGTGGGTTGGCTGAACGATTGCTGTTAGAAGCTGGGTGGCCTAGTTCTTAGCCAATGGGAGTCGGGCTGACGACTTGGGACCAAAGGCGCCGTTTGGTGGCAGCGAGTCGGTTTAGGATGTCCTGACCAATAAGCAGTTCTTCTGTGTCCAGATCAGTGACGTGGATGGGATGCGTCGCTGACATGTCCTGGAAAGCTGTTGACCCAGACACATTGAGTGATGTGGTGCAAGTCCTGAGTGAAGCCTCGGTTGTTTATGCTACACTCTTCCACCTGAAGTGGCTTTCCTTAAGTGGCATGCGCAAGCGTGGTTCTAGCAACCCGTGCGAAGGTGTCTGAACACATGAGGGGGATTTCTGACCCAGTACCAAGCAGTGAGAGAGTGTCAACAACCCCTACCACCACTGAAGTGTATCTGTGGTTGGCATAGCCAAGATTACCCAAGAATGTCAAATGGGCCTCTTTCACCTCCTGGATCTCCTCCTCCTGCCAAAATGAACTTTGTGTGCGGAGGGGAGGGGCCAAGTCATGCGGTCAGGGGGAGCCAGGTCCCTTCTTACCAGGCGGGTTCAGGTGCTGCTTCACCACTCTGATGCAGGTTTTAATCCACTGTGGGACATCTGCATCCCAGTTGTTTTGAGTCTGACCTCAGCCTCGGTTTTTAGACTTACCTCTCCTCACCTGAGACCTCAGGACACCTGCATCACCATCATAGTTTTCACCTGAACGGTGGTGCAGCTCCCACACCATCTGCGCATGTTTGCAGAGGTCTTTCATGGTGGGGTTTTTGGTCCTGCAGAAAAGGGTGACATCGATCCACACACTGTTGTGGAGGTTGTTAACGAAGAGGGACTTAAAAGTCTGGTCTTTGTCCAATCCTGGTGCATTGTGGCCTTGGAAGTAGGCAGCCCTTAGGCACCTATAAATACTATCTGGGAGTCTCCGCCCCCTTTTGAGTGATTGTAAATGCACCAAAGTTTGCAGAGGCAGGATCATTGTGCAGATGATCCTGCTTCCCTAAGCGCATGACAGAGGGCTGAGTAATGGTCTCTGATGGCAGATGGGAGGGACTCTATGTAAACATGGACACTCCTGGATGTCATCTTCCAGAGAAGCGTAAGCTTCTCTCGGGACGAAGGATGAGGCAGGTTGAAGAGGCAGCGTTCAACCTCCACCAGGTTGTCCGCTACACGAATCTCCGGGTTGTTTGGTTTGAACTGCTCTATGTCCTCTGCAAGGGACTCAAGCTGGCTGGTCCAAAGACCAGGTACCCTTGGGATATCGGAATGGTCAGAGTCATCTGAGCTAGAACATCCTGGTTCTCTCCGGTGGAGAGAGTGAGGGAGCTGATAGCACTGTCAGGTGCTGGAAAATGACAATGTTCCTTCTCCTGAAAAGGAGTGAAAGAGCTGCGAGACCACGTGGTGGTGCGGCTGAGAGCACTGATGGATGTGTGTCATAGCAACTCGCTGTTGAGGTTTCTTCTCTCCTGTGTAGACAGGCATAGAAGACCGGTGACAACAGTCTTCAACTGGGTCATGTGGCTCCCGAGGTATCTTTGCTCTGAGCACGCAGTGTCTCTGACGACTCATGGTAGGAGTCACGCAAAAGCTGTGTTTCGAAAAGTGCGAAAATGTTGTTAATGCACCTGTGGCTTTCACTTCTGTAGTCTATACAAATTGTAACCTCGCAACTGCAACACAGTGTTTTTAGCACCTTGGGTGAGCAATAGTCGTGTTAGTGTACATTTATCTGGGTAGATACTTGAATAGTGAAAGTACGAGTTTCTCCTAATGAAATTAAAACTTTATTCTAAAAACATACTCAGTATCTCGTCTGAAGCATCTTTTCGGCCACCACTGATGAAAAGACCATAACAGTCAAATCCAGCATAATAAAAGAGGTTGAAACTGCTTTAACCTTATAAACACTTCATGTTTAAACTTGAATTGAAAAGTACCAGTTTGCTCTAAGGAAATAAAAACTTAATTCCAAAATTACTCTATATCCCGTGTGGAGCATCATTTCGGCCACTCCTGATGAAATGAAAATAGCAGTTACTCCACTAAATATAATTGTTTGAAAGTGCTTGAACCTGATAAACACATCATTTAACCTTGAATTGAGAAAGTACTATTTTGTTCTAATGAAATAAAAACTTTATTCCAAAATCACTCTATATCCCGTGAGGAGCATCATTTCGGCCACTACTGATGAAATGAAAATAGCAGTTACTCCACTAAATAAAACTGGTTGAAACTGCTTGAACCTGATAAACACATCATTTAACCTTGAATTGAGAAAGTACTAGTTTGTTCTAATGAAATAAAAACTTTATTCCAAAATCACTCTATATCTCGTGTGGAGCATCATTTCGGCCACTCCTGATGAAATGAAAATAGCAGTTACTCCACTAAATATAATTGGTTTAAAGTACTTGCAACTGCTAAGTCCATCATGTTTAAACTTGAATTGAGAAAGTACTAGTTTGTTCTAAGGAAATAAAAACTTTATTCCAAAATTACTCTATATCCCGTGTGGAGCATCATTTCGGCCACTCCTGATGAAATGAAAATAGCAGTTACTCCACTAAATATAATTGTTTGAAAGTGCTTGAACCTGATAAACACATCATTTAACCTTGAATTGAGAAAGTACTAGTTTGTTCTAATGAAATAAAAACTTTATTCCAAAATTACTCTATATCCCGTGTGGAGCATCATTTCGGCCACTCCTAATGAAATGAAAATAGCAGTTACTCCACTAAATATAATTGGTTGAAAGTACTTGCAACTGCTAAGTCCATCATGTTTAAGCTTGAATTGAGAAAGTACTAGTTTATTCTAAGGAAATAAAAACTTTCTTCCAAAATTACTCTATATCCCGTGTGGAGCACCATTTCGGCCACTACTGATGAAATGAAAATAGCAGTTACTCCACTAAATAAAACTGATTGAAACTGCTTGAACCTGATAAACACATCATTTAAAAGTTGAATAGTGAGAGTTTAGTATGTTTCGTGAAATACAAACTTTATTCTAAAAACACACTCAGTATCTCGTCTGAAGCATTTTTTCGGCCACAACTGATGAGAAGACCATAAGCAGTCAAATCCAGCATAATGAAACTGCTTAAACCTGATAAACACTTCATGTTTAAACTTGAATAGTGAAAGTATGACTATGGTCTAGTAAAATACAAACTTTATTCTAAAAACCAACTCTCAAGCTCCTCATCCTATCTCTAAGGGTGCGCTCAGCCACCCTACGCAGGAAGCTCACTTCAACCGCTTGTATCCGGGATCTCGTTCTTTCGGTCATGACCCATTGTTCATGGCTGTGGTGGAGGCAATAACTCGGGTCTGGGAGGAGTTTGGAGAGGCCATGGAAGAGGACTTTCGGTCTGCCCCGAGGAAATTCTGGCAAACCGACTCCATGCTCCGGGAGCATGGAGTCCGGGGCCCTTCATCCCTGCAACATCGCGTGACGCGGGGACGGTACCTCTGGACAGGCAGAATGGGGTCGTGGTCCCTCTCTTCAAGGAGGGGGATCGGAGGGTGTGTTCCAACTACAGAGGGATCACACTCCTCAGCCTCCCCAGGAAAGTCTATTCCAGTGTACTGGAGTGGAGGGTCCGGCCGTTAGTCAAACCTTGGATCCAAGAGGAATAATGCGGTTTTCATTCTGGTCGTGGAACACTGGACCAGCTCTATACCCTCCACCAGCTGCTTGAGGGTTCATGGGAGTTTGCCCAACCAGTCCACATGTGTTTTCTGGATCTTGAGAAGGCGTTCGACTGCGTCCCCTGAGACATCCTGTGGGGGGGTGCTCCGGGAGCATGGAGTCCGGGGCCCTTTGTTAAGCGCTGTTCGGTCTTTGTATTCCCGGAACAGGTGTTTGGTTTGCATTGGCGGCAATAAGTCGGACCTGTTTGCAGTGGTTTCACCTGATCCGCCAGTGGCAGACAGAAAAAAGCATTAGCCAAATCTATACAAGAGAAAAATCTATGTTCAGGTGAGAGATGTGACAACGCAGTTTTGAGATGTCTGGAATCTCGTTTCTCTGCACATGTTGCCGGGACCGGCAGCCAGGGGGGACTCGGCTGAGATCCTCAACACCAGCCCCTGGGTACTTCTCAGGGTGATAAAGAGGAAGTGGTCCGAGCCCAGGTGAACGGGTCGATTTAAGGTCGTCGAGAGGACGTCTCACGCTGTTCGGCTGAGTGACAAAGGCTCCCCAGGATAGTCTATTCCAGGGTACTGGAGAGGAGGGTCCGGCCGTTAGTCGAACCCTGGATAAAAGAGGAACAATGCGGTGCCATCTGTCGCAGTGTACTCTGGCGGGAGAACCACATCGCACTCTTCAGGAGACCTCCATCCATCTGAAGCAAGTTGCCCCTGGATCGGCTGATCCAGGAGACAGCTCCACACGTCAAAGGGCGGAATAATCCCTGTACACCGAAGTAAGAAGAACACAGAGAAGTAGACGACATCAAGGGAGGAGGTGAAATAGCGCTCCTCTCTGTTCATGTGACGTGCCAAGTCCATCCATCCATCCATCCATTTTCTGCCGCTTATCCGGGGCCGCGTCGCGGAGGCAACTCTGCTCAGACTTCCCTCACCCCAGACACTTCCTCCAGCTCTTCCGGTGGCACCCAAAGGCGTTCCCAGGCCAGCCGAGAGACAGGGCAACTCCAGAGAGAGAGGGCAACTCCAGAGCAGTGGAGTATCCAGCCCCCGTCGAGCAGCTGGGTTCCGGAGTCCAAGCTGTAAGTGGAGGCGAGCCCGACTATATCTAGACGGTATCTCTCAGCCTCCCTCACAAGCTCGGGCTCCTTCCCCCCCAGCGAGGTCACATTCCATGTCCCAATAGCCAGATTCTGTGGCCGGGGATCGGGTCGTCGAGGCCTCTGCCGTCGACTGCCCCCCAATCCACAATGCACCCAACCCCTACGGCAGCCTCTGTAGGTGGTGGGCCCACAGGAGGGGCAAGTCCCCCGACAACATAGCTCCGAGGGTCATTCGGGTGCTCAAACTCCCCCACCACGACAAGGTTGCAGTTCAAGGGGGAGTCACCACCGTTTAAAAGTTTTGTATGTTGCTATTTGAGTATATGATTGTTGATTTTGCTTACATATGACCTCTATTATACGAAGAGTGCCTCATACTGTATTGACACTAATTATTGACCTCTGGGGTCAGAGGTCAAAAGGGGAATTGAAGGAATATAGTGGTTGAACATTTGTTTTCTGTGTGACAACTGGACATATTGTATTCAGTTGTCTTTCTACACTACTGGGGTTTCTCCCACTGCCCAAGTTGGGAAAACACAGCTATAAATCCATGTTCAGGGACATTCCAAGTTGGTTGGCGATGTCTCCTCAGTGCTCTACTTGCAAAAACATGGTCAAGGTAAGATTGGATCAACAGATAAGAGGTCAGAGGTCACTTTGTCCCACAGAACGTCAAGCTCTGAGAAGAACCAGTTTGAAGCAGTTTTGGGAACAAAGGAATAGCAAATTCACTATAGCAACGCATACATCACGAGGAACCGACCAATGTGAGGTTGAGGTGGTGTATGCAAATGTATAAATATGAACCACGTGTTACAATTGTGCCCTTCTTCATTGTAAACCTGGCCTGCACACTTGGGTCTGCAAGGAAGAACGGTCTGAGCTCGTATTATGTAATCTGATATATGTATTTTTGTAATCTCTTGTTTGTGTGATTATTAAATTCACTATTGAAGAAATTAACTCTGTTCCTGCCTCTTCCGGATCAAACGAACAAGCAGGAATTCAGGGGAACACAGGAACGAATTCCAACACTAAGCATCTCTACCTAAAGTCAGTAACACGATTTCTCTAGATTAAACCAGTCTGAGATGCTATATCTAAAGACAGTAACGGGATTGATTGTTTTTTTTTTTGTTTTTTTTTTTTAATTAAACCAGCCTGAGCAGCTCCATCTAGAGACAGTAACGTGATTTTCTAAATCAAACCAGCCTGAGCAGCACCATCTAGAGACAGTAACGTGATTTTCTAAATCAAACCAGCCTGATCAGCTCTATCTAAAGACAGTAATGTGATTTTCTAGATCAAACCAGCCTGATCACCTCTATCTAAAGGCAGTAACACGATTTGTCTAGATTAAACCAGCCTGAGCAGCTCTATCTTAAGAAAATAACATGATTTTTTTCTCAATTAAACCAGCCTGAGCAGCTCTATCTTAAAGGAGTACAGTAGGATTTTCCCGAATTTTAGGAAAGAACCGCCCTCTCCACCTTTTGAAAAATGCACACAAAGCTCTACCTGCTCCCGAGATGGAACGCCTACTAAAACGTGTGCGAGAGACATGAACGAGCCCAGTTCTCCTCGTGCACGCACTGTTTACAAGTCACAAGTCAGCATTGACACGATTTTCCTCGATTAAACCATGGTCCAAGTGGAGGAACGTGGGAGCAGCGCTTCAAAGGGTTGAGTGGAAATCTCCACCAACGGCTGATCCCACGTTTCATCGGGCTCATCGATCCCTCCGGACAGGGCCTCACAGCCAGAGACAGGTGAGCCGTTTAGGGACTATTCAGTAACAAGAACTTAGAGCTGTGATTTCACTTGTATATAAGTTAAAGATGTAAAGCAAAGTTGGACTCTTCAGGTGATGAAATATACATTCAATGTCCACCAATGACTGTTGAGATGGTTGATCATTTAGTTTTAAACGTAGTAAACATAGAAAATACTGTGGCTGGTTATTGTGATTAAATGAAATTACATCTCACAACAAAACATGCTTTTAAAATAACAAAGACATTTGATCCAAATTACATTGAATTTAATACAAGAGACCCATTCTACAAAACAAACCTTTCCTCCTGCAATTAGCCTTTCAATACCACCTCACTCCGTGTGTGTTGTCCTCACAATCAATCAAAGTGATCTGGTGTCTCCTGGTGTTGATCTTAAGAGTCTCTCAACTTGTGGAACCTGTGCATTTAACACTTTTCTTTTGTCTACAGTGTGTTGTGGGAATCTCCCAGAACCTGTATCTCGCCCACCTTGCTGCTCCTCCTGTCACCTGCAGTACAAGGTGATTTCGTCTGTCCACTTCTGGCTCTAAAGACTCTTCTGGCTGTTTGTACCTACATGAACATCATTACATGCAGCTTGTTTACCAGAGCTTTACTTCAAGTCATTGCACAGCTAGAAAACTTTAGTTTAGTAAGTCTCAGTAAGGTCTGAGTGTGTATCACATGTTTAGGTGCAACCAGGGTTGGGTAGTCATGGAATACATGTAACAGTGTTACATAATTAGGATACAAAAAACATATAACTGTAATCTGTTACAGTACATAAAAAAATGTGTAATCTCGTTACAGGTATGCTCGATAAAAACTGGGATTACTGAGCAGGATTACAGTAGAAATCCGATGGAATAAACTAGAAATGCAGCTGTCACATGCGCCATGCACTGGCATTGCGACACTTCCCGACGCTTTCAGGCTGACAATCCATGCTTTGCCATGGATTCTGCAGACAGTTGCTTTCATCACTATGTTTTAAAGTCGGAGAAATCTCTTAACCTCTCTGTACAATGCAAACTATGTCTCCCAGCCGTGAAAGTGCTGTGAACGTCCAGGAACTGGACATCTCACCTGAAGAAACATAGAAACATAAAACCTGCTCACTTTCACTGATACACACATGGACTCTGTTTACTAGTTTTATTAGCTCGTAACATGCTTCCTACCTGTTCTCAATACGTTTAGAGGCTCTTGTGTTTTAGGGATTAATTGGGGCGACACGTGCCATCACTTTTTTCTTTTTACTCAATGAGTGATTCCTGCTGCCAGATACAGCCTCTCATCAAACATTCACATTTATTCCGGAAAAAAAACAACATTAAAACTAATGAGGAAACGGGTCGAGAGAGAGAGAGAGAGAGAGAGAGAGAGAGAGAGAGAGAGAGAGAGAGAGAGAGAGAGAGAGAGAGAGAGAGAGAGAGAGAGAGAGAGAGAGAGAGAGAGAGTTTTAGAAAAGATGGGCACATTTTCTTGAATAGAAATTGAAAGCTTTATTTGTATTGTGGTTTTGATTCTCAAAAAAAAAAAATCAATGTTAGACACCTGATTGGTTACTGAGTTTTGATAGTTTAAAACTTGTTAAGTGCAATTTGTGTCTGCTGTGTATAAGATGTGTCAATACACTGAGCAGATGACACCTTCTATTCTTTCTTGTCATTTTTTTATGTTTTATTATGGCCAGGCAAGAGTAGAGGCACGGCTTTTCAGAGGTTGATGGACTCTGTGCTGCGCGACCTCGCTTTCGTTTCTGTTTACCTGGACGACATCTTGGTGGCTAGTTCTTCAGTTGAGGAGCATTTTTCACACCTAAAGCAAGTTTTTCAGCGCCTTGAGCAGGGGTGGGCAATTTTTTTTCCGAAGGGGCCAAATGAGAAGCAGAAAATATTGTGGAGGGCCTTGCCAAAAGTTTAAACTCTATTCTGCATATGAATTTTATTTCTAAATTGAAAGCAGTAAATGGCATTGTTTACACATGCTGGTAAGTGTCTGTGTTATTATTAGGTAAAGACTGTCTATTAAGACATCACAATGTCTTTGTATGCCAAATATCATTAACAAGATATGTCACATTATGATTGTCAAACTGCCAAGCTGTGCAGACAAAAAGTAATAGTGAACACACATTTGGGTATTTTCTTGTTCAGTGAGAGAAATCTAGCCTTTGCTGCCCTTTAACGAGTGCATCAAAGTCAGGTTGAATGTCTGAGGTGGAGATGCGAAGCACAGCTGACAGATGATCATCAGTAAGAGAGGATCTGAACCTGGATTTGGTAAACTTCATTACTGAGAATGTTTGTTCACATATGTAGGTAGATCCAAACAGAACCAACATCTTCTGAGCATGTCTCCTCATGTTTGGAAAGTTCTCCTCCTTAAGAGATGAGTAGAACTCCAGCAGTGATGCTGACTTAAAGTGCTCTGCCAGTACTGTGTCAGACTGCAGGTCAATGAGCTCCAGCTGAACATCACTGGGTGCATCATCTACTCTGCAGGCAAAGGGAGAGGAAACCAGGTGCATTTCATCCTCAATGTTTTTACAATCATCAAATCGCCTTAAAAACTCACCATGCAAATCTCCTAACATGGACCTGCAGAGATGATTAGCTGATGGTCTGACTTCTTTAAGGGTTTGCATGTGAGTGAGAGTGTTGTTCTGTAGTTGACTTGAAAGAAACAGCAACTTTCTCATAAAAGCCTTCACCAGGTTATGCATGTCATGAACGAAAAGGCCCTTGCCTTGCAGTTTAGTGCTCAGTTCATTCATCAGTGCCGTCACATCAACAGCAAATGCAAAATCTGCCATCCACTTCATATCTGAAAGCTCGGGGATGTTTTTGCCTTTCATCTCACAAAACTCTTGAATCTCTGTTTTCAGGTCCCAAAATCTTTTGAGCACTTTGCCCGGACTGAGCCATCTGACAGCTGTGTGGTACATGATGTCACCATGTTCATTCTCATGCTCCTCTAAAAGTGCAACAAACTGCCTGTGATTTAATGCTCGTGCCCTGATAAAGTTAACCGTTTTTGTTACAACATCAATAACATGGTTAAGTTTTAGCACAGACCTGCACAGTACATGCTGATGTATAATACAATGTATCAACACTAAATGATGCTCTGTGCCGAGTTCAGTCACTTTATCTTGGATCTGTTTCAAAAGTCCGACATGTTGTCCTGTCATATTCGGACAACCATCAGTAGTGACGCCTACCAGTTTGTCCCATTTCAGTCCAAGCTTGACCATGCATGCATCGACCTCCTTGAACAGATCGTTTCCCGTTGTCGTTCCTTTTATTGACCTCAATGCTGCCAGCTCCTCCGTAATCTTGAAGTCCTGCCTTATTCCCCGGAGAAACACCAGTAACTGGGCAGTGTCACGGACACCACAGCTCTCATCCAAAGCCAAAGAGAAAAAGTCAAAACTTTCAACTCCACTTTTGAGCTGACATTCGAGATTCTCCGCGATTCCTTCCACCCTTCTGGTGACGGTTCGCCTGGACAGCGGGACTTTTTCAAATGCTTCTTTATTCTCAGGGCATATTAGCGCGGCAGAGTCCACCAAGCACTCTTTCACAAACTCGCCATCCGAGAACGGCTTGCTGTTTTTAGCTATTTTGTGGGATATGACGAAGCTGGTCTTGGTCGCTGCATCCTGGGCTGTGTGTAGTTTGCTAAAACAGCCTTGTTGTTTTGCTAGCTTTGCTAGCAAGTCTTCTGATATTCGCGCTCTCTCAGCCTCCGCCAAGTGTCTGTATTTCTCCGCGTGTTTTGTCTCATAATGCTGACTCACATTGTACTCCTTAAACACGGCGACGTGCTCTCCACAAACTAAACAGACGGGTTTACCACCGACTTCAGTAAACAAATATTTAGTGCTCGAAATCTTCTTGAAATTTCGGCCTTCAGCATCCACCTTTCTTTTCTTGACGTGCCCGTACATCATTGAGGGGCGACAATCACATGCACTGATTGACTTGTTTTACGGGTTACGTATACGACGTACGTAGGTTACGTACACTGTACATAAATAAACAGGCTTCAAAGTAAAAGCATTTCCGTTTTAGTTTATAGAGCCGATGGTTTTAGTCCACACATTAAAATTCGAAAGAAGCTTTTGTTTTCTTAATTCTAAGCAACCTTTCGCGGGCCGGTCAGAATCGGGTCACGGGCCGCATTTGGCCCGCGGGCCTTAAAATGCCCAGGTCTGGCCTTGAGGAACATGGCAATTGTCAACCCTGCTAAGTGCCAGTTTGGTCTGCCTGTGATTGCCTTTTTGGGTCATCGTATTTCAACTCAGGGTGCCATTCCATTGCCATCTAAGGTGCAAGCGGTGACAGATTTCCCTCGTCCAGCCTCGGTTAAGGCCCTGCAGGAGTTTTTGGGCATGATTAATTTCAACAACCTTTCATATTGAGATTACAACTATATACCAAATAAATGTTTTATCAGCTCTATCAATTACAATGGTCAAATTGTCTCAATGGCTACAGACAGAAAATCGTGGATTTAAATCCACCTGGAGGTGTTTGTGGAATTAACTTGTGTGTGCATGTGTTTCCTCAGGGTTCTCTGGTTTTCTTTCATAGTCCAATTAAATGCATGTTAATGGTAATACTCAACTGACTCTCTGTGTATGTCCCGTGGTAGACTGATGACGTGTTCTGTTTCTTTTGAAACGTATTTTCAGTGACGTCCAGACAAGACGTCAATATAATGTTCAAGAAAGACGTCTCAAAAAACTTTCATTCAGGCTCTTCTGAGGAAGTCTTCTGGATGTCTAGAGACATCGTCTTTAGTTGTGTTCTGGACCTACATGTTGACACAAAGAACAGTGGCTGTGTAAAACACATTGGTTACTGTGGAACTGTGCTGTGTATTCATCAACAACATCTCACATGTTGGAAGATAAACAAGAGCACGGAGCAACATTTTATCAAAAATAATTTATTTATGAAAAATTATTCATTAGAATAAATTGGTTATTTATCAAATAATAATGACATTGGGCCACCACCAGCTAAACTGGAAATAGTTAATGCCAAAAAAAAGTGTTATTTAAATTGATTAATGTTTCTCTTTAGATATAACAATCTTGAATAACAGGGAAGGTGTGAGATTCGAGCGCAGGCTGTTTCAAACCAGTGAACCAGGACCGCTTGACCCCGTCAGCTAGAAAGGGTATGTACTGGGTTTCAGAAGATGGCAGTGCCTCGAAGTCAGTGGGGACGCGCACTGGGTGGATGTCTGTGACTCACCCCCCCCTTTTGTGCGAGTCCCTTGCGAAGATCGTGTGATAATCGCGGGAGACCTCCTCATACAAATGCATCTCCTTGTTTCTGTTGTGGTAAAGTGCGAGCCTCAGCAGAGCGTTGCTCGGTCTTTGACTCGAAGCCTGAATAAGGTTCTTCTGGTACAGATATGGTCTGTTTACCTGAAATGTCTGTATTCTCTGGTTGAGTCATTGGAGCGTGCACAACCATGTCACCTTCGGTGCTCGGTTTTGTACCCTGAAGAACCTGTTCAAGGTTAACATGGTGAGCGCTGGTGATGGTTTTGGTTGTGGAAATGAGGAGAGTTGTGTCATGCGTGTCGTCGCTGGTGAGGGACGAAGGCAGATTGTCAATGAGATGAGAATTAGTTCAAGATTGTGGAATGAACTGTCAGTTAACATCTCTAAAGGTGGAAATGCGGTCACTTTAATCTGACCAGGTGTCAGATTTTGGACCCGTGGGTTGGCTGAACGATTGCTGTTAGAAGCTGGGTGGCCTAGTTCTTAGCCAATGGGAGTCGGGCTGACGACTTGGGACCAAAGGCGCCGTTTGGTGGCAGCGAGTCGGTTTAGGATGTCCTGACCAATAAGCAGTTCTTCTGTGTCCAGATCAGTGACGTGGATGGGATGCGTCGCTGACATGTCCTGGAAAGCTGTTGACCCAGACACATTGAGTGATGTGGTGCAAGTCCTGAGTGAAGCCTCGGTTGTTTATGCTACACTCTTCCACCTGAAGTGGCTTTCCTTAAGTGGCATGCGCAAGCGTGGTTCTAGCAACCCGTGCGAAGGTGTCTGAACACATGAGGGGGATTTCTGACCCAGTACCAAGCAGTGAGAGAGTGTCAACAACCCCTACCACCACTGAAGTGTATCTGTGGTTGGCATAGCCAAGATTACCCAAGAATGTCAAATGGGCCTCTTTCACCTCCTGGATCTCCTCCTCCTGCCAAAATGAACTTTGTGTGCGGAGGGGAGGGGCCAAGTCATGCGGTCAGGGGGAGCCAGGTCCCTTCTTACCAGGCGGGTTCAGGTGCTGCTTCACCACTCTGATGCAGGTTTTAATCCACTGTGGGACATCTGCATCCCAGTTGTTTTGAGTCTGACCTCAGCCTCGGTTTTTAGACTTACCTCTCCTCACCTGAGACCTCAGGACACCTGCATCACCATCATAGTTTTCACCTGAACAGTGGTGCAGCTCCCACACCATCTGCGCATGTTTGCAGAGGTCTTTCATGGTGGGGTTTTTGGTCCTGCAGAAAAGGGCGACATCGATCCACACACTGTTGTGGAGGTTGTTAACGAAGAGGGACTTAAAAGTCTGGTCTTTGTCCAATCCTGGTGCATTGTGGCCTTGGAAGTAGGCAGCCCTTAGGCACCTATAAATACTATCTGGGAGTCTCCGCCCCCTTTTGAGTGATTGTAAATGCACCAAAGTTTGCAGAGGCAGGATCATTGTGCAGATGATCCTGCTTCCCTAAGCGCATGACAGAGGGCTGAGTAATGGTCTCTGATGGCAGATGGGAGGGACTCTATGTAAACATGGACACTCCTGGATGTCATCTTCCAGAGAAGCGTAAGCTTCTCTCGGGACGAAGGATGAGGCAGGTTGAAGAGGCAGCGTTCAACCTCCACCAGGTTGTCCGCTACACGAATCTCCGGGTTGTTTGGTTTGAACTGCTCTATGTCCTCTGCAAGGGACTCAAGCTGGCTGGTCCAAAGACCAGGTACCCTTGGGATATCGGAATGGTCAGAGTCATCTGAGCTAGAACATCCTGGTTCTCTCCGGTGGAGAGAGTGAGGGAGCTGATAGCACTGTCAGGTGCTGGAAAATGACAATGTTCCTTCTCCTGAAAAGGAGTGAAAGAGCTGCGAGACCACGTGGTGGTGCGGCTGAGAGCACTGATGGATGTGTGTCATAGCAACTCGCTGTTGAGGTTTCTTCTCTCCTGTGTAGACAGGCATAGAAGACCGGTGACAACAGTCTTCAACTGGGTCATGTGGCTCCCGAGGTATCTTTGCTCTGAGCACGCAGTGTCTCTGACGACTCATGGTAGGAGTCACGCAAAAGCTGTGTTTCGAAAAGTGCGAAAATGTTGTTAATGCACCTGTGGCTTTCACTTCTGTAGTCTATACAAATTGTAACCTCGCAACTGCAACACAGTGTTTTTAGCACCTTGGGTGAGCAATAGTCGTGTTAGTGTACATTTATCTGGGTAGATACTTGAATAGTGAAAGTACGAGTTTCTCCTAATGAAATTAAAACTTTATTCTAAAGACATACTCAGTATCTCGTCTGAAGCATCTTTTCGGCCACCACTGATGAAAAGACCATAACAGTCAAATCCAGCATAATAAAAGAGGTTGAAACTGCTTTAACCTTATAAACACTTCATGTTTAAACTTGAATTGAAAAGTACCAGTTTGCTCTAAGGAAATAAAAACTTAATTCCAAAATTACTCTATATCCCGTGTGGAGCATCATTTCGGCCACTCCTAATGAAATGAAAATAGCAGTTACTCCACTAAATATAATTGGTTGAAAGTACTTGCAACTGCTGAGTCCATCATGTTTAAACTTGAATTGTGAAAGTACTAGTTTGTTCTAAGGAAATAAAAACTTTCTTCCAAAATTACTCTATATCCCGTGTGGAGCATCATTTCGGCCACTCCTGATGAAATGAAAATAGCAGTTACTCCACTAAATAAAACTGGTTGAAACTGCTTGAACCTGATAAACACATCATTTAAACTTGAACTAAGAAAGTACTAGTTTGTTCTAATGAAATAAAAACTTTCTTCCAAAATTACTCTATATCCCGTGTGGAGCATCATTTCGGCCACTCCTGATGAAATGCAAATAGCAGTTACTCCACTAAATAAAACTGGTTGAAAGTGCTTGAACCTGATAAACACATCATTTAACCTTGAATTGAGAAAGTACTAGTTTGTTCTAATGAAATAAAAACTTTCTTCCAAAATTACTCTATATCCCGTGTGGAGCATCATTTCGGCCACTCCTAATGAAATGAAAATAGCAGTTACTCCACTAAATATAATTTGTTGAAAGTACTTGCAACTGCTAAGTCCATCATGTTTAAGCTTGAATTGAGAAAGTACTAGTTTATTCTAAGGAAATAAAAACTTTCTTCCAAAATTACTCTATATCCCGTGAGGAGCACCATTTCGGCCACTCCTGATGAAATGAAAATAGCAGTTACTCCACTAAATATAATTGGTTGAAAGTACTTGCAACTGCTAAGTCCATCATGTTTAAACTTGAATTGAGAAAGTACTAGTTTGTTCTAATGAAATAAAAACTTTCTTCCAAAATTACTCTATATCCCGTGAGGAGCACCATTTCGGCCACTCCTGATGAAATGAAAATAGCAGTTACTCCACTAAATATAATTGGTTGAAAGTACTTGCAACTGCTAAGTCCATCATGTTTAAACTTGAATTGAGAAAGTACTAGTTTGTTCTAATGAAATAAAAACTTTCTTCCAAAATTACTCTATATCCTGTGAGGAGCATCATTTCGGCCACTCCTAATGAAATGAAAATAGCAGTTACTCCACTAAATAAAACTGGTTGAAACTGCTTGAACCTGATAAAGACATCATTTAACCTTGAATTGAGAAAGTACTAGTTTGTTCTTATGAAATAAAAACTTTATTCCAAAATCACTCTATATCCCGTGAGGAGCATCATTTCGGCCACTCCTGATGAAATTAAAATAGCAGTTACTCCACTAAATAAAACTGGTTGAAACTGCTTGAACCTGATAAACACATCATTTAACCTTGAATTGAGAAAGTACTAGTTTGTTCTAATAAAATAAAAACTTTCTTCCAAAATTACTCTATATCCCGTGTGGAGCATCATTTCGGCCACTCCTAATGAAATGAAAATAGCAGTTACTCCACTAAATATAATTGGTTGAAAATACTTGCAACTGCTAAGTCCATCATGTTTAAGCTTGAATTGAGAAAGTACTAGTTTATTCTAAGGAAATAAAAACTTTCTTCCAAAATTACTCTATATCCCGTGTGGAGCATCATTTCGGCCACTCCTAATGAAATGAAAATAGCAGTTACTCCACTAAATATAATTGGTTGAAACTGCTTGAACCTGATAAACACATCATTTAACCTTGAATTGAGAAAGTACTAGTTTGTTCTAAGGAAATAAAAACTTTATTCCAAAATCACTCTATATCCCGTGTGGAGCATCATTTCGGCCACTCCTGATGAAATGAAAATAGCAGTTACTCCACTAAATAAAACTGGTTGAAACTGCTTGAACCTGATAAACACATCATTTAACCTTGAATTGAGAAAGTACTAGTTTGTTCTAATGAAATAAAAACTTTATTCCAAAATCACTCTATATCTCGTGTGGAGCATCATTTCGGCCACTACTGATGAAATGAAAATAGCAGTTACTCCACTAAATATAATTGGTTGAAAGTACTTGCAACTGCTAAGTCCATCATGTTTAAACTTGAATTGAGAAAGTACTAGTTTGTTCTAAGGAAATACAAACTTTATTCCAAAATTACTCTATATCCCGTGTGGAGCATCATTTCGGCCACTCCTGATGAAATGAAAATAGCAGTTACTCCACTAAATAAAACTGATTGAAACTGCTTGAACCTGATAAACACATCATTTAACCTTGAATTGAGAAAGTACTAGTTTGTTCTAATGAAATAAAAACTTTATTCCAAAATCACTCTATATCCCGTGTGGAGCATCATTTCGGCCACTCCTGATGAAATGAAAATAGCAGTTACTCCACTAAATAAAACTGGTTGAAACTGCTTGAACCTGATAAACACATCATTTAACCTTGAATTGAGAAAGTACTAGTTTGTTCTAATGAAATAAAAACTTTATTCCAAAATCACTCTATATCTCGTGTGGAGCATCATTTCGGCCACTACTGATGAAATGAAAATAGCAGTTACTCCACTAAATATAATTGGTTGAAAGTACTTGCAACTGCTAAGTCCATCATGTTTAAACTTGAATTGAGAAAGTACTAGTTTGTTCTAAGGAAATACAAACTTTATTCCAAAATTACTCTATATCCCGTGTGGAGCATCATTTCGGCCACTCCTGATGAAATGAAAATAGCAGTTACTCCACTAAATAAAACTGATTGAAACTGCTTGAACCTGATAAACACATCATTTAACCTTGAATTGAGAAAGTACTAGTTTGTTCTAATGAAATAAAAACTTTCTTCCAAAATTACTCTATATCCCGTGTGGAGCATCATTTCGGCCACTACTGATGAAATGAAAATAGCAGTTACTCCACTAAATATAATTGGTTGAAAGTACTTGCAACTGCTAAGTCCATCATGTTTAAACTTGAATTGAGAAACTACTAGTTTGTTCTAATGAAATAAAAACTTTATTCCAAAATAATTCTATATCCCGTGAGGAGCACCATTTCGGCCACTACTGATGAAATGAAAATAGCAGTTACTCCACTAAATAAAACTGGTTGAAACTGCTTCAACCTGATAAACACATCATTTAAAAGTTGAATAGTGAGAGTTTAGTATGTTTCGTGAAATACAAACTTTATTCTAAAAACACACTCAGTATCTCGTCTGAAGCATTTTTTCGGCCACAACTGATGAGAAGACCATAGCAGTCAAATCCAGCATAATGAAACTGCTTAAACCTGATAAACACTTCATGTTTAAACTTGAATAGTGAAAGTACGACTATGGTCTAGTAAAATACAAACTTTATTCTAAAAACCAACTCTCAAGCTCCTCATCCTATCTCTAAGGGTGCGCTCAGCCACCCTACGCAGGAAGCTCACTTCAACCGCTTGTATCCGGGATCTCGTTCTTTCGGTCATGACCCATAGTTCATGGCTGTGGTGGAGGCAATAACTCGGGTCTGGGAGGAGTTTGGAGAGGCCATGGAAGAGGACTTTCGGTCTGTCCCGAGGAAATTCTGGCAAACCGACTCCATGCTCCGGGAGCATGGAGTCCGGGGCCCTTCATCCCTGCAACATCGCGTGACGCGGGGACGGTACCTCTGGACAGGCAGAATGGGGTCGTGGTCCCTCTCTTCAAGGAGGGGGATCGGAGGGTGTGTTCCAACTACAGAGGGATCACACTCCTCAGCCTCCCCAGGAAAGTCTATTCCAGAGTACTGGAGTGGAGGGTCCGGCCGTTAGTCAAACCTTGGATCCAAGAGGAATAATGCGGTTTTCATTCTGGTCGTGGAACACTGGACCAGCTCTATACCCTCCACCAGCTGCTTGAGGGTTCATGGGAGTTTGCCCAACCAGTCCACATGTGTTTTCTGGATCTTGAGAAGGCGTTCGACCGTGTCCCCTGAGACATCCTGTGGGGGGGTGCTCCGGGAGCATGGAGTCCGGGGCCCTTTGTTAAGCGCTGTTCGGTCTTTGTATTCCCGGAACAGGAGTTTGGTTTGCATTGGCGGCAATAAGTTGGACCTGTTTGCAGTGGTTTCACCTGATCCGCCAGTGGCAGACAGAAAAAAGCATTAGCCAAATCTATACAAGAGAAAAATCTATGTTCAGGTGAGAGATGTGACAACGCAGTTTTGAGATGTCTGGAATCTCGTTTCTCTGCACATGTTGCCGGGACCGGCAGCTAGGGGGGACTCGGCTGAGATCCTCAACACCAGCCCCTGGGTACTTCTCAGGGTGATAAAGAGGAAGTGGTCCGAGCCCAGGTGAACGGGTCGATTTAAGGTCGTCGAGAGGACGTCTCACGCTGTTCGGCTGAGTGACAAAGGCTCCCCAGGAAAGTCTATTCCAGGGTACTGGAGAGGAGGGTCCGGCCGTTAGTCGAACCCTGGATAAAAGAGGAACAATGCGGTGCCATCTGTCGCAGTGTACTCTGGCGGGAGAACCACATCGCACTCTTCAGGAGACCTCCATCCATCTGAAGCAAGTTGCCCCTGGATCGGCTGATCCAGGAGACAGCTCCACACGTCAAAGGGCGGAATAATCCCTGTACACCGAAGTAAGAAGAACACAGAGAAGTAGACGACAGCAAGGGAGGAGGTGAAATAGCGCTCCTCTCTGTTCATGTGACGTGCCAAGTCCATCCATCCATCCATCCATTTTCTGCCGCTTATCCGGGGCCGCGTCGCGGAGGCAACTCTGCTCAGACTTCCCTCACCCCAGACACTTCCTCCAGCTCTTCCGGTGGCACCCCAAGGCGTTCCCAGGCCAGCCGAGAGACAGGGCAACTCCAGAGAGAGAGGGCAACTCCAGAGCAGTGGAGTATCCAGCCCCCGTCGAGGAGCTGGGTTCCGGAGTCCAAGCTGTAAGTGGAGGCGAGCCCGACTATATCTAGACGGTATCTCTCAGCCTCCCTCACAAGCTCGGGCTCCTTCCCCCCCAGCGAGGTCACATTCCATGTCCCAATAGCCAGATTCTGTGGCCGGGGATCGGGTCGTCGAGGCCTCTGCCGTCGACTGCCCCCCAATCCACAATGCACCCAACCCCTACGGCAGCCTCTGTAGGTGGTGGGCCCACAGGAGGGGCAAGTCCCCCGACAACATAGCTCCGAGGGTCATTCGGGTGCTCAAACTCCCCCACCACGACAAGGTTGCAGTTCAAGGGGGAGTCACCACCGTTTAAAAGTTTTGTATGTTGCTATTTGAGTATATGATTGTTGATTTTGCTTACATATGACCTCTATTATACGAAGAGTGCCTCATACTGTATTGACACTAATTATTGACCTCTGGGGTCAGAGGTCAAAAGGGGAATTGAAGGAATATTGAACATTTGTTTTCTGTGTGACAACTGGACATATTGCATTCAGTTGTGTTTCTACACTACTGGGGTTTCTCCCACTGCCCAAGTTGGGAAAACACAGCTATAAATCCATGTTCAGGGACATTCCAAGTTGGTTGGCGATGTCTCCTCAGTGCTCTACTTGCAAAAACATGGTCAAGGTAAGATTGGATCAACAGATAAGAGGTCAGAGGTCACTTTGTCCCACAGAACGTCAAGCTCTGAGAAGAACCAGTTTGAAGCAGTTTTGGGAACAAAGGAATAGCAAATTCACTATAGCAACGCATACATCACGAGGAACCGACCAATGTGAGGTTGAGGTGGTGTATGCAAATGTATAAATATGAACCACGTGTTGCAGTTGTGCCCTTCTTCATTGTAAACCTGGCCTGCATACTTGGGTCTGCAAGGAAGAACGGTCTGAGCTCGTATTATGTAATCTGATATATGTATTTTTGTAATCTCTTGTTTGTGTGATTATTAAATTCACTATTGAAGAAATTAACTCTGTTCCTGCCTCTCCCGGATCAAACGAACAAGCAGGAATTCAGGGGAACACAGGAACGAATTCCAACACTAAGCATCTCTACCTAAAGTCAGTAACACGATTTCTCTAGATTAAACCAGTCTTAGATGCTATATCTAAAGACAGTAACGGGATTGATTGTTTTTTTTTTTTTTTTTTTTTTTTAATTAAACCAGCCTGAGCAGCTCCATCTAGAGACAGTAACGTGATTTTCTAAATCAAACCAGCCTGAGCAGCACCATCTAGAGACAGTAACGTGATTTTCTAAATCAAACCAGCCTGATCAGCTCTATCTAAAGACAGTAATGTGATTTTCTAGATCAAACCAGCCTGATCACCTCTATCTAAAGGCAGTAACACGATTTGTCTAGATTAAACCAGCCTGAGCAGCTCTATCTTAAGAAAATAACATGATTTTTTTCTCAATTAAACCAGCCTGAGCAGCTCTATCTTAAAGGAGTACAGTAGGATTTTCCCGAATTTTAGGAAAGAACCGCCCTCTCCACCTTTTGAAAAATGCACGCAAAGCTCTACCTGCTCCCGAGATGGAACGCCTACTAAAACGTGTGCGAGAGACATGAACGAGCCCAGTTCTCCTCGTGCACGCACTGTTTACAAGTCACAAGTCAGCATTGACACGATTTTCCTCGATTAAACCATGGTCCAAGTGGAGGAACGTGGGGGCTTCAAAGGGTTGAGTGGAAATCTCCACCAACGGCTGATCCCACGTTTCATCGGGCTCATCGATCCCTCCGGACAGGGCCTCACAGCCAGAGACAGGTGAGCCGTTTAGGGACTATTCAGTAACAAGAACTTAGAGCTGTGATTTCACTTGTATATAAGTTAAAGATGTAAAGCAAAGTTGGACTCTTCAGGTGATGAAATATACATTAAATGTCCACCAATGACTGTTGAGATGGTTGATCATTTAGTTTTAAACGTAGTAAACATAGAAAATACTGTGGCTGGTTATTGTGATTAAATTAAATTACATCTCACAACAAAACATGCTTTTAAAATAACAAAGACATTTGATCCAAATTACATTGAATTTAATACAAGAGACCCATTCTACAAAACAAACCTTTCCTCCTGCAATTAGCCTTTCAATACCACCTCACTCCGTGTGTGTTGTCCTCACAATCAATCAAAGTGATCTGGTGTCTCCTGGTGTTGATCTTAAGAGTCTCTCAACTTGTGGAACCTGTGCATTTAACACTTTTCTTTTGTCTACAGTGTGTTGTGGGAATCTCCCAGAACCTGTATCTCGCCCACCTTGCTGCTCCTCCTGTCACCTGCAGTACAAGGTGATTTCGTCTGTCCACTTCTGGCTCTAAAGACTCTTCTGGCTGTTTGTACCTACATGAACATCATTACATGCAGCTTGTTTACCAGAGCTTTACTTCAAGTCATTGCACAGCTAGAAAACTTTAGTTTAGTAAGTCTCAGTAAGGTCTGAGTGTGTATCACATGTTTAGGTGCAACCAGGGTTGGGTAGTCATGGAATACATGTAACAGTGTTACATAATTAGGATACAAAAAACATATAACTGTAATCTGTTACAGTACATAAAAAAATGTGTAATCTCGTTACAGGTATGCTCGATAAAAACTGGGATTACTGAGCAGGATTACAGTAGAAATCCGATGGAATAAACTAGAAATGCAGCTGTCACATGCGCCATGCACTGGCATTGCGACACTTCCCGACGCTTTCAGGCTGACAATCCATGCTTTGCCATGGATTCTGCAGACAGTTGCTTTCATCACTATGTTTTAAAGTCGGAGAAATCTCTTAACCTCTCTGTACAATGCAAACTATGTCTCCCAGCCGTGAAAGTGCTGTGAACGTCCAGGAACTGGACATCTCACCTGAAGAAACATAGAAACATAAAACCTGCTCACTTTCACTGATACACACATGGATTCTGTTTACTAGTTTTATTAGCTCGTAACATGCTTCCTACCTGTTCTCAATACGTTTAGAGGCTCTTGTGTTTTAGGGATTAATTGGGGCGACACGTGCCATCACTTTTTTCTTTTTACTCAATGAGTGATTCCTGCTGCCAGATACAGCCTCTCATCAAACATTCACATTTATTCCGGAAAAAAAACAACATTAAAACTAATGAGGAAACGGGTCGAGAGAGAGAGAGAGAGAGAGAGAGAGAGAGAGAGAGAGAGAGAGAGAGAGAGAGAAGAGAGAGAGAGAGAGAGAGAGAGAGAGAGAGAGAGAGAGAGAGAGAGAGGGCGAGAGAGAGAGAGAGAGAGAGAGTTTTAGAAAAGATGGGCACATTTTCTTGAATAGAAATTGAAAGCTTTATTTGTATTGTGGTTTTGATTCTCAAAAAAAAAAAATCAATGTTAGACACCTGATTGGTTACTGAGTTTTGATAGTTCAAAACTTGTTAAGTGCAATTTGTGTCTGCTGTGTATAAGATGTGTCAGTACACTGAGCAGATGACACTTTCTATTCTTTCTTGTCATTTTTTTATGTTTTATTATGGCCAGGCAAGAGTAGAGGCACGGCTTTTCAGAGGTTGATGGACTCTGTGCTGCGCGACCTCGCTTTCGTTTCTGTTTACCTGGACGACATCTTGGTGGCTAGTTCTTCAGTTGAGGAGCATTTTTCACACCTAAAGCAAGTTTTTCAGCGCCTTGAGCAGGGGTGGGCAATTTTTTTTCCGAAGGGGCCAAATGAGAAGCAGAAAATATTGTGGAGGGCCTTGCCAAAAGTTTAAACTCTATTCTGCATATGAATTTTATTTCTAAATTGAAAGCAGTAAATGGCATTGTTTACACATGCTGGTAAGTGTCTGTGTTATTATTAGGTAAAGATTGTCTATTAAGACATCACAATGTCTTTGTATGCCAAATATCATTAACAAGATATGTCACATAATGATTGTCAAACTGCCAAGCTGTGCAGACAAAAAGTAATAGTGAACACACATTTGGGTATTTTCTTGTTCAGTGAGAGAAATCTAGCCTTTGCTGCCCTTTAACGAGTGCATCAAAGTCAGGTTGAATGTCTGAGGTGGAGATGCGAAGCACAGCTGACAGATGATCATCAGTAAGAGAGGATCTGAACCTGGATTTGGTAAACTTCATTACTGAGAATGTTTGTTCACATATGTAGGTAGATCCAAACAGAACCAACATCTTCTGAGCATGTCTCCTCATGTTTGGAAAGTTCTCCTCCTTAAGAGATGAGTAGAACTCCAGCAGTGATGCTGACTTAAAGTGCTCTGCCAGTACTGTGTCAGACTGCAGGTCAATGAGCTCCAGCTGAACATCACTGGGTGCATCATCTACTCTGCAGGCAAAGGGAGAGGAAACCAGGTGCATTTCATCCTCAATGTTTTTACAATCATCAAATCGCCTTAAAAACTCACCATGCAAATCTCCTAACATGGATGAGTACCTGCAGAGATGATTAGCTGATGGTCTGACTTCTTTAAGGGTTTGCATGTGAGTGAGAGTGTTGTTCTGTAGTTGACTTGAAAGAAACAGCAACTTTCTCATAAAAGCCTTCACCAGGTTATGCATGTCATGAACGAAAAGGCCCTTGCCTTGCAGTTTAGTGCTCAGTTCATTCATCAGTGCCGTCACATCAACAGCAAATGCAAAATCTGCCATCCACTTCATATCTGAAAGCTCGGGGATGTTTTTGCCTTTCATCTCACAAAACTCTTGAATCTCTGTTTTCAGGTCCCAAAATCTTTTGAGCACTTTGCCCGGACTGAGCCATCTGACAGCTGTGTGGTACATGATGTCACCATGTTCATTCTCATGCTCCTCTAAAAGTGCAACAAACTGCCTGTGATTTAATGCTCGTGCCCTGATAAAGTTAACCGTTTTTGTTACAACATCAATAACATGGTTAAGTTTTAGCACAGACCTGCACAGTACATGCTGATGTATAATACAATGTATCAACACTAAATGATGCTCTGTGCCGAGTTCAGTCACTTTATCTTGGATCTGTTTCAAAAATCCGACATGTTTTCCTGTCATATTCGGACAACCATCAGTAGTGACGCCTACCAGTTTGTCCCATTTCAGTCCAAGCTTGACCATGCATGCATCGACCTCCTTGAACAGATCGCTTCCCGTTGTCGTTCCTTTTATTGACCTCAATGCTGCCAGCTCCTCCGTAATCTTGAAGTCCTGCCTTATTCCCCGGAGAAACACCAGTAACTGGGCAGTGTCACGGACACCACAGCTCTCATCCAAAGCCAAAGAGAAAAAGTCAAAACTTTCAACTCCACTTTTGAGCTGACATTCGAGATTCTCCGCGATTCCTTCCACCCTTCTGGTGACGGTTCGCCTGGACAGCGGGACTTTTTCAAATGCTTCTTTATTCTCAGGGCATATTAGCGCGGCAGAGTCCACCAAGCACTCTTTCACAAACTCGCCATCCGAGAACGGCTTGCTGTTTTTAGCTATTTTGTGGGATATGACGAAGCTGGTCTTGGTCGCTGCATCCTGGGCTGTGTGTAGTTTGCTAAAACAGCCTTGTTGTTTTGCTAGCTTTGCTAGCAAGTCTTCTGATATTCGCGCTCTCTCAGCCTCCGCCAAGTGTCTGTATTTCTCCGCGTGTTTTGTCTCATAATGCTGACTCACATTGTACTCCTTAAACACTGCGACGTGCTCTCCACAAACTAAACAGACGGGTTTACCACCGACTTCAGTAAAGAAATATTTAGTGCTCCAAATCTTCTTGAAATTTCGGCCTTCAGCATCCACCTTTCTTTTCTTGACGTGCCCGTACATCATTGAGGGGCGACAATCACATGCACTGATTGACTTGTTTTACGGGTTACGTATACGACGTACGTAGGTTACGTACACTGTACATAAATAAACAGGCTTCAAAGTAAAAGCATTTCCGTTTTAGTTTATAGAGCCGATGGTTTTAGTCCACACATTAAAATTCGAAAGAAGCTTTTGTTTTCTTAATTCTAAGCAACCTTTCGCGGGCCGGTCAGAATCGGGTCACGGGCCGCATTTGGCCCGCGGGCCTTAAAATGCCCAGGTCTGGCCTTGAGGAACATGGCCTAATTGTCAACCCTGCTAAGTGCCAGTTTGGTCTGCCTGTGATTGACTTTTTGGGTCATCGTATTTCAACTCAGGGTGCCATTCCATTGCCTTCTAAGGTGCAAGCGGTGACAGATTTCCCTCGTCCAGCCTCGGTTAAGGCCCTGCAGGAGTTTTAGGGCATGATTAATTTCTACAACCTTTCATATTGAGATTACAACTATATACCAAATAAAGGTTTTATCAGCTCTATCAATTACAATGGTCAAATTGTCTCAATGGCTACAGACAGAAAATCGTGGATTTAAATCCACCTGGAGGTGTTTGTGGAATTAACTTGTGTGTGCATGTGTTTCCTCAGGGTTCTCTGGTTTTCTTCCATAGTCCAATTAAATGCATGTTAATGGTAATACTAAACTGACTCTCAGTGTATGTCCCGTGGTAGACTGATGACGTGTTCTGTTTCTTTTGAAACGTATTTTCAGTGACGTCCAGACAAGACGTCAATATAATGTTCAAGAAAGACGTCTCAAAAAACTTTCATTCAGGCTCTTCTGAGGAAGTCTTCTGGATGTCTAGAGACATCGTCTTTAGTTGTGTTCTGGACCTACATGTTGACACAAAGAACAGTGGCTGTGTAAAACACATTGGTTACTGTGGAACTGTGCTGTGTATTCATCAACAACATCTCACATGTTGGAAGATAAACAAGAGCACGGAGCAACATTTTATCAAAAATAATTTATTTATGAAAAATTATTCATTAGAATAAATTGGTTATTTATCAAATAATAATGACATTGGGCCACCACCAGCTAAACTGGAAATAGTTAATGCCAAAAAAAGTGTTATTTAAATTGATTAATGTTTCTCTTTAGATATAACAATCTTGAATAACAGGGAAGGTGTGAGATTCGAGCGCAGGCTGTTTCAAACCAGTGAACCAGGACCGCTTGACCCCGTCAGCTAGAAAGGGTATGTACTGGGTTTCAGAAGATGGCAGTGCCTCGAAGTCAGTGGGGACGCGCACTGGGTGGATGTCTGTGACTCACCCCCCCCTTTTGTGCGAGTCCCTTGCGAAGATCGTGTGATAATCGCGGGAGACCTCCTCATACAAATGCATCTCCTTGTTTCTGTTGTGGTAAAGTGCGAGCCTCAGCAGAGCGTTGCTCGGTCTTTGACTCGAAGCCTGAATAAGGTTCTTCTGGTACAGACATGGTCTGTTTACCTGAAATGTCTGTATTCTCTGGTTGAGTCATTGGAGCGTGCACAACCATGTCACCTTCGGTGCTCGGTTTTGTACCCTGAAGAACCTGTTCAAGGTTAACATGGTGAGCGCTGGTGATGGTTTTGGTTGTGGAAATGAGGAGAGTTGTGTCATGCGTGTCGTCGCTGGTGAGGGACGAAGGCAGATTGTCAATGAGATTAGAATTAGTTCAAGATTGTGGAATGAACTGTCAGTTAACATCTCTAAAGGTGGAAATGCGGTCACTTTAATCTGACCAGGTGTCAGATTTTGGACCCGTGGGTTGGCTGAACGATTGCTGTTAGAAGCTGGGTGGCCTAGTTCTTAGCCAATGGGAGTCGGGCTGACGACTTGGGACCAAAGGCGCCGTTTGGTGGCAGCGAGTCGGTTTAGGATGTCCTGACCAATAAGCAGTTCTTCTGTGTCCAGATCAGTGACGTGGATGGGATGCGTCGCTGACATGTCCTGGAAAGCTGTTGACCCAGACACATTGAGTGATGTGGTGCAAGTCCTGAGTGAAGCCTCGGTTGTTTATGCTACACTCTTCCACCTGAAGTGGCTTTCCTTAAGTGGCATGCGCAAGCGTGGTTCTAGCAACCCGTGCGAAGGTGTCTGAACACATGAGGGGGATTTCTGACCCAGTACCAAGCAGTGAGAGAGTGTCAACAACCCCTACCACCACTGAAGTGTATCTGTGGTTGGCATAGCCAAGATTACCCAAGAATGTCAAATGGGCCTCTTTCACCTCCTGGATCTCCTCCTCCTGCCAAAATGAACTTTGTGTGCGGAGGGGAGGGGCCAAGTCATGCGGTCAGGGGGAGCCAGGTCCCTTCTTACCAGGCGGGTTCAGGTGCTGCTTCACCACTCTGATGCAGGTTTTAATCCACTGTGGGACATCTGCATCCCAGTTGTTTTGAGTCTGACCTCAGCCTCGGTTTTTAGACTTACCTCTCCTCACCTGAGACCTCAGGACACCTGCATCACCATCATAGTTTTCACCTGAACGGTGGTGCAGCTCCCACACCATCTGCGCATGTTTGCAGAGGTCTTTCATGGTGGGGTTTTTGGTCCTGCAGAAAAGGGCGACATCGATCCACACACTGTTGTGGAGGTTGTTAACGAAGAGGGACTTAAAAGTCTGGTCTTTGTCCAATCCTGGTGCATTGTGGCCTTGGAAGTAGGCAGCCCTTAGGCACCTATAAATACTATCTGGGAGTCTCCGCCCCCTTTTGAGTGATTGTAAATGCACCAAAGTTTGCAGAGGCAGGATCATTGTGCAGATGATCCTGCTTCCCTAAGCGCATGACAGAGGGCTGAGTAATGGTCTCTGATGGCAGATGGGAGGGACTCTATGTAAACATGGACACTCCTGGATGTCATCTTCCAGAGAAGCGTAAGCTTCTCTCGGGACGAAGGATGAGGCAGGTTGAAGAGGCAGCGTTCAACCTCCACCAGGTTGTCCGCTACACGAATCTCCGGGTTGTTTGGTTTGAACTGCTCTATGTCCTCTGCAAGGGACTCAAGCTGGCTGGTCCAAAGACCAGGTACCCTTGGGATATCGGAATGGTCAGAGTCATCTGAGCTAGAACATCCTGGTTCTCTCCGGTGGAGAGAGTGAGGGAGCTGATAGCACTGTCAGGTGCTGGAAAATGACAATGTTCCTTCTCCTGAAAAGGAGTGAAAGAGCTGCGAGACCACGTGGTGGTGCGGCTGAGAGCACTGATGGATGTGTGTCATAGCAACTCGCTGTTGAGGTTTCTTCTCTCCTGTGTAGACAGGCATAGAAGACCGGTGACAACAGTCTTCAACTGGGTCATGTGGCTCCCGAGGTATCTTTGCTCTGAGCACGCAGTGTCTCTGGCGACTCATGGTAGGAGTCACGCAAAAGCTGTGTTTCGAAAAGTGCGAAAATGTTGTTAATGCACCTGTGGCTTTCACTTCTGTAGTCTATACAAATTGTAACCTCGCAACTGCAACACAGTGTTTTTAGCACCTTGGGTGAGCAATAGTTGTGTTAGTGTACATTTATCTGGGTAGATACTTGAATAGTGAAAGTACGAGTTTCTCCTAATGAAATTAAAACTTTATTCTAAAAACATACTCAGTATCTCGTCTGAAGCATCTTTTCGGCCACCACTGATGAAAAGACCATAACAGTCAAATCCAGCATAATAAAAGAGGTTGAAACTGCTTTAACCTTATAAACACTTCATGTTTAAACTTGAATTGAAAAGTACCAGTTTGCTCTAAGGAAATAAAAACTTAATTCCAAAATTACTCTATATCCCGTGTGGAGCATCATTTCGGCCACTCCTAATGAAATGAAAATAGCAGTTACTCCACTAAATATAATTGGTTGAAAGTACTTGCAACTGCTAAGTCCATCATGTTTAAACTTGAATTGAGAAAGTACTAGTTTGTTCTAAGGAAATAAAAACTTTCTTCCAAAATTACTCTATATCCCGTGTGGAGCATCATTTCGGCCACTCCTGATGAAATGAAAATAGCAGTTACTCCACTAAATATAATTGTTTGAAAGTGCTTGAACCTGATAAACACATCATTTAACCTTGAATTGAGAAAGTACTAGTTTGTTCTAATGAAATAAAAACTTTATTCCAAAATCACTCTATATCTCGTGTGGAGCATCATTTCGGCCACTACTGATGAAATGAAAATAGCAGGTACTCCACTAAATATAATTGTTTGAAAGTGCTTGAACCTGATAAACACATCATTTAACCTTGAATTGAGAAAGTACTAGTTTGTTCTAATGAAATAAAAACTTTATTCCAAAATCACTCTATATCTCGTGTGGAGCATCATTTCGGCCACTCCTGATGAAATGAAAATAGCAGGTACTCCACCAATACAACTGGTTGAAACTGCTTGAACCTGATAAACACATCATTTTAACTTGAATTGAGAAAGTACTAGGTTGTTCTAATGAAATAAAAACTTTATTCCAAAATTACTCTATATCTCGTGTGGAGCATCATTTCGGCCACTACTGATGAAATGAAAATAGCAGTTACTCCACTAAATATAATTGGTTGAAACTGCTTGAACCTGATAAACACATCATTTAAACTTGAACTAAGAAAGTACTAGTTTGTTCTAAGTAAATAAAAACTTTATTCCAAAATCACTCTATATCCCGTGAGGAGCATCATTTCGGCCACTACTGATGAAATGAAAATAGCAGTTACTCCACTAAATAAAACTGGTTGAAACTGCTTGAACCTGATAAACACATCATTTAACCTTGAATTGAGAAAGTACTAGTTTGTTCTAATGAAATAAAAACTTTCTTCCAAAATTACTCTATATCCCGTGTGGAGCATCCTTTCGGCCACTCCTAATGAAATGAAAATAGCAGTTACTCCACTAAATATAATTGGTTGAAAGTACTTGCAACTGCTAAGTCCATCATGTTTAAGCTTGAATTGAGAAAGTACTAGTTTATTCTAAGGAAATAAAAACTTTCTTCCAAAATTACTCTATATCCCGTGTGGAGCATCATTTCGGCCACTCCTGATGAAATGAAAATAGCAGTTACTCCACTAAATATAATTGTTTGAGAGTGCTTGCAACTGCTATGTCCATCATGTTTAAACTTGAATTGAGAAAGTACTAGTTTGTTCTAATGAAATAAAAACTTTATTCCAAAATTACTCTATATCCCGTGAGGAGCATCATTTCGGCCACTCCTGATGAAATGAAAATAGCAGTTACTCCACTAAATAAAACTGATTGAAACTGCTTGAACCTGATAAACACATCATTTAACCTTGAATTGAGAAAGTACTAGTTTGTTCTAAGTAAATAAAAACTTTATTCCAAAATCACTCTATATCCCGTGAGGAGCATCATTTCGGCCACTACTGATGAAATGAAAATAGCAGTTACTCCACTAAATAAAACTGGTTGAAACTGCTTGAACCTGATAAACACATCATTTAACCTTGAATTGAGAAAGTACTAGTTTGTTCTAATGAAATAAAAACTTTATTCCAAAATCACTCTATATCCCGTGAGGAGCATCATTTCGGCCACTACTGATGAAATGAAAATAGCAGTTACTCCACTAAATAAAACTGGTTGAAACTGCTTGAACCTGATAAACACATCATTTAACCTTGAATTGAGAAAGTACTAGTTTGTTCTAATGAAATAAAAACTTTATTCCAAAATCACTCTATATCTCGTGTGGAGCATCATTTCGGCCACTACTGATGAAATGAAAATAGCAGGTACTCCACCAATACAACTGGTTGAAACTGCTTGAACCTGATAAACACATCATTTTAACTTGAATTGAGAAAGTACTAGTTTGTTCTAATGAAATAAAAACTTTATTCCAAAATTACTCAATATCCCGTGTGGAGCATCATTTCGGCCACTACTGATGAAATGAAAATAGCAGTTACTCCACTAAATAAAACTGGTTGAAACTGCTTGAACCTGATAAACACATCATTTAAACTTGAACTAAGAAAGTACTAGTTTGTTCTAAGTAAATAAAAACTTTATTCCAAAATCACTCTATATCCCGTGAGGAGCATCATTTCGGCCACTACTGATGAAATGAAAATAGCAGTTACTCCACTAAATAAAACTGGTTGAAACTGCTTGAACCTGATAAACACATCATTTAACCTTGAATTGAGAAAGTACTAGTTTGTTCTAATGAAATAAAAACTTTCTTCCAAAATTACTCTATATCCCGTGTGGAGCATCCTTTCGGCCACTCCTAATGAAATGAAAATAGCAGTTACTCCACTAAATATAATTGGTTGAAAGTACTTGCAACTGCTAAGTCCATCATGTTTAAGCTTGAATTGAGAAAGTACTAGTTTATTCTAAGGAAATAAAAACTTTCTTCCAAAATTACTCTATATCCCGTGTGGAGCATCATTTCGGCCACTCCTGATGAAATGAAAATAGCAGTTACTCCACTAAATATAATTGTTTGAGAGTGCTTGCAACTGCTATGTCCATCATGTTTAAACTTGAATTGAGAAAGTACTAGTTTGTTCTAATGAAATAAAAACTTTATTCCAAAATCACTCTATATCCCGTGAGGAGCATCATTTCGGCCACTACTGATGAAATGAAAATAGCAGTTACTCCACTAAATAAAACTGGTTGAAACTGCTTGAACCTGATAAACACATCATTTAACCTTGAATTGAGAAAGTACTAGTTTGTTCTAATGAAATAAAAACTTTATTCCAAAATCACTCTATATCCCGTGAGGAGCATCATTTCGGCCAATACTGATGAAATGAAAATAGCAGTTACTCCACTAAATAAAACTGGTTGAAACTGCTTGAACCTGATAAACACATCATTTAACCTTGAATTGAGAAAGTACTAGTTTGTTCTAATGAAATAAAAACTTTATTCCAAAATCACTCTATATCTCGTGTGGAGCATCATTTCGGCCACTACTGATGAAATGAAAATAGCAGTTACTCCACTAAATATAATTGGTTGAAAGTACTTGCAACTGCTAAGTCCATCATGTTTAAACTTGAATTGAGAAAGTACTAGTTTGTTCTAAGGAAATACAAACTTTATTCCAAAATTACTCTATATCCCGTGAGGAGCATCATTTCGGCCACGACTGATGAAATGAAAATAGCAGTTACTCCACTAAATAAAACTGGTTGAAACTGCTTGAACCTGATAAAGACATCATTTAACCTTGAATTGAGAAAGTACTAGTTTGTTCTTTTGAAATAAAAACTTTATTCCAAAATCACTCTATATCCCGTGAGGAGCATCATTTAGGCCACTCCTGATGAAATGAAAATAGCAGTTACTCCACCAATACAACTGGTTGAAACTGCTTGAACCTGATAAACACATCATTTAAAAGTTGAATAGTGAGAGTTTAGTATGTTTCGTGAAATACAAACTTTATTCTAAAAACACACTCAGTATCTCGTCTGAAGCATTTTTTCGGCCACAACTGATGAGAGGACCATAAGCAGTCAAATCCAGCATAATGAAACTGCTTAAACCTGATAAACACTTCATGTTTAAACTTGAATCGTGAAAGTATGACTATGGTCTAGTAAAATACAAACTTTATTCTAAAAACCAACTCTCAAGCTCCTCATCCTATCTCTAAGGGTGCGCTCAGCCACCCTACGCAGGAAGCTCACTTCAACCGCTTGTATCCGGGATCTCGTTCTTTCGGTCATGACCCATAGTTCATGGCTGTGGTGGAGGCAATAACTTGGGTCTGGGAGGAGTTTGGAGAGGCCATGGAAGAGGACTTTCGGTCTGCCCCGAGGAAATTCTGGCAAACCGACTCCATGCTCCGGGAGCATGGAGTCCGGGGCCCTTCATCCCTGCAACATCGCGTGACGCGGGGACGGTACCTCTGGACAGGCAGAATGGGGTCGTGGTCCCTCTCTTCAAGGAGGGGGATCGGAGGGTGTGTTCCAACTACAGAGGGATCACACTCCTCAGCCTCCCCAGGAAAGTCTATTCCAGTGTACTGGAGTGGAGGGTCCGGCCGTTAGTCAAACCTTGGATCCAAGAGGAATAATGTGGTTTTCATTCTGGTCGTGGAACACTGGACCAGCTCTATACCCTCCACCAGCTGCTTGAGGGTTCATGGGAGTTTGCCCAACCAGTCCACATGTGTTTTCTGGATCTTGAGAAGGCGTTCGACCGCGTCCCCTGAGACATCCTGTGGGGGGGTGCTCCAGGAGCATGGAGTCCGGGGCCCTTTGTTAAGCGCTGTTCGGTCTTTGTATTCCCGGAACAGGAGTTTGGTTTGCATTGGCGGCAATAAGTCGGACCTGTTTGCAGTGGTTTCACCTGATCCGCCAGTGGCAGACAGAAAAAAGCATTAGCCAAATCTATACAAGAGAAAAATCTATGTTCAGGTGAGAGATGTGACAACGCAGTTTTGAGATGTCTGGAATCTCGTTTCTCTGCACATGTTGCCGGGACCGGCAGCCAGGGGGGACTCGGCTGAGATCCTCAACACCAGCCCCTGGGTACTTCTCAGGGTGATAAAGAGGAAGTGGTCCGAGCCCAGGTGAACGGGTCGATTTAAGGTCGTCGAGAGGACGTCTCACGCTGTTCGGCTGAGTGACAAAGGCTCCCCAGGAAAGTCTATTCCAGGGTACTGGAGAGGAGGGTCCGGCCGTTAGTCGAACCCTGGATAAAAGAGGAACAATGCGGTGCCATCTGTCGCAGTGTACTCTGGCGGGAGAACCACATCGCACTCTTCAGGAGACCTCCATCCATCTGAAGCAAGTTGCCCCTGGATCGGCTGATCCAGGAGACAGCTCCACACGTCAAAGGGCGGAATAATCCCTGTACACCGAAGTAAGAAGAACACAGAGAAGTAGACGACAGCAAGGGAGGAGGTGAAATAGCGCTCCTCTCTGTTCATGTGACGTGCCAAGTCCATCCATCCATCCATCCATTTTCTGCCGCTTATCCGGGGCCGCGTCGCGGAGGCAACTCTGCTCAGACTTCCCTCACCCCAGACACTTCCTCCAGCTCTTCCGGTGGCACCCCAAGGCGTTCCCAGGCCAGCCGAGAGACAGGGCAACTCCAGAGAGAGAGGGCAACTCCAGAGCAGTGGAGTATCCAGCCCCCGTCGAGGAGCTGGGTTCCGGAGTCCAAGCTGTAAGTGGAGGCGAGCCCGACTATATCTAGACGGTATCTCTCAGCCTCCCTCACAAGCTCGGGCTCCTTCCCCCCCAGCGAGGTCACATTCCATGTCCCAATAGCCAGATTCTGTGGCCGGGGATCGGGTCGTCGAGGCCTCTGCCGTCGACTGCCCCCCAATCCACAATGCACCCAACCCCTACGGCAGCCTCTGTAGGTGGTGGGCCCACAGGAGGGGCAAGTCCCCCGACAACATAGCTCCGAGGGTCATTCGGGTGCTCAAACTCCCCCACCACGACAAGGTTGCAGTTCAAGGGGGAGTCACCACCGTTTAAAAGTTTTGTATGTTGCTATTTGAGTATATGATTGTTGATTTTGCTTACATATGACCTCTATTATACGAAGAGTGCCTCATACTGTATTGACACTAATTATTGACCTCTGGGGTCAGAGGTCAAAAGGGGAATTGAAGGAATATAGTGGTTGAACATTTGTTTTCTGTGTGACAACTGGACATATTGTATTCAGTTGTGTTTCTACACTACTGGGGTTTCTCCCACTGCCCAAGTTGGGAAAACACAGCTATAAATCCATGTTCAGGGACATTCCAAGTTGGTTGGCGATGTCTCCTCAGTGCTCTACTTGCAAAAACATGGTCAAGGTAAGATTGGATCAACAGATAAGAGGTCAGAGGTCACTTTGTCCCACAGAACGTCAAGCTCTGAGAAGAACCAGTTTGAAGCAGTTTTGGGAACAAAGGAATAGCAAATTCACTATAGCAACGCATACATCACGAGGAACCGACCAATGTGAGGTTGAGGTGGTGTATGCAAATGTATAAATATGAACCACGTGTTCCAGTTGTGCCCTTCTTCATTGTAAACCTGGCCTGCACACTTGGGTCTGCAAGGAAGAACGGTCTGAGCTCGTATTATGTAATCTGATATATGTATTTTTGTAATCTCTTGTTTGTGTGATTATTAAATTCACTATTGAAGAAATTAACTCTGTTCCTGCCTCTCCCGGATCAAACGAACAAGCAGGAATTCAGGGGAACACAGGAACGAATTCCAACACTAAGCATCTCTACCTAAAGTCAGTAACACGATTTCTCTAGATTAAACCAGTCTGAGATGCTATATCTAAAGACAGTAACGGGATTGATTGTTTTTTTTTTTTTTTTTTTTTTTTAATTAAACCAGCCTGAGCAGCTCCATCTAGAGACAGTAACGTGATTTTCTAAATCAAACCAGCCTGAGCAGCACCATCTAGAGACAGTAACGTGATTTTCTAAATCAAACCAGCCTGATCAGCTCTATCTAAAGACAGTAATGTGATTTTCTAGATCAAACCAGCCTGATCACCTCTATCTAAAGGCAGTAACACGATTTGTCTAGATTAAACCAGCCTGAGCAGCTCTATCTTAAGAAAATAACATGATTTTTTTCTCAATTAAACCAGCCTGAGCAGCTCTATCTTAAAGGAGTACAGTAGGATTTTCCCGAATTTTAGGAAAGAACCGCCCTCTCCACCTTTTGAAAAATGCACGCAAAGCTCTACCTGCTCCCGAGATGGAACGCCTACTAAAACGTGTGCGAGAGACATGAACGAGCCCAGTTCTCCTCGTGCACGCACTGTTTACAAGTCACAAGTCAGCATTGACACGATTTTCCTCGATTAAACCATGGTCCAAGTGGAGGAACGTGGGAGCAGCGCTTCAAAGGGTTGAGTGGAAATCTCCACCAACGGCTGATCCCACGTTTCATCGGGCTCATCGATCCCTCCGGACAGGGCCTCACAGCCAGAGACAGGTGAGCCGTTTAGGGACTATTCAGTAACAAGAACTTAGAGCTGTGATTTCACTTGTATATAAGTTAAAGATGTAAAGCAAAGTTGGACTCTTCAGGTGATGAAATATACATTAAATGTCCACCAATGACTGTTGAGATGGTTGATCATTTAGTTTTAAACGTAGTAAACATAGAAAATACTGTGGCTGGTTATTGTGATTAAATTAAATTACATCTCACAACAAAACATGCTTTTAAAATAACAAAGACATTTGATCCAAATTACATTGAATTTAATACAAGAGACCCATTCTACAAAACAAACCTTTCCTCCTGTAATTAGCCTTTCAATACCACCTCACTCCGTGTGTGTTGTCCTCACAATCAATCAAAGTGATCTGGTGTCTCCTGGTGTTGATCTTAAGAGTCTCTCAACTTGTGGAACCTGTGCATTTAACACTTTTCTTTTGTCTACAGTGTGTTGTGGGAATCTCCCAGAACCTGTATCTCGCCCACCTTGCTGCTCCTCCTGTCACCTGCAGTACAAGGTGATTTCGTCTGTCCACTTCTGGCTCTAAAGACTCTTCTGGCTGTTTGTACCTACATGAACATCATTACATGCAGCTTGTTTACCAGAGCTTTACTTCAAGTCATTGCACAGCTAGAAAACTTTAGTTTAGTAAGTCTCAGTAAGGTCTGAGTGTGTATCACATGTTTAGGTGCAACCAGGGTTGGGTAGTCATGGAATACATGTAACAGTGTTACATAATTAGGATACAAAAAACATATAACTGTAATCTGTTACAGTACATAAAAAAATGTGTAATCTCGTTACAGGTATGCTCGATAAAAACTGGGATTACTGAGCAGGATTACAGTAGAAATCCGATGGAATAAACTAGAAATGCAGCTGTCACATGCGCCATGCACTGGCATTGCGACACTTCCCGACGCTTTCAGGCTGACAATCCATGCTTTGCCATGGATTCTGCAGACAGTTGCTTTCATCACTATGTTTTAAAGTCGGAGAAATCTCTTAACCTCTCTGTACAATGCAAACTATGTCTCCCAGCCGTGAAAGTGCTGTGAACGTCCAGGAACTGGACATCTCACCTGAAGAAACATAGAAACATAAAACCTGCTCACTTTCACTGATACACACATGGACTCTGTTTACTAGTTTTATTAGCTCGTAACATGCTTCCTACCTGTTCTCAATACGTTTAGAGGCTCTTGTGTTTTAGGGATTAATTGGGGCGACACGTGCCATCACTTTTTTCTTTTTACTCAATGAGTGATTCCTGCTGCCAGATACAGCCTCTCATCAAACATTCACATTTATTCCGGAAAAAAAACAACATTAAAACTAATGAGGAAACGGGTCGAGAGAGAGAGAGAGAGAGAGAGAGAGAGAGAGAGAGAGAGAGAGAGAGAGAGCGAGAGAGAGAGAGAGAGAGAGAGAGTTTTAGAAAAGATGGGCACATTTTCTTGAATAGAAATTGAAAGCTTTATTTGTATTGTGGTTTTGATTCTCAAAAAAAAAAAATCAATGTTAGACACCTGATTGGTTACTGAGTTTTGATAGTTCAAAACTTGTTAAGTGCAATTTGTGTCTGCTGTGTATAAGATGTGTCAGTACACTGAGCAGATGACACTTTCTATTCTTTCTTGTCATTTTTTTATGTTTTATTATGGCCAGGCAAGAGTAGAGGCACGGCTTTTCAGAGGTTGATGGACTCTGTGCTGCACGACCTCGCTTTCGTTTCTGTTTACCTGGACGACATCTTGGTGGCTAGTTCTTCAGTTGAGGAGCATTTTTCACACCTAAAGCAAGTTTTTCAGCGCCTTGAGCAGGGGTGGGCAATTTTTTTTCCGAAGGGGCCAAATGAGAAGCAGAAAATATTGTGGAGGGCCTTGCCAAAAGTTTAAACTCTATTCTGCATATGAATTTTATTTCTAAATTGAAAGCAGTAAATGGCATTGTTTACACATGCTGGTAAGTGTCTGTGTTATTATTAGGTAAAGAGAAAGTGAGGGTTATTTTAACAAAAAAAATTTTTATTCAGTGCAGTTATTCAAAACAATTGTAAACATGAAACATTTGTAACTCTTTTTTAAATTACATTAACCAAAAACACTTTTTTCTATTAAGACATCACAATGTCTTTGTATGCCAAATATCATTAACAAGATATGTCACATTATGATTGTCAAACTGCCAAGCTGTGCAGACAAAAAGTAATAGTGAACACACATTTGGGTATTTTCTTGTTCAGTGAGAGAAATCTAGCCTTTGCTGCCCTTTAACGAGTGCATCAAAGTCAGGTTGAATGTCTGAGGTGGAGATGCGAAGCACAGCTGACAGATGATCATCAGTAAGAGAGGATCTGAACCTGGATTTGGTAAACTTCATTACTGAGAATGTTTGTTCACATATGTAGGTAGATCCAAACAGAACCAACATCTTCTGAGCATGTCTCCTCATGTTTGGAAAGTTCTCCTCCTTAAGAGATGAGTAGAACTCCAGCAGTGATGCTGACTTAAAGTGCTCTGCCAGTACTGTGTCAGACTGCAGGTCAATGAGCTCCAGCTGAACATCACTGGGTGCATCATCTACTCTGCAGGCAAAGGGAGAGGAAACCAGGTGCATTTCATCCTCAATGTTTTTACAATCATCAAATCGCCTTAAAAACTCACCATGCAAATCTCCTGACATGGACCTGCAGAGATGATTAGCTGATGGTCTGACTTCTTTAAGGGTTTGCATGTGAGTGAGAGTGTTGTTCTGTAGTTGACTTGAAAGAAACAGCAACTTTCTCATAAAAGCCTTCACCAGGTTATGCATGTCATGAACGAAAAGGCCCTTGCCTTGCAGTTTAGTGCTCAGTTCATTCATCAGTGCCGTCACATCAACAGCAAATGCAAAATCTGCCATCCACTTCATATCTGAAAGCTCGGGGATGTTTTTGCCTTTCATCTCACAAAACTCTTGAATCTCTGTTTTCAGGTCCCAAAATCTTTTGAGCACTTTGCCCGGACTGAGCCATCTGACAGCTGTGTGGTACATGATGTCACCATGTTCATTCTCATGCTCCTCTAAAAGTGCAACAAACTGCCTGTGATTTAATGCTTGTGCCCTGATAAAGTTAACCGTTTTTGTTACAACATCAATAACATGGTTAAGTTTTAGCATAGACCTGCACAGTACATGCTGATGTATAATACAATGTATCAACACTAAATGATGCTCTGTGCCGAGTTCAGTCACTTTATCTTGGATCTGTTTCAAAAGTCCGACATGTTTTCCTGTCATATTCGGACAACCATCAGTAGTGACGCCTACCAGTTTGTCCCATTTCAGTCCAAGCTTGACCATGCATGCATCGACCTCCTTGAACAGATCACTTCCCGTTGTCGTTCCTTTTATTGACCTCAATGCTGCCAGCTCCTCCGTAATCTTGAAGTCCTGCCTTATTCCCCGGAGAAACACCAGTAACTGGGCAGTGTCACGGACACCACAGCTCTCATCCAAAGCCAAAGAGAAAAAGTCAAAACTTTCAACTCCACTTTTGAGCTGACATTCGAGATTCTCCGCGATTCCTTCCACCCTTCTGGTGACGGTTCGCCTGGACAGCGGGACTTTTTCAAATGCTTCTTTATTCTCAGGGCATATTAGCGCGGCAGAGTCCACCAAGCACTCTTTCACAAACTCGCCATCCGAGAACGGCTTGCTGTTTTTAGCGATTTTGTGGGATATGACGAAGCTGGTCTTGGTCGCTGCATCCTGGGCTGTGTGTAGTTTTCTAAAACAGCCTTGTTGTTTTGCTAGCTTTGCTAGCAAGTCTTCTGATATTCGCGCTCTCTCAGCCTCCGCCAAGTGTCTGTATTTCTCCGCGTGTTTTGTCTCATAATGCTGACTCACATTGTACTCCTTAAACACGGCGACGTGCTCTCCACAAACTAAACAGACGGGTTTACCACCGACTTCAGTAAACAAATATTTAGTGCTCAAATCTTCTTGAAATTTCGGCCTTCAGCATCCACCTTTCTTTTCTTGACGTGCCCGTACATCATTGAGGGGCGACAATCACATGCACTGATTGACTTGTTTTACGGGTTACGTATACGACGTACGTAGGTTACGTACACTGTACATAAATAAACAGGCTTCAAAGTAAAAGCATTTCCGTTTTAGTTTATAGAGCCGATGGTTTTAGTCCACACATTAAAATTCGAAAGAAGCTTTTGTTTTCTTAATTCTAAGCAACCTTTCGCGGGCCGGTCAGAATCGGGTCACGGGCCGCATTTGGCCCGCGGGCCTTAAAATGCCCAGGTCTGGCCTTGAAGAACATGGCAATTGTCAACCCTGCTAAGTGCCAGTTTGGTCTGCCTGTGATTGCCTTTTTGGGTCATCGTATTTCAACTCAGGGTGCCATTCCATTGCCTTCTAAGGTGCAAGCGGTGACAGATTTCCCTCGTCCAGCCTCGGTTAAGGCCCTGCAGGAGTTTTTGGGCATGATTAATTTCTACAACCTTTCATATTGAGATTACAACTATATACCAAATAAAGGTTTTATCAGCTCTATCAATTACAATGGTCAAATTGTCTCAATGGCTACAGACAGAAAATCGTGGATTTAAATCCACCTGGAGGTGTTTGTGGAATTAACTTGTGTGTGCATGTGTTTCCTCAGGGTTCTCTGGTTTTCTTTCATAGTCCAATTAAATGCATGTTAATGGTAATACTAAACTGACTCTCTGTGTATGTCCCGTGGTAGACTGATGACGTGTTCTGTTTCTTTTGAAACGTATTTTCAGTGACGTCCAGACAAGACGTCAATATAATGTTCAAGAAAGACGTCTCAAAAAACTTTCATTCAGGCTCTTCTGAGGAAGTCTTCTGGATGTCTAGAGACATCGTCTTTAGTTGTGTTCTGGACCTACATGTTGACACAAAGAACAGTGGCTGTGTAAAACACATTGGTTACTGTGGAACTGTGCTGTGTATTCATCAACAACATCTCACATGTTGGAAGATAAACAAGAGCACGGAGCAACATTTTATCAAAAATAATTTATTTATGAAAAATTATTCATTAGAATAAATTGGTTATTTATCAAATAATAATGACATTGGGCCACCACCAGCTAAACTGGAAATAGTTAATGCCAAAAAAAGTGTTATTTAAATTGATTAATGTTTCTCTTTAGATATAACAATCTTGAATAACAGGGAAGGTGTGAGATTCGAGCGCAGGCTGTTTCAAACCAGTGAACCAGGACCGCTTGACCCCGTCAGCTAGAAAGGGTATGTACTGGGTTTCAGAAGATGGCAGTGCCTCGAAGTCAGTGGGGACGCGCACTGGGTGGATGTCTGTGACTCACCCCCCCCTTTTGTGCGAGTCCCTTGCGAAGATCGTGTGATAATCGCGGGAGACCTCCTCATACAAATGCATCTCCTTGTTTCTGTTGTGGTAAAGTGCGAGCCTCAGCAGAGCGTTGCTCGGTCTTTGACTCGAAGCCTGAATAAGGTTCTTCTGGTACAGATATGGTCTGTTTACCTGAAATGTCTGTATTCTCTGGTTGAGTCATTGGAGCGTGCACAACCATGTCACCTTCGGTGCTCGGTTTTGTACCCTGAAGAACCTGTTCAAGGTTAACATGGTGAGCGCTGGTGATGGTTTTGGTTGTGGAAATGAGGAGAGTTGTGTCATGCGTGTCGTCGCTGGTGAGGGACGAAGGCAGATTGTCAATGAGATGAGAATTAGTTCAAGATTGTGGAATGAACTGTCAGTTAACATCTCTAAAGGTGGAAATGCGGTCACTTTAATCTGACCAGGTGTCAGATTTTGGACCCGTGGGTTGGCTGAACGATTGCTGTTAGAAGCTGGGTGGCCTAGTTCTTAGCCAATGGGAGTCGGGCTGACGACTTGGGACCAAAGGCGCCGTTTGGTGGCAGCGAGTCGGTTTAGGATGTCCTGACCAATAAGCAGTTCTTCTGTGTCCAGATCAGTGACGTGGATGGGATGCGTCGCTGACATGTCCTGGAAAGCTGTTGACCCAGACACATTGAGTGATGTGGTGCAAGTCCTGAGTGAAGCCTCGGTTGTTTATGCTACACTCTTCCACCTGAAGTGGCTTTCCTTAAGTGGCATGCGCAAGCGTGGTTCTAGCAACCCGTGCGAAGGTGTCTGAACACATGAGGGGGATTTCTGACCCAGTACCAAGCAGTGAGAGAGTGTCAACAACCCCTACCACCACTGAAGTGTATCTGTGGTTGGCATAGCCAAGATTACCCAAGAATGTCAAATGGGCCTCTTTCACCTCCTGGATCTCCTCCTCCTGCCAAAATGAACTTTGTGTGCGGAGGGGAGGGGCCAAGTCATGCGGTCAGGGGGAGCCAGGTCCCTTCTTACCAGGCGGGTTCAGGTGCTGCTTCACCACTCTGATGCAGGTTTTAATCCACTGTGGGACATCTGCATCCCAGTTGTTTTGAGTCTGACCTCAGCCTCGGTTTTTAGACTTACCTCTCCTCACCTGAGACCTCAGGACACCTGCATCACCATCATAGTTTTCACCTGAACGGTGGTGCAGCTCCCACACCATCTGCGCATGTTTGCAGAGGTCTTTCATGGTGGGGTTTTTGGTCCTGCAGAAAAGGGTGACATCGATCCACACACTGTTGTGGAGGTTGTTAACGAAGAGGGACTTAAAAGTCTGGTCTTTGTCCAATCCTGGTGCATTGTGGCCTTGGAAGTAGGCAGCCCTTAGGCACCTATAAATACTATCTGGGAGTCTCCGCCCCCTTTTGAGTGATTGTAAATGCACCAAAGTTTGCAGAGGCAGGATCATTGTGCAGATGATCCTGCTTCCCTAAGCGCATGACAGAGGGCTGAGTAATGGTCTCTGATGGCAGATGGGAGGGACTCTATGTAAACATGGACACTCCTGGATGTCATCTTCCAGAGAAGCGTAAGCTTCTCTCGGGACGAAGGATGAGGCAGGTTGAAGAGGCAGCGTTCAACCTCCACCAGGTTGTCCGCTACACGAATCTCCGGGTTGTTTGGTTTGAACTGCTCTATGTCCTCTGCAAGGGACTCAAGCTGGCTGGTCCAAAGACCAGGTACCCTTGGGATATCGGAATGGTCAGAGTCATCTGAGCTAGAACATCCTGGTTCTCTCCGGTGGAGAGAGTGAGGGAGCTGATAGCACTGTCAGGTGCTGGAAAATGACAATGTTCCTTCTCCTGAAAAGGAGTGAAAGAGCTGCGAGACCACGTGGTGGTGCGGCTGAGAGCACTGATGGATGTGTGTCATAGCAACTCGCTGTTGAGGTTTCTTCTCTCCTGTGTAGACAGGCATAGAAGACCGGTGACAACAGTCTTCAACTGGGTCATGTGGCTCCCGAGGTATCTTTGCTCTGAGCACGCAGTGTCTCTGACGACTCATGGTAGGAGTCACGCAAAAGCTGTGTTTCGAAAAGTGCGAAAATGTTGTTAATGCACCTGTGGCTTTCACTTCTGTAGTCTATACAAATTGTAACCTCGCAACTGCAACACAGTGTTTTTAGCACCTTGGGTGAGCAATAGTCGTGTTAGTGTACATTTATCTGGGTAGATACTTGAATAGTGAAAGTACGAGTTTCTCCTAATGAAATTAAAACTTTATTCTAAAAACATACTCAGTATCTCGTCTGAAGCATCTTTTCGGCCACCACTGATGAAAAGACCATAACAGTCAAATCCAGCATAATAAAAGAGGTTGAAACTGCTTTAACCTTATAAACACTTCATGTTTAAACTTGAATTGAAAAGTACCAGTTTGCTCTAAGGAAATAAAAACTTAATTCCAAAATTACTCTATATCCCGTGTGGAGCATCATTTCGGCCACTCCTGATGAAATGAAAATAGCAGTTACTCCACTAAATATAATTGTTTGAAAGTGCTTGAACCTGATAAACACATCATTTAACCTTGAATTGAGAAAGTACTATTTTGTTCTAATGAAATAAAAACTTTATTCCAAAATCACTCTATATCCCGTGAGGAGCATCATTTCGGCCACTACTGATGAAATGAAAATAGCAGTTACTCCACTAAATAAAACTGGTTGAAACTGCTTGAACCTGATAAACACATCATTTAACCTTGAATTGAGAAAGTACTAGTTTGTTCTAATGAAATAAAAACTTTATTCCAAAATCACTCTATATCTCGTGTGGAGCATCATTTCGGCCACTCCTGATGAAATGAAAATAGCAGTTACTCCACTAAATATAATTGGTTTAAAGTACTTGCAACTGCTAAGTCCATCATGTTTAAACTTGAATTGAGAAAGTACTAGTTTGTTCTAAGGAAATAAAAACTTTATTCCAAAATTACTCTATATCCCGTGTGGAGCATCATTTCGGCCACTCCTGATGAAATGAAAATAGCAGTTACTCCACTAAATATAATTGTTTGAAAGTGCTTGAACCTGATAAACACATCATTTAACCTTGAATTGAGAAAGTACTAGTTTGTTCTAATGAAATAAAAACTTTATTCCAAAATTACTCTATATCCCGTGTGGAGCATCATTTCGGCCACTCCTAATGAAATGAAAATAGCAGTTACTCCACTAAATATAATTGGTTGAAAGTACTTGCAACTGCTAAGTCCATCATGTTTAAGCTTGAATTGAGAAAGTACTAGTTTATTCTAAGGAAATAAAAACTTTCTTCCAAAATTACTCTATATCCCGTGTGGAGCACCATTTCGGCCACTACTGATGAAATGAAAATAGCAGTTACTCCACTAAATAAAACTGATTGAAACTGCTTGAACCTGATAAACACATCATTTAAAAGTTGAATAGTGAGAGTTTAGTATGTTTCGTGAAATACAAACTTTATTCTAAAAACACACTCAGTATCTCGTCTGAAGCATTTTTTCGGCCACAACTGATGAGAAGACCATAAGCAGTCAAATCCAGCATAATGAAACTGCTTAAACCTGATAAACACTTCATGTTTAAACTTGAATAGTGAAAGTATGACTATGGTCTAGTAAAATACAAACTTTATTCTAAAAACCAACTCTCAAGCTCCTCATCCTATCTCTAAGGGTGCGCTCAGCCACCCTACGCAGGAAGCTCACTTCAACCGCTTGTATCCGGGATCTCGTTCTTTCGGTCATGACCCATTGTTCATGGCTGTGGTGGAGGCAATAACTCGGGTCTGGGAGGAGTTTGGAGAGGCCATGGAAGAGGACTTTCGGTCTGCCCCGAGGAAATTCTGGCAAACCGACTCCATGCTCCGGGAGCATGGAGTCCGGGGCCCTTCATCCCTGCAACATCGCGTGACGCGGGGACGGTACCTCTGGACAGGCAGAATGGGGTCGTGGTCCCTCTCTTCAAGGAGGGGGATCGGAGGGTGTGTTCCAACTACAGAGGGATCACACTCCTCAGCCTCCCCAGGAAAGTCTATTCCAGTGTACTGGAGTGGAGGGTCCGGCCGTTAGTCAAACCTTGGATCCAAGAGGAATAATGCGGTTTTCATTCTGGTCGTGGAACACTGGACCAGCTCTATACCCTCCACCAGCTGCTTGAGGGTTCATGGGAGTTTGCCCAACCAGTCCACATGTGTTTTCTGGATCTTGAGAAGGCGTTCGACTGCGTCCCCTGAGACATCCTGTGGGGGGGTGCTCCGGGAGCATGGAGTCCGGGGCCCTTTGTTAAGCGCTGTTCGGTCTTTGTATTCCCGGAACAGGTGTTTGGTTTGCATTGGCGGCAATAAGTCGGACCTGTTTGCAGTGGTTTCACCTGATCCGCCAGTGGCAGACAGAAAAAAGCATTAGCCAAATCTATACAAGAGAAAAATCTATGTTCAGGTGAGAGATGTGACAACGCAGTTTTGAGATGTCTGGAATCTCGTTTCTCTGCACATGTTGCCGGGACCGGCAGCCAGGGGGGACTCGGCTGAGATCCTCAACACCAGCCCCTGGGTACTTCTCAGGGTGATAAAGAGGAAGTGGTCCGAGCCCAGGTGAACGGGTCGATTTAAGGTCGTCGAGAGGACGTCTCACGCTGTTCGGCTGAGTGACAAAGGCTCCCCAGGATAGTCTATTCCAGGGTACTGGAGAGGAGGGTCCGGCCGTTAGTCGAACCCTGGATAAAAGAGGAACAATGCGGTGCCATCTGTCGCAGTGTACTCTGGCGGGAGAACCACATCGCACTCTTCAGGAGACCTCCATCCATCTGAAGCAAGTTGCCCCTGGATCGGCTGATCCAGGAGACAGCTCCACACGTCAAAGGGCGGAATAATCCCTGTACACCGAAGTAAGAAGAACACAGAGAAGTAGACGACATCAAGGGAGGAGGTGAAATAGCGCTCCTCTCTGTTCATGTGACGTGCCAAGTCCATCCATCCATCCATCCATTTTCTGCCGCTTATCCGGGGCCGCGTCGCGGAGGCAACTCTGCTCAGACTTCCCTCACCCCAGACACTTCCTCCAGCTCTTCCGGTGGCACCCAAAGGCGTTCCCAGGCCAGCCGAGAGACAGGGCAACTCCAGAGAGAGAGGGCAACTCCAGAGCAGTGGAGTATCCAGCCCCCGTCGAGCAGCTGGGTTCCGGAGTCCAAGCTGTAAGTGGAGGCGAGCCCGACTATATCTAGACGGTATCTCTCAGCCTCCCTCACAAGCTCGGGCTCCTTCCCCCCCAGCGAGGTCACATTCCATGTCCCAATAGCCAGATTCTGTGGCCGGGGATCGGGTCGTCGAGGCCTCTGCCGTCGACTGCCCCCCAATCCACAATGCACCCAACCCCTACGGCAGCCTCTGTAGGTGGTGGGCCCACAGGAGGGGCAAGTCCCCCGACAACATAGCTCCGAGGGTCATTCGGGTGCTCAAACTCCCCCACCACGACAAGGTTGCAGTTCAAGGGGGAGTCACCACCGTTTAAAAGTTTTGTATGTTGCTATTTGAGTATATGATTGTTGATTTTGCTTACATATGACCTCTATTATACGAAGAGTGCCTCATACTGTATTGACACTAATTATTGACCTCTGGGGTCAGAGGTCAAAAGGGGAATTGAAGGAATATAGTGGTTGAACATTTGTTTTCTGTGTGACAACTGGACATATTGTATTCAGTTGTCTTTCTACACTACTGGGGTTTCTCCCACTGCCCAAGTTGGGAAAACACAGCTATAAATCCATGTTCAGGGACATTCCAAGTTGGTTGGCGATGTCTCCTCAGTGCTCTACTTGCAAAAACATGGTCAAGGTAAGATTGGATCAACAGATAAGAGGTCAGAGGTCACTTTGTCCCACAGAACGTCAAGCTCTGAGAAGAACCAGTTTGAAGCAGTTTTGGGAACAAAGGAATAGCAAATTCACTATAGCAACGCATACATCACGAGGAACCGACCAATGTGAGGTTGAGGTGGTGTATGCAAATGTATAAATATGAACCACGTGTTACAATTGTGCCCTTCTTCATTGTAAACCTGGCCTGCACACTTGGGTCTGCAAGGAAGAACGGTCTGAGCTCGTATTATGTAATCTGATATATGTATTTTTGTAATCTCTTGTTTGTGTGATTATTAAATTCACTATTGAAGAAATTAACTCTGTTCCTGCCTCTTCCGGATCAAACGAACAAGCAGGAATTCAGGGGAACACAGGAACGAATTCCAACACTAAGCATCTCTACCTAAAGTCAGTAACACGATTTCTCTAGATTAAACCAGTCTGAGATGCTATATCTAAAGACAGTAACGGGATTGATTGTTTTTTTTTTTGTTTTTTTTTTTTAATTAAACCAGCCTGAGCAGCTCCATCTAGAGACAGTAACGTGATTTTCTAAATCAAACCAGCCTGAGCAGCACCATCTAGAGACAGTAACGTGATTTTCTAAATCAAACCAGCCTGATCAGCTCTATCTAAAGACAGTAATGTGATTTTCTAGATCAAACCAGCCTGATCACCTCTATCTAAAGGCAGTAACACGATTTGTCTAGATTAAACCAGCCTGAGCAGCTCTATCTTAAGAAAATAACATGATTTTTTTCTCAATTAAACCAGCCTGAGCAGCTCTATCTTAAAGGAGTACAGTAGGATTTTCCCGAATTTTAGGAAAGAACCGCCCTCTCCACCTTTTGAAAAATGCACACAAAGCTCTACCTGCTCCCGAGATGGAACGCCTACTAAAACGTGTGCGAGAGACATGAACGAGCCCAGTTCTCCTCGTGCACGCACTGTTTACAAGTCACAAGTCAGCATTGACACGATTTTCCTCGATTAAACCATGGTCCAAGTGGAGGAACGTGGGAGCAGCGCTTCAAAGGGTTGAGTGGAAATCTCCACCAACGGCTGATCCCACGTTTCATCGGGCTCATCGATCCCTCCGGACAGGGCCTCACAGCCAGAGACAGGTGAGCCGTTTAGGGACTATTCAGTAACAAGAACTTAGAGCTGTGATTTCACTTGTATATAAGTTAAAGATGTAAAGCAAAGTTGGACTCTTCAGGTGATGAAATATACATTAAATGTCCACCAATGACTGTTGAGATGGTTGATCATTTAGTTTTAAACGTAGTAAACATAGAAAATACTGTGGCTGGTTATTGTGATTAAATTAAATTACATCTCACAACAAAACATGCTTTTAAAATAACAAAGACATTTGATCCAAATTACATTGAATTTAATACAAGAGACCCATTCTACAAAACAAACCTTTCCTCCTGTAATTAGCCTTTCAATACCACCTCACTCCGTGTGTGTTGTCCTCACAATCAATCAAAGTGATCTGGTGTCTCCTGGTGTTGATCTTAAGAGTCTCTCAACTTGTGGAACCTGTGCATTTAACACTTTTCTTTTGTCTACAGTGTGTTGTGGGAATCTCCCAGAACCTGTATCTCGCCCACCTTGCTGCTCCTCCTGTCACCTGCAGTACAAGGTGATTTCGTCTGTCCACTTCTGGCTCTAAAGACTCTTCTGGCTGTTTGTACCTACATGAACATCATTACATGCAGCTTGTTTACCAGAGCTTTACTTCAAGTCATTGCACAGCTAGAAAACTTTAGTTTAGTAAGTCTCAGTAAGGTCTGAGTGTGTATCACATGTTTAGGTGCAACCAGGGTTGGGTAGTCATGGAATACATGTAACAGTGTTACATAATTAGGATACAAAAAACATATAACTGTAATCTGTTACAGTACATAAAAAAATGTGTAATCTCGTTACAGGTATGCTCGATAAAAACTGGGATTACTGAGCAGGATTACAGTAGAAATCCGATGGAATAAACTAGAAATGCAGCTGTCACATGCGCCATGCACTGGCATTGCGACACTTCCCGACGCTTTCAGGCTGACAATCCATGCTTTGCCATGGATTCTGCAGACAGTTGCTTTCATCACTATGTTTTAAAGTCGGAGAAATCTCTTAACCTCTCTGTACAATGCAAACTATGTCTCCCAGCCGTGAAAGTGCTGTGAACGTCCAGGAACTGGACATCTCACCTGAAGAAACATAGAAACATAAAACCTGCTCACTTTCACTGATACACACATGGACTCTGTTTACTAGTTTTATTAGCTCGTAACATGCTTCCTACCTGTTCTCAATACGTTTAGAGGCTCTTGTGTTTTAGGGATTAATTGGGGCGACACGTGCCATCACTTTTTTCTTTTTACTCAATGAGTGATTCCTGCTGCCAGATACAGCCTCTCATCAAACATTCACATTTATTCCGGAAAAAAAACAACATTAAAACTAATGAGGAAACGGGTCGAGAGAGAGAGAGAGAGAGAGAGAGAGAGAGAGAGAGAGAGAGAGAGAGAGCGAGAGAGAGAGAGAGAGAGAGAGAGTTTTAGAAAAGATGGGCACATTTTCTTGAATAGAAATTGAAAGCTTTATTTGTATTGTGGTTTTGATTCTCAAAAAAAAAAAATCAATGTTAGACACCTGATTGGTTACTGAGTTTTGATAGTTCAAAACTTGTTAAGTGCAATTTGTGTCTGCTGTGTATAAGATGTGTCAGTACACTGAGCAGATGACACTTTCTATTCTTTCTTGTCATTTTTTTATGTTTTATTATGGCCAGGCAAGAGTAGAGGCACGGCTTTTCAGAGGTTGATGGACTCTGTGCTGCACGACCTCGCTTTCGTTTCTGTTTACCTGGACGACATCTTGGTGGCTAGTTCTTCAGTTGAGGAGCATTTTTCACACCTAAAGCAAGTTTTTCAGCGCCTTGAGCAGGGGTGGGCAATTTTTTTTCCGAAGGGGCCAAATGAGAAGCAGAAAATATTGTGGAGGGCCTTGCCAAAAGTTTAAACTCTATTCTGCATATGAATTTTATTTCTAAATTGAAAGCAGTAAATGGCATTGTTTACACATGCTGGTAAGTGTCTGTGTTATTATTAGGTAAAGAGAAAGTGAGGGTTATTTTAACAAAAAAAATTTTTATTCAGTGCAGTTATTCAAAACAATTGTAAACATGAAACATTTGTAACTCTTTTTTAAATTACATTAACCAAAAACACTTTTTTCTATTAAGACATCACAATGTCTTTGTATGCCAAATATCATTAACAAGATATGTCACATTATGATTGTCAAACTGCCAAGCTGTGCAGACAAAAAGTAATAGTGAACACACATTTGGGTATTTTCTTGTTCAGTGAGAGAAATCTAGCCTTTGCTGCCCTTTAACGAGTGCATCAAAGTCAGGTTGAATGTCTGAGGTGGAGATGCGAAGCACAGCTGACAGATGATCATCAGTAAGAGAGGATCTGAACCTGGATTTGGTAAACTTCATTACTGAGAATGTTTGTTCACATATGTAGGTAGATCCAAACAGAACCAACATCTTCTGAGCATGTCTCCTCATGTTTGGAAAGTTCTCCTCCTTAAGAGATGAGTAGAACTCCAGCAGTGATGCTGACTTAAAGTGCTCTGCCAGTACTGTGTCAGACTGCAGGTCAATGAGCTCCAGCTGAACATCACTGGGTGCATCATCTACTCTGCAGGCAAAGGGAGAGGAAACCAGGTGCATTTCATCCTCAATGTTTTTACAATCATCAAATCGCCTTAAAAACTCACCATGCAAATCTCCTGACATGGACCTGCAGAGATGATTAGCTGATGGTCTGACTTCTTTAAGGGTTTGCATGTGAGTGAGAGTGTTGTTCTGTAGTTGACTTGAAAGAAACAGCAACTTTCTCATAAAAGCCTTCACCAGGTTATGCATGTCATGAACGAAAAGGCCCTTGCCTTGCAGTTTAGTGCTCAGTTCATTCATCAGTGCCGTCACATCAACAGCAAATGCAAAATCTGCCATCCAGTTCATATCTGAAAGCTCGGGGATGTTTTTGCCTTTCATCTCACAAAACTCTTGAATCTCTGTTTTCAGGTCCCAAAATCTTTTGAGCACTTTGCCCGGACTGAGCCATCTGACAGCTGTGTGGTACATGATGTCACCATGTTCATTCTCATGCTCCTCTAAAAGTGCAACAAACTGCCTGTGATTTAATGCTTGTGCCCTGATAAAGTTAACCGTTTTTGTTACAACATCAATAACATGGTTAAGTTTTAGCATAGACCTGCACAGTACATGCTGATGTATAATACAATGTATCAACACTAAATGATGCTCTGTGCCGAGTTCAGTCACTTTATCTTGGATCTGTTTCAAAAGTCCGACATGTTTTCCTGTCATATTCGGACAACCATCAGTAGTGACGCCTACCAGTTTGTCCCATTTCAGTCCAAGCTTGACCATGCATGCATCGACCTCCTTGAACAGATCACTTCCCGTTGTCGTTCCTTTTATTGACCTCAATGCTGCCAGCTCCTCCGTAATCTTGAAGTCCTGCCTTATTCCCCGGAGAAACACCAGTAACTGGGCAGTGTCACGGACACCACAGCTCTCATCCAAAGCCAAAGAGAAAAAGTCAAAACTTTCAACTCCACTTTTGAGCTGACATTCGAGATTCTCCGCGATTCCTTCCACCCTTCTGGTGACGGTTCGCCTGGACAGCGGGACTTTTTCAAATGCTTCTTTATTCTCAGGGCATATTAGCGCGGCAGAGTCCACCAAGCACTCTTTCACAAACTCGCCATCCGAGAACGGCTTGCTGTTTTTAGCTATTTTGTGGGATATGACGAAGCTGGTCTTGGTCGCTGCATCCTGGGCTGTGTGTAGTTTGCTAAAACAGCCTTGTTGTTTTGCTAGCTTTGCTAGCAAGTCTTCTGATATTCGCGCTCTCTCAGCCTCCGCCAAGTGTCTGTATTTCTCCGCGTGTTTTGTCTCATAATGCTGACTCACATTGTACTCCTTAAACACGGCGACGTGCTCTCGACAAACTAAACAGACGGGTTTACCACCGACTTCAGTAAACAAATATTTAGTGCTCGAAATCTTCTTGAAATTTCGGCCTTCAGCATCCACCTTTCTTTTCTTGACGTGCCCGTACATCATTGAGGGGCGACAATCACATGCACTGATTGACTTGTTTTACGGGTTACGTATACGACGTACGTAGGTTACGTACACTGTACATAAATAAACAGGCTTCAAAGTAAAAGCATTTCCGTTTTAGTTTATAGAGCCGATGGTTTTAGTCCACACATTAAAATTCGAAAGAAGCTTTTGTTTTCTTAATTCTAAGCAACCTTTCGCGGGCCGGTCAGAATCGGGTCACGGGCCGCATTTGGCCCGCGGGCCTTAAAATGCCCAGGTCTGGCCTTGAGGAACATGGCCTTGAGGAACATGGCAATTGTCAACCCTGCTAAGTGCCAGTTTGGTCTGCCTGTGATTGCCTTTTTGGGTCATCGTATTTCAACTCAGGGTGCCATTCCATTGCCATCTAAGGTGCAAGCGGTGACAGATTTCCCTCGTCCAGCCTCGGTTAAGGCCCTGCAGGAGTTTTTGGGCATGATTAATTTCTACAACCTTTCATATTGAGATTACAACTATATACCAAATAAAGGTTTTATCAGCTCTATCAATTACAATGGTCAAATTGTCTCAATGGCTACAGACAGAAAATCGTGGATTTAAATCCACCTGGAGGTGTTTGTGGAATTAACTTGTGTGTGCATGTGTTTCCTCAGGGTTCTCTGGTTTTCTTTCATAGTCCAATTAAATGCATGTTAATGGTAATACTAAACTGACTCTCTGTGTATGTCCCGTGGTAGACTGATGACGTGTTCTGTTTCTTTTGAAACGTATTTTCAGTGACGTCCAGACAAGACGTCAATATAATGTTCAAGAAAGACGTCTCAAAAAACTTTCATTCAGGCTCTTCTGAGGAAGTCTTCTGGATGTCTAGAGACATCGTCTTTAGTTGTGTTCTGGACCTACATGTTGACACAAAGAACAGTGGCTGTGTAAAACACATTGGTTACTGTGGAACTGTGCTGTGTATTCATCAACAACATCTCACATGTTGGAAGATAAACAAGAGCACGGAGCAACATTTTATCAAAAATAATTTATTTATGAAAAATTATTCATTAGAATAAATTGGTTATTTATCAAATAATAATGACATTGGGCCACCACCAGCTAAACTGGAAATAGTTAATGCCAAAAAAAGTGTTATTTAAATTGATTAATGTTTCTCTTTAGATATAACAATCTTGAATAACAGGGAAGGTGTGAGATTCGAGCGCAGGCTGTTTCAAACCAGTGAACCAGGACCGCTTGACCCCGTCAGCTAGAAAGGGTATGTACTGGGTTTCAGAAGATGGCAGTGCCTCGAAGTCAGTGGGGACGCGCACTGGGTGGATGTCTGTGACTCACCCCCCCCTTTTGTGCGAGTCCCTTGCGAAGATCGTGTGATAATCGCGGGAGACCTCCTCATACAAATGCATCTCCTTGTTTCTGTTGTGGTAAAGTGCGAGCCTCAGCAGAGCGTTGCTCGGTCTTTGACTCGAAGCCTGAATAAGGTTCTTCTGGTACAGACATGGTCTGTTTACCTGAAATGTCTGTATTCTCTGGTTGAGTCATTGGAGCGTGCACAACCATGTCACCTTCGGTGCTCGGTTTTGTACCCTGAAGAACCTGTTCAAGGTTAACATGGTGAGTGCTGGTGATGGTTTTGGTTGTGGAAATGAGGAGAGTTGTGTCATGCGTGTCGTCGCTGGTGAGGGACGAAGGCAGATTGTCAATGAGATGAGAATTAGTTCAAGATTGTGGAATGAACTGTCAGTTAACATCTCTAAAGGTGGAAATGCGGTCACTTTAATCTGACCAGGTGTCAGATTTTGAACCCGTGGGTTGGCTGAACGATTGCTGTTAGAAGCTGGGTGGCCTAGTTCTTAGCCAATGGGAGTCGGGCTGACGACTTGGGACCAAAGGCGCCGTTTGGTGGCAGCGAGTCGGTTTAGGATGTCCTGACCAATAAGCAGTTCTTCTGTGTCCAGATCAGTGACGTGGATGGGATGCGTCGCTGACATGTCCTGGAAAGCTGTTGACCCAGACACATTGAGTGATGTGGTGCAAGTCCTGAGTGAAGCCTCGGTTGTTTATGCTACACTCTTCCACCTGAAGTGGCTTTCCTTAAGTGGCATGCGCAAGCGTGGTTCTAGCAACCCGTGCGAAGGTGTCTGAACACATGAGGGGGATTTCTGACCCAGTACCAAGCAGTGAGAGAGTGTCAACAACCCCTACCACCACTGAAGTGTATCTGTGGTTGGCATAGCCAAGATTACCCAAGAATGTCAAATGGGCCTCTTTCACCTCCTGGATCTCCTCCTCCTGCCAAAATGAACTTTGTGTGCGGAGGGGAGGGGCCAAGTCATGCGGTCAGGGGGAGCCAGGTCCCTTCTTACCAGGCGGGTTCAGGTGCTGCTTCACCACTCTGATGCAGGTTTTAATCCACTGTGGGACATCTGCATCCCAGTTGTTTTGAGTCTGACCTCAGCCTCGGTTTTTAGACTTACCTCTCCTCACCTGAGACCTCAGGACACCTGCATCACCATCATAGTTTTCACCTGAATGGTGGTGCAGCTCCCACACCATCTGCGCATGTTTGCGGAGGTCTTTCATGGTGGGGTTTTTGGTCCTGCAGAAAAGGGCGACATCGATCCACACACTGTTGTGGAGGTTGTTAACGAAGAGGGACTTAAAAGTCTGGTCTTTGTCCAATCCTGGTGCATTGTGGCCTTGGAAGTAGGCAGCCCTTAGGCACCTATAAATACTATCTGGGAGTCTCCGCCCCCTTTTGAGTGATTGTAAATGCACCAAAGTTTGCAGAGGCAGGATCATTGTGCAGATGATCCTGCTTCCCTAAGCGCATGACAGAGGGCTGAGTAATGGTCTCTGATGGCAGATGGGAGGGACTCTATGTAAACATGGACACTCCTGGATGTCATCTTCCAGAGAAGCGTAAGCTTCTCTCGGGACGAAGGATGAGGCAGGTTGAAGAGGCAGCGTTCAACCTCCACCAGGTTGTCCGCTACACGAATCTCCGGGTTGTTTGGTTTGAACTGCTCTATGTCCTCTGCAAGGGACTCAAGCTGGCTGGTCCAAAGACCAGGTACCCTTGGGATATCGGAATGGTCAGAGTCATCTGAGCTAGAACATCCTGGTTCTCTCCGGTGGAGAGAGTGAGGGAGCTGATAGCACTGTCAGGTGCTGGAAAATGACAATGTTCCTTCTCCTGAAAAGGAGTGAAAGAGCTGCGAGACCACGTGGTGGTGCGGCTGAGAGCACTGATGGATGTGTGTCATAGCAACTCGCTGTTGAGGTTTCTTCTCTCCTGTGTAGACAGGCATAGAAGACCGGTGACAACAGTCTTCAACTGGGTCATGTGGCTCCCGAGGTATCTTTGCTCTGAGCACGCAGTGTCTCTGACGACTCATGGTAGGAGTCAAGCAAAAGCTGTGTTTCGAAAAGTGCGAAAAAGTTGTTAATGCACCTGTGGCTTTCACTTCTGTAGTCTATACAAATTGTAACCTCGCAACTGCAACACAGTGTTTTTAGCACCTTGGGTGAGCAATAGTCGTGTTAGTGTACATTTATCTGGGTAGATACTTGAATAGTGAAAGTACGAGTTTCTCCTAATGAAATTAAAACTTTATTCTAAAAACATACTCAGTATCTCGTCTGAAGCATCTTTTCGGCCACCACTGATGAAAAGACCATAACAGTCAAATCCAGCATAATAAAAGAGGTTGAAACTGCTTTAACCTTATAAACACTTCATGTTTAAACTTGAATTGAAAAGTACCAGTTTGCTCTAAGGAAATAAAAACTTAATTCCAAAATTACTCTATATCCCGTGTGGAGCATCATTTCGGCCACTCCTAATGAAATGAAAATAGCAGTTACTCCACTAAATATAATTGGTTGAAAGTACTTGAACCTGATAAACACATCATTTAACCTTGAATTGAGAAAGTACTAGTTTGTTCTAAGGAAATAAAAACTTTCTTCCAAAATTACTCTATATCCCGTGTGGAGCATCATTTCGGCCACTCCTGATGAAATGAAAATAGCAGTTACTCCACTAAATAAAACTGGTTGAAACTGCTTGAACCTGATAAACACATCATTTAACCTTGAATTGAGAAAGTACTAGTTTGTTCTAATGAAATAAAAACTTTATTCCAAAATCACTCTATATCCCGTGAGGAGCATCATTTCGGCCACTACTGATGAAATGAAAATAGCAGTTACTCCACTAAATAAAACTGGTTGAAACTGCTTGAACCTGATAAACACATCATTTAAACTTGAACTAAGAAAGTACTAGTTTGTTCTAATGAAATAAAAACTTTCTTCCAAAATTACTCTATATCCCGTGTGGAGTATCATTTCGGCCACTCCTGATGAAATGCAAATAGCAGTTACTCCACTAAATAAAACTGGTTGAAACTGCTTGCAACTGCTAAGTCCATCATGTTTAAGCTTGAATTGAGAAAGTACTAGTTTATTCTAAGGAAATAAAAACTTTCTTCCAAAATTACTCTATATCCCGTGTGGAGCATCATTTCGGCCACTCCTGATGAAATGAAAATAGCAGTTACTCCACTAAATATAATTGTTTGAAATTGCTTGCAACTGCTATGTCCATCATGTTTTACCTTGAATTGAGAAAGTGCTAGTTTGTTCTAATGAAATAAAAACTTTATTCCAAAATCACTCTATATCCCGTGAGGAGCATCATTTCGGCCACTACTGATGAAATGAAAATAGCAGTTACTCCACTAAATATAATTGATTGAAAGTACTTGCAACTGCTAAGTCCATCATGTTTTACCTTGAATTGAGAAAGTGCTAGTTTGTTCTAATGAAATAAAAACTTTATTCCAAAATCACTCTATATCCCGTGAGGAGCATCATTTCGGCCACTACTGATGAAATGAAAATAGCAGTTACTCCACTAAATAAAACTGGTTGAAACTGCTTGAACCTGATAAACACATCATTTAACCTTGAATTGAGAAAGTACTAGTTTGTTCTAAGGAAATAAAAACTTTATTCCAAAATCACTCTATATCTCGTGTGGAGCATCATTTCAGCCACTACTGATGAAATGAAAATAGCAGTTACTCCACTAAATATAATTGGTTGAAAGTGCTTGCAACTGCTATGTCCATCATGTTTTACCTTGAATTGAGAAAGTGCTAGTTTGTTCTAATGAAATAAAAACTTTATTCCAAAATCACTCTATATCCCGTGAGGAGCATCATTTCGGCCACTACTGATGAAATGAAAATAGCAGTTACTCCACTAAATATAATTGGTTGAAACTGCTTGAACCTGATAAACACATCATTTAACCTTGAATTGAGAAAGTACTAGTTTGTTCTAATGAAATAAAAACTTTATTCCAAAATCACTCTATATCTCGTGTGGAGCATCATTTCGGCCACTACTGATGAAATGAAAATAGCATTTACTCCACTAAATATAATTGGTTGAAAGTACTTGCAACTGCTAAGTCCATCATGTTTAAACTTGAATTGAGAAAGTACTAGTTTGTTCTAAGGAAATACAAACTTTATTCCAAAATTACTCTATATCCCGTGTGGAGCATCATTTCGGCCACTCCTGATGAAATGAAAATAGCAGTTACTCCACTAAATAAAACTGATTGAAACTGCTTGAACCTGATAAACACATCATTTAACCTTGAATTGAGAAAGTACTAGTTTGTTCTAATGAAATAAAAACTTTCTTCCAAAATTACTCTATATCCCGTGTGGAGCATCATTTCGGCCACTCCTTATGAAATGAAAATAGCAGTTACTCCACTAAATATAATTGGTTGAAAGTACTTGCAACTGCTAAGTCCATCATTTTTAAACTTGAATTGAGAAACTACTAGTTTGTTCTAATGAAATAAAAACTTTATTCCAAAATCACTCTATATCCCGTGAGGAGCACCATTTCGGCCACTACTGATGAAATGAAAATAGCAGTTACTCCACTAAATAAAACTGGTTGAAACTGCTTGAACCTGATAAACACATCATTTAAAAGTTGAATAGTGAGAGTTTAGTATGTTTCGTGAAATACAAACTTTATTCTAAAAACACACTCAGTATCTCGTCTGAAGCATTTTTTCGGCCACAACTGATGAGAAGACCATAAGCAGTCAAATCCAGCATAATGAAACTGCTTAAACCTGATAAACACTTCATGTTTAAACTTGAATCGTGAAAGTATGACTATGGTCTAGTAAAATACAAACTTTATTCTAAAAACCAACTCTCAAGCTCCTCATCCTATCTCTAAGGGTGCGCTCAGCCACCCTACGCAGGAAGCTCACTTCAACCGCTTGTATCCGGGATCTCGTTCTTTCGGTCATGACCCATAGTTCATGGCTGTGGTGGAGGCAATAACTCGGGTCTGGGAGGAGTTTGGAGAGGCCATGGAAGAGGACTTTCGGTCTGCCCCGAGGAAATTCTGGCAAACCGACTCCATGCTCCGGGAGCATGGAGTCCGGGGCCCTTCATCCCTGCAACATCACGTGACGCGGGGACGGTACCTCTGGACAGGCAGAATGGGGTCGTGGTCCCTCTCTTCAAGGAGGGGGATCGGAGGGTGTGTTCCAACTACAGAGGGATCACACTCCTCAGCCTCCCCAGGAAAGTCTATTCCAGTGTACTGGAGTGGAGGGTCCGGCCGTTAGTCAAACCTTGGATCCAAGAGGAATAATGTGGTTTTCATTCTGGTCGTGGAACACTGGACCAGCTCTATACCCTCCACCAGCTGCTTGAGGGTTCATGGGAGTTTGCCCAACCAGTCCACATGTGTTTTCTGGATCTTGAGAAGGCGTTCGACTGCGTCCCCTGAGACATCCTGTGGGGGGGTGCTCCGGGAGCATGGAGTCCGGGGCCCTTTGTTAAGCGCTGTTCGGTCTTTGTATTCCCGGAACAGGAGTTTGGTTTGCATTGGCGGCAATAAGTCGGACCTGTTTGCAGTGGTTTCACCTGATCCGCCAGTGGCAGACAGAAAAAATCATTAGCCAAATCTATACAAGAGAAAAATCTATGTTCAGGTGAGAGATGTGACAACGCAGTTTTGAGATGTCTGGAATCTCGTTTCTCTGCACATGTTGCCGGGACCGGCAGCCAGGGGGGACTCGGCTGAGATCCTCAACACCAGCCCCTGGGTACTTCTCAGGGTGATAAAGAGGAAGTGGTCCGAGCCCAGGTGAACGGGTCGATTTAAGGTCGTCGAGAGGACGTCTCACGCTGTTCGGCTGAGTGACAAAGGCTCCCCAGGAAAGTCTATTCCAGGGTACTGGAGAGGAGGGTCCAGCCGTTAGTCGAACCCTGGATAAAAGAGGAACAATGCGGTGCCATCTGTCGCAGTGTACTCTGGCGGGAGAACCACATCGCACTCTTCAGGAGACCTCCATCCATCTGAAGCAAGTTGCCCCTGGATCGGCTGATCCAGGAGACAGCTCCACACGTCAAAGGGCGGAATAATCCCTGTACACCGAAGTAAGAAGAACACAGAGAAGTAGACGACAGCAAGGGAGGAGGTGAAATAGCGCTCCTCTCTGTTCATGTGACGTGCCAAGTCCATCCATCCATCCATCCATTTTCTGCCGCTTATCCGGGGCCGCGTCGCGGAGGCAACTCTGCTCAGACTTCCCTCACCCCAGACACTTCCTCCAGCTCTTCCGGTGGCACCCCAAGGCGTTCCCAGGCCAGCCGAGAGACAGGGCAACTCCAGAGAGAGAGGGCAACTCCAGAGCAGTGGAGTATCCAGCCCCCGTCGAGGAGCTGGGTTCCGGAGTCCAAGCTGTAAGTGGAGGCGAGCCCGACTATATCTAGACGGTATCTCTCAGCCTCCCTCACAAGCTCGGGCTCCTTCCCCCCCAGCGAGGTCACATTCCATGTCCCAATAGCCAGATTCTGTGGCCGGGGATCGGGTCGTCGAGGCCTCTGCCGTCGACTGCCCCCCAATCCACAATGCACCCAACCCCTACGGCAGCCTCTGTAGGTGGTGGGCCCACAGGAGGGGCAAGTCCCCCGACAACATAGCTCCGAGGGTCATTCGGGTGCTCAAACTCCCCCACCACGACAAGGTTGCAGTTCAAGGGGGAGTCACCACCGTTTAAAAGTTTTGTATGTTGCTATTTGAGTATATGATTGTTGATTTTGCTTACATATGACCTCTATTATACGAAGAGTGCCTCATACTGTATTGACACTAATTATTGACCTCTGGGGTCAGAGGTCAAAAGGGGAATTGAAGGAATATAGTGGTTGAACATTTGTTTTCTGTGTGACAACTGGACATATTGTATTCAGTTGTGTTTCTACACTACTGGGGTTTCTCCCACTGCCCAAGTTGGGAAAACACAGCTATAAATCCATGTTCAGGGACATTCCAAGTTGGTTGGCGATGTCTCCTCAGTGCTCTACTTGCAAAAACATGGTCAAGGTAAGATTGGATCAACAGATAAGAGGTCAGAGGTCACTTTGTCCCACAGAACGTCAAGCTCTGAGAAGAACCAGTTTGAAGCAGTTTTGGGAACAAAGGAATAGCAAATTCACTATAGCAACGCATACATCACGAGGAACCGACCAATGTGAGGTTGAGGTGGTGTATGCAAATGTATAAATATGAACCACGTGTTGCAGTTGTGCCCTTCTTCATTGTAAACCTGGCCTGCATACTTGAGTCTGCAAGGAAGAACGGTCTGAGCTCGTATTATGTAATCTGATATATGTATTTTTGTAATCTCTTGTTTGTGTGATTATTAAATTCACTATTGAAGAAATTAACTCTGTTCCTGCCTCTCCCGGATCAAACGAACAAGCAGGAATTCAGGGGAACACAGGAACGAATTCCAACACTAAGCATCTCTACCTAAAGTCAGTAACACGATTTCTCTAGATTAAACCAGTCTGAGATGCTATATCTAAAGACAGTAACGGGATTGATTGTTTTTTTTTTTTTGTTTTTTTTTAATTAAACCAGCCTGAGCAGCTCCATCTAGAGACAGTAACGTGATTTTCTAAATCAAACCAGCCTGAGCAGCACCATCTAGAGACAGTAACGTGATTTTCTAAATCAAACCAGCCTGATCAACTCTATCTAAAGACAGTAATGTGATTTTCTAAATCAAACCAGCCTGATCAGCTCTATCTAAAGACAGTAATGTGATTTTCTAGATCAAACCAGCCTGATCACCTCTATCTAAAGGCAGTAACACGATTTGTCTAGATTAAACCAGCCTGAGCAGCTCTATCTTAAGAAAATAACATGATTTTTTTCTCAATTAAACCAGCCTGAGCAGCTCTATCTTAAAGGAGTACAGTAGGATTTTCCCGAATTTTAGGAAAGAACCGCCCTCTCCACCTTTTGAAAAATGCACGCAAAGCTCTACCTGCTCCCGAGATGGAACGCCTACTAAAACGTGTGCGAGAGACATGAACGAGCCCAGTTCTCCTCGTGCACGCACTGTTTACAAGTCACAAGTCAGCATTGACACGATTTTCCTCGATTAAACCATGGTCCAAGTGGAGGAACGTGGGAGCAGCGCTTCAAAGGGTTGAGTGGAAATCTCCACCAACGGCTGATCCCACGTTTCATCGGGCTCATCGATCCCTCCGGACAGGGCCTCACAGCCAGAGACAGGTGAGCCGTTTAGGGACTATTCAGTAACAAGAACTTAGAGCTGTGATTTCACTTGTATATAAGTTAAAGATGTAAAGCAAAGTTGGACTCTTCAGGTGATGAAATATACATTAAATGTCCACCAATGACTGTTGAGATGGTTGATCATTTAGTTTTAAACGTAGTAAACATAGAAAATACTGTGGCTGGTTATTGTGATTAAATTAAATTACATCTCACAACAAAACATGCTTTTAAAATAACAAAGACATTTGATCCAAATTACATTGAATTTAATACAAGAGACCCATTCTACAAAACAAACCTTTCCTCCTGCAATTAGCCTTTCAATACCACCTCACTCCGTGTGTGTTGTCCTCACAATCAATCAAAGTGATCTGGTGTCTCCTGGTGTTGATCTTAAGAGTCTCTCAACTTGTGGAACCTGTGCATTTAACACTTTTCTTTTGTCTACAGTGTGTTGTGGGAATCTCCCAGAACCTGTATCTCGCCCACCTTGCTGCTCCTCCTGTCACCTGCAGTACAAGGTGATTTCGTCTGTCCACTTCTGGCTCTAAAGACTCTTCTGGCTGTTTGTACCTACATGAACATCATTACATGCAGCTTGTTTACCAGAGCTTTACTTCAAGTCATTGCACAGCTAGAAAACTTTAGTTTAGTAAGTCTCAGTAAGGTCTGAGTGTGTATCACATGTTTAGGTGCAACCAGGGTTGGGTAGTCATGGAATACATGTAACAGTGTTACATAATTAGGATACAAAAAACATATAACTGTAATCTGTTACAGTACATAAAAAAATGTGTAATCTCGTTACAGGTATGCTCGATAAAAACTGGGATTACTGAGCAGGATTACAGTAGAAATCCGATGGAATAAACTAGAAATGCAGCTGTCACATGCGCCATGCACTGGCATTGCGACACTTCCCGACGCTTTCAGGCTGACAATCCATGCTTTGCCATGGATTCTGCAGACAGTTGCTTTCATCACTATGTTTTAAAGTCGGAGAAATCTCTTAACCTCTCTGTACAATGCAAACTATGTCTCCCAGCCGTGAAAGTGCTGTGAACGTCCAGGAACTGGACATCTCACCTGAAGAAACATAGAAACATAAAACCTGCTCACTTTCACTGATACACACATGGACTCTGTTTACTAGTTTTATTAGCTCGTAACATGCTTCCTACCTGTTCTCAATACGTTTAGAGGCTCTTGTGTTTTAGGGATTAATTGGGGCGACACGTGCCATCACTTTTTTCTTTTTACTCAATGAGTGATTCCTGCTGCCAGATACAGCCTCTCATCAAACATTCACATTTATTCCGGAAAAAAAACAACATTAAAACTAATGAGGAAACGGGTCGAGAGAGAGAGAGAGAGAGAGAGAGAGAGAGAGAGAGAGAGAGAGAGAGAGAGCGAGAGAGAGAGAGAGAGAGAGAGAGTTTTAGAAAAGATGGGCACATTTTCTTGAATAGAAATTGAAAGCTTTATTTGTATTGTGGTTTTGATTCTCAAAAAAAAAAAATCAATGTTAGACACCTGATTGGTTACTGAGTTTTGATAGTTCAAAACTTGTTAAGTGCAATTTGTGTCTGCTGTGTATAAGATGTGTCAGTACACTGAGCAGATGACACTTTCTATTCTTTCTTGTCATTTTTTTATGTTTTATTATGGCCAGGCAAGAGTAGAGGCACGGCTTTTCAGAGGTTGATGGACTCTGTGCTGCACGACCTCGCTTTCGTTTCTGTTTACCTGGACGACATCTTGGTGGCTAGTTCTTCAGTTGAGGAGCATTTTTCACACCTAAAGCAAGTTTTTCAGCGCCTTGAGCAGGGGTGGGCAATTTTTTTTCCGAAGGGGCCAAATGAGAAGCAGAAAATATTGTGGAGGGCCTTGCCAAAAGTTTAAACTCTATTCTGCATATGAATTTTATTTCTAAATTGAAAGCAGTAAATGGCATTGTTTACACATGCTGGTAAGTGTCTGTGTTATTATTAGGTAAAGAGAAAGTGAGGGTTATTTTAACAAAAAAAATTTTTATTCAGTGCAGTTATTCAAAACAATTGTAAACATGAAACATTTGTAACTCTTTTTTAAATTACATTAACCAAAAACACTTTTTTCTATTAAGACATCACAATGTCTTTGTATGCCAAATATCATTAACAAGATATGTCACATTATGATTGTCAAACTGCCAAGCTGTGCAGACAAAAAGTAATAGTGAACACACATTTGGGTATTTTCTTGTTCAGTGAGAGAAATCTAGCCTTTGCTGCCCTTTAACGAGTGCATCAAAGTCAGGTTGAATGTCTGAGGTGGAGATGCGAAGCACAGCTGACAGATGATCATCAGTAAGAGAGGATCTGAACCTGGATTTGGTAAACTTCATTACTGAGAATGTTTGTTCACATATGTAGGTAGATCCAAACAGAACCAACATCTTCTGAGCATGTCTCCTCATGTTTGGAAAGTTCTCCTCCTTAAGAGATGAGTAGAACTCCAGCAGTGATGCTGACTTAAAGTGCTCTGCCAGTACTGTGTCAGACTGCAGGTCAATGAGCTCCAGCTGAACATCACTGGGTGCATCATCTACTCTGCAGGCAAAGGGAGAGGAAACCAGGTGCATTTCATCCTCAATGTTTTTACAATCATCAAATCGCCTTAAAAACTCACCATGCAAATCTCCTGACATGGACCTGCAGAGATGATTAGCTGATGGTCTGACTTCTTTAAGGGTTTGCATGTGAGTGAGAGTGTTGTTCTGTAGTTGACTTGAAAGAAACAGCAACTTTCTCATAAAAGCCTTCACCAGGTTATGCATGTCATGAACGAAAAGGCCCTTGCCTTGCAGTTTAGTGCTCAGTTCATTCATCAGTGCCGTCACATCAACAGCAAATGCAAAATCTGCCATCCAGTTCATATCTGAAAGCTCGGGGATGTTTTTGCCTTTCATCTCACAAAACTCTTGAATCTCTGTTTTCAGGTCCCAAAATCTTTTGAGCACTTTGCCCGGACTGAGCCATCTGACAGCTGTGTGGTACATGATGTCACCATGTTCATTCTCATGCTCCTCTAAAAGTGCAACAAACTGCCTGTGATTTAATGCTTGTGCCCTGATAAAGTTAACCGTTTTTGTTACAACATCAATAACATGGTTAAGTTTTAGCATAGACCTGCACAGTACATGCTGATGTATAATACAATGTATCAACACTAAATGATGCTCTGTGCCGAGTTCAGTCACTTTATCTTGGATCTGTTTCAAAAGTCCGACATGTTTTCCTGTCATATTCGGACAACCATCAGTAGTGACGCCTACCAGTTTGTCCCATTTCAGTCCAAGCTTGACCATGCATGCATCGACCTCCTTGAACAGATCACTTCCCGTTGTCGTTCCTTTTATTGACCTCAATGCTGCCAGCTCCTCCGTAATCTTGAAGTCCTGCCTTATTCCCCGGAGAAACACCAGTAACTGGGCAGTGTCACGGACACCACAGCTCTCATCCAAAGCCAAAGAGAAAAAGTCAAAACTTTCAACTCCACTTTTGAGCTGACATTCGAGATTCTCCGCGATTCCTTCCACCCTTCTGGTGACGGTTCGCCTGGACAGCGGGACTTTTTCAAATGCTTCTTTATTCTCAGGGCATATTAGCGCGGCAGAGTCCACCAAGCACTCTTTCACAAACTCGCCATCCGAGAACGGCTTGCTGTTTTTAGCTATTTTGTGGGATATGACGAAGCTGGTCTTGGTCGCTGCATCCTGGGCTGTGTGTAGTTTGCTAAAACAGCCTTGTTGTTTTGCTAGCTTTGCTAGCAAGTCTTCTGATATTCGCGCTCTCTCAGCCTCCGCCAAGTGTCTGTATTTCTCCGCGTGTTTTGTCTCATAATGCTGACTCACATTGTACTCCTTAAACACGGCGACGTGCTCTCCACAAACTAAACAGACGGGTTTACCACCGACTTCAGTAAACAAATATTTAGTGCTCGAAATCTTCTTGAAATTTCGGCCTTCAGCATCCACCTTTCTTTTCTTGACGTGCCCGTACATCATTGAGGGGCGACAATCACATGCACTGATTGACTTGTTTTACGGGTTACGTATACGACGTACGTAGGTTACGTACACTGTACATAAATAAACAGGCTTCAAAGTAAAAGCATTTCCGTTTTAGTTTATAGAGCCGATGGTTTTAGTCCACACATTAAAATTCGAAAGAAGCTTTTGTTTTCTTAATTCTAAGCAACCTTTCGCGGGCCGGTCAGAATCGGGTCACGGGCCGCATTTGGCCCGCGGGCCTTAAAATGCCCAGGTCTGGCCTTGAGGAACATGGCCTTGAGGAACATGGCAATTGTCAACCCTGCTAAGTGCCAGTTTGGTCTGCCTGTGATTGCCTTTTTGGGTCATCGTATTTCAACTCAGGGTGCCATTCCATTGCCATCTAAGGTGCAAGCGGCGACAGATTTCCCTCGTCCAGCCTCGGTTAAGGCCCTGCAGGAGTTTTTGGGCATGATTAATTTCTACAACCTTTCATATTGAGATTACAACTATATACCAAATAAAGGTTTTATCAGCTCTATCAATTACAATGGTCAAATTGTCTCAATGGCTACAGACAGAAAATCGTGGATTTAAATCCACCTGGAGGTGTTTGTGGAATTAACTTGTGTGTGCATGTGTTTCCTCAGGGTTCTCTGGTTTTCTTTCATAGTCCAATTAAATGCATGTTAATGGTAATACTAAACTGACTCTCTGTGTATGTCCCGTGGTAGACTGATGACGTGTTCTGTTTCTTTTGAAACGTATTTTCAGTGACGTCCAGACAAGACGTCAATATAATGTTCAAGAAAGACGTCTCAAAAAACTTTCATTCAGGCTCTTCTGAGGAAGTCTTCTGGATGTCTAGAGACATCGTCTTTAGTTGTGTTCTGGACCTACATGTTGACACAAAGAACAGTGGCTGTGTAAAACACATTGGTTACTGTGGAACTGTGCTGTGTATTCATCAACAACATCTCACATGTTGGAAGATAAACAAGAGCACGGAGCAACATTTTATCAAAAATAATTTATTTATGAAAAATTATTCATTAGAATAAATTGGTTATTTATCAAATAATAATGACATTGGGCCACCACCAGCTAAACTGGAAATAGTTAATGCCAAAAAAAGTGTTATTTAAATTGATTAATGTTTCTCTTTAGATATAACAATCTTGAATAACAGGGAAGGTGTGAGATTCGAGCGCAGGCTGTTTCAAACCAGTGAACCAGGACCGCTTGACCCCGTCAGCTAGAAAGGGTATGTACTGGGTTTCAGAAGATGGCAGTGCCTCGAAGTCAGTGGGGACGCGCACTGGGTGGATGTCTGTGACTCACCCCCCCCTTTTGTGCGAGTCCCTTGCGAAGATCGTGTGATAATCGCGGGAGACCTCCTCATACAAATGCATCTCCTTGTTTCTGTTGTGGTAAAGTGCGAGCCTCAGCAGAGCGTTGCTCGGTCTTTGACTCGAAGCCTGAATAAGGTTCTTCTGGTACAGACATGGTCTGTTTACCTGAAATGTCTGTATTCTCTGGTTGAGTCATTGGAGCGTGCACAACCATGTCACCTTCGGTGCTCGGTTTTGTACCCTGAAGAACCTGTTCAAGGTTAACATGGTGAGTGCTGGTGATGGTTTTGGTTGTGGAAATGAGGAGAGTTGTGTCATGCGTGTCGTCGCTGGTGAGGGACGAAGGCAGATTGTCAATGAGATGAGAATTAGTTCAAGATTGTGGAATGAACTGTCAGTTAACATCTCTAAAGGTGGAAATGCGGTCACTTTAATCTGACCAGGTGTCAGATTTTGGACCCGTGGGTTGGCTGAACGATTGCTGTTAGAAGCTGGGTGGCCTAGTTCTTAGCCAATGGGAGTCGGGCTGACGACTTGGGACCAAAGGCGCCGTTTGGTGGCAGCGAGTCGGTTTAGGATGTCCTGACCAATAAGCAGTTCTTCTGTGTCCAGATCAGTGACGTGGATGGGATGCGTCGCTGACATGTCCTGGAAAGCTGTTGACCCAGACACATTGAGTGATGTGGTGCAAGTCCTGAGTGAAGCCTCGGTTGTTTATGCTACACTCTTCCACCTGAAGTGGCTTTCCTTAAGTGGCATGCGCAAGCGTGGTTCTAGCAACCCGTGCGAAGGTGTCTGAACACATGAGGGGGATTTCTGACCCAGTACCAAGCAGTGAGAGAGTGTCAACAACCCCTACCACCACTGAAGTGTATCTGTGGTTGGCATAGCCAAGATTACCCAAGAATGTCAAATGGGCCTCTTTCACCTCCTGGATCTCCTCCTCCTGCCAAAATGAACTTTGTGTGCGGAGGGGAGGGGCCAAGTCATGCGGTCAGGGGGAGCCAGGTCCCTTCTTACCAGGCGGGTTCAGGTGCTGCTTCACCACTCTGATGCAGGTTTTAATCCACTGTGGGACATCTGCATCCCAGTTGTTTTGAGTCTGACCTCAGCCTCGGTTTTTAGACTTACCTCTCCTCACCTGAGACCTCAGGACACCTGCATCACCATCATAGTTTTCACCTGAATGGTGGTGCAGCTCCCACACCATCTGCGCATGTTTGCGGAGGTCTTTCATGGTGGGGTTTTTGGTCCTGCAGAAAAGGGCGACATCGATCCACACACTGTTGTGGAGGTTGTTAACGAAGAGGGACTTAAAAGTCTGGTCTTTGTCCAATCCTGGTGCATTGTGGCCTTGGAAGTAGGCAGCCCTTAGGCACCTATAAATACTATCTGGGAGTCTCCGCCCCCTTTTGAGTGATTGTAAATGCACCAAAGTTTGCAGAGGCAGGATCATTGTGCAGATGATCCTGCTTCCCTAAGCGCATGACAGAGGGCTGAGTAATGGTCTCTGATGGCAGATGGGAGGGACTCTATGTAAACATGGACACTCCTGGATGTCATCTTCCAGAGAAGCGTAAGCTTCTCTCGGGACGAAGGATGAGGCAGGTTGAAGAGGCAGCGTTCAACCTCCACCAGGTTGTCCGCTACACGAATCTCCGGGTTGTTTGGTTTGAACTGCTCTATGTCCTCTGCAAGGGACTCAAGCTGGCTGGTCCAAAGACCAGGTACCCTTGGGATATCGGAATGGTCAGAGTCATCTGAGCTAGAACATCCTGGTTCTCTCCGGTGGAGAGAGTGAGGGAGCTGATAGCACTGTCAGGTGCTGGAAAATGACAATGTTCCTTCTCCTGAAAAGGAGTGAAAGAGCTGCGAGACCACGTGGTGGTGCGGCTGAGAGCACTGATGGATGTGTGTCATAGCAACTCGCTGTTGAGGTTTCTTCTCTCCTGTGTAGACAGGCATAGAAGACCGGTGACAACAGTCTTCAACTGGGTCATGTGGCTCCCGAGGTATCTTTGCTCTGAGCACGCAGTGTCTCTGACGACTCATGGTAGGAGTCAAGCAAAAGCTGTGTTTCGAAAAGTGCGAAAAAGTTGTTAATGCACCTGTGGCTTTCACTTCTGTAGTCTATACAAATTGTAACCTCGCAACTGCAACACAGTGTTTTTAGCACCTTGGGTGAGCAATAGTCGTGTTAGTGTACATTTATCTGGGTAGATACTTGAATAGTGAAAGTACGAGTTTCTCCTAATGAAATTAAAACTTTATTCTAAAAACATACTCAGTATCTCGTCTGAAGCATCTTTTCGGCCACCACTGATGAAAAGACCATAACAGTCAAATCCAGCATAATAAAAGAGGTTGAAACTGCTTTAACCTTATAAACACTTCATGTTTAAACTTGAATTGAAAAGTACCAGTTTGCTCTAAGGAAATAAAAACTTAATTCCAAAATTACTCTATATCCCGTGTGGAGCATCATTTCGGCCACTCCTAATGAAATGAAAATAGCAGTTACTCCACTAAATATAATTGGTTGAAAGTACTTGAACCTGATAAACACATCATTTAACCTTGAATTGAGAAAGTACTAGTTTGTTCTAAGGAAATAAAAACTTTCTTCCAAAATTACTCTATATCCCGTGTGGAGCATCATTTCGGCCACTCCTGATGAAATGAAAATAGCAGTTACTCCACTAAATAAAACTGGTTGAAACTGCTTGAACCTGATAAACACATCATTTAACCTTGAATTGAGAAAGTACTAGTTTGTTCTAATGAAATAAAAACTTTATTCCAAAATCACTCTATATCCCGTGAGGAGCATCATTTCGGCCACTACTGATGAAATGAAAATAGCAGTTACTCCACTAAATAAAACTGGTTGAAACTGCTTGAACCTGATAAACACATCATTTAAACTTGAACTAAGAAAGTACTAGTTTGTTCTAATGAAATAAAAACTTTCTTCCAAAATTACTCTATATCCCGTGTGGAGTATCATTTCGGCCACTCCTGATGAAATGCAAATAGCAGTTACTCCACTAAATAAAACTGGTTGAAACTGCTTGCAACTGCTAAGTCCATCATGTTTAAGCTTGAATTGAGAAAGTACTAGTTTATTCTAAGGAAATAAAAACTTTCTTCCAAAATTACTCTATATCCCGTGTGGAGCATCATTTCGGCCACTCCTGATGAAATGAAAATAGCAGTTACTCCACTAAATATAATTGTTTGAAATTGCTTGCAACTGCTATGTCCATCATGTTTTACCTTGAATTGAGAAAGTGCTAGTTTGTTCTAATGAAATAAAAACTTTATTCCAAAATCACTCTATATCCCGTGAGGAGCATCATTTCGGCCACTACTGATGAAATGAAAATAGCAGTTACTCCACTAAATATAATTGATTGAAAGTACTTGCAACTGCTAAGTCCATCATGTTTTACCTTGAATTGAGAAAGTGCTAGTTTGTTCTAATGAAATAAAAACTTTATTCCAAAATCACTCTATATCCCGTGAGGAGCATCATTTCGGCCACTACTGATGAAATGAAAATAGCAGTTACTCCACTAAATAAAACTGGTTGAAACTGCTTGAACCTGATAAACACATCATTTAACCTTGAATTGAGAAAGTACTAGTTTGTTCTAAGGAAATAAAAACTTTATTCCAAAATCACTCTATATCTCGTGTGGAGCATCATTTCAGCCACTACTGATGAAATGAAAATAGCAGTTACTCCACTAAATATAATTGGTTGAAAGTGCTTGCAACTGCTATGTCCATCATGTTTTACCTTGAATTGAGAAAGTGCTAGTTTGTTCTAATGAAATAAAAACTTTATTCCAAAATCACTCTATATCCCGTGAGGAGCATCATTTCGGCCACTACTGATGAAATGAAAATAGCAGTTACTCCACTAAATATAATTGGTTGAAACTGCTTGAACCTGATAAACACATCATTTAACCTTGAATTGAGAAAGTACTAGTTTGTTCTAATGAAATAAAAACTTTATTCCAAAATCACTCTATATCTCGTGTGGAGCATCATTTCGGCCACTACTGATGAAATGAAAATAGCATTTACTCCACTAAATATAATTGGTTGAAAGTACTTGCAACTGCTAAGTCCATCATGTTTAAACTTGAATTGAGAAAGTACTAGTTTGTTCTAAGGAAATACAAACTTTATTCCAAAATTACTCTATATCCCGTGTGGAGCATCATTTCGGCCACTCCTGATGAAATGAAAATAGCAGTTACTCCACTAAATAAAACTGATTGAAACTGCTTGAACCTGATAAACACATCATTTAACCTTGAATTGAGAAAGTACTAGTTTGTTCTAATGAAATAAAAACTTTCTTCCAAAATTACTCTATATCCCGTGTGGAGCATCATTTCGGCCACTCCTTATGAAATGAAAATAGCAGTTACTCCACTAAATATAATTGGTTGAAAGTACTTGCAACTGCTAAGTCCATCATTTTTAAACTTGAATTGAGAAACTACTAGTTTGTTCTAATGAAATAAAAACTTTATTCCAAAATCACTCTATATCCCGTGAGGAGCACCATTTCGGCCACTACTGATGAAATGAAAATAGCAGTTACTCCACTAAATAAAACTGGTTGAAACTGCTTGAACCTGATAAACACATCATTTAAAAGTTGAATAGTGAGAGTTTAGTATGTTTCGTGAAATACAAACTTTATTCTAAAAACACACTCAGTATCTCGTCTGAAGCATTTTTTCGGCCACAACTGATGAGAAGACCATAAGCAGTCAAATCCAGCATAATGAAACTGCTTAAACCTGATAAACACTTCATGTTTAAACTTGAATCGTGAAAGTATGACTATGGTCTAGTAAAATACAAACTTTATTCTAAAAACCAACTCTCAAGCTCCTCATCCTATCTCTAAGGGTGCGCTCAGCCACCCTACGCAGGAAGCTCACTTCAACCGCTTGTATCCGGGATCTCGTTCTTTCGGTCATGACCCATAGTTCATGGCTGTGGTGGAGGCAATAACTCGGGTCTGGGAGGAGTTTGGAGAGGCCATGGAAGAGGACTTTCGGTCTGCCCCGAGGAAATTCTGGCAAACCGACTCCATGCTCCGGGAGCATGGAGTCCGGGGCCCTTCATCCCTGCAACATCACGTGACGCGGGGACGGTACCTCTGGACAGGCAGAATGGGGTCGTGGTCCCTCTCTTCAAGGAGGGGGATCGGAGGGTGTGTTCCAACTACAGAGGGATCACACTCCTCAGCCTCCCCAGGAAAGTCTATTCCAGTGTACTGGAGTGGAGGGTCCGGCCGTTAGTCAAACCTTGGATCCAAGAGGAATAATGTGGTTTTCATTCTGGTCGTGGAACACTGGACCAGCTCTATACCCTCCACCAGCTGCTTGAGGGTTCATGGGAGTTTGCCCAACCAGTCCACATGTGTTTTCTGGATCTTGAGAAGGCGTTCGACTGCGTCCCCTGAGACATCCTGTGGGGGGGTGCTCCGGGAGCATGGAGTCCGGGGCCCTTTGTTAAGCGCTGTTCGGTCTTTGTATTCCCGGAACAGGAGTTTGGTTTGCATTGGCGGCAATAAGTCGGACCTGTTTGCAGTGGTTTCACCTGATCCGCCAGTGGCAGACAGAAAAAATCATTAGCCAAATCTATACAAGAGAAAAATCTATGTTCAGGTGAGAGATGTGACAACGCAGTTTTGAGATGTCTGGAATCTCGTTTCTCTGCACATGTTGCCGGGACCGGCAGCCAGGGGGGACTCGGCTGAGATCCTCAACACCAGCCCCTGGGTACTTCTCAGGGTGATAAAGAGGAAGTGGTCCGAGCCCAGGTGAACGGGTCGATTTAAGGTCGTCGAGAGGACGTCTCACGCTGTTCGGCTGAGTGACAAAGGCTCCCCAGGAAAGTCTATTCCAGGGTACTGGAGAGGAGGGTCCAGCCGTTAGTCGAACCCTGGATAAAAGAGGAACAATGCGGTGCCATCTGTCGCAGTGTACTCTGGCGGGAGAACCACATCGCACTCTTCAGGAGACCTCCATCCATCTGAAGCAAGTTGCCCCTGGATCGGCTGATCCAGGAGACAGCTCCACACGTCAAAGGGCGGAATAATCCCTGTACACCGAAGTAAGAAGAACACAGAGAAGTAGACGACAGCAAGGGAGGAGGTGAAATAGCGCTCCTCTCTGTTCATGTGACGTGCCAAGTCCATCCATCCATCCATCCATTTTCTGCCGCTTATCCGGGGCCGCGTCGCGGAGGCAACTCTGCTCAGACTTCCCTCACCCCAGACACTTCCTCCAGCTCTTCCGGTGGCACCCCAAGGCGTTCCCAGGCCAGCCGAGAGACAGGGCAACTCCAGAGAGAGAGGGCAACTCCAGAGCAGTGGAGTATCCAGCCCCCGTCGAGGAGCTGGGTTCCGGAGTCCAAGCTGTAAGTGGAGGCGAGCCCGACTATATCTAGACGGTATCTCTCAGCCTCCCTCACAAGCTCGGGCTCCTTCCCCCCCAGCGAGGTCACATTCCATGTCCCAATAGCCAGATTCTGTGGCCGGGGATCGGGTCGTCGAGGCCTCTGCCGTCGACTGCCCCCCAATCCACAATGCACCCAACCCCTACGGCAGCCTCTGTAGGTGGTGGGCCCACAGGAGGGGCAAGTCCCCCGACAACATAGCTCCGAGGGTCATTCGGGTGCTCAAACTCCCCCACCACGACAAGGTTGCAGTTCAAGGGGGAGTCACCACCGTTTAAAAGTTTTGTATGTTGCTATTTGAGTATATGATTGTTGATTTTGCTTACATATGACCTCTATTATACGAAGAGTGCCTCATACTGTATTGACACTAATTATTGACCTCTGGGGTCAGAGGTCAAAAGGGGAATTGAAGGAATATAGTGGTTGAACATTTGTTTTCTGTGTGACAACTGGACATATTGTATTCAGTTGTGTTTCTACACTACTGGGGTTTCTCCCACTGCCCAAGTTGGGAAAACACAGCTATAAATCCATGTTCAGGGACATTCCAAGTTGGTTGGCGATGTCTCCTCAGTGCTCTACTTGCAAAAACATGGTCAAGGTAAGATTGGATCAACAGATAAGAGGTCAGAGGTCACTTTGTCCCACAGAACGTCAAGCTCTGAGAAGAACCAGTTTGAAGCAGTTTTGGGAACAAAGGAATAGCAAATTCACTATAGCAACGCATACATCACGAGGAACCGACCAATGTGAGGTTGAGGTGGTGTATGCAAATGTATAAATATGAACCACGTGTTGCAGTTGTGCCCTTCTTCATTGTAAACCTGGCCTGCATACTTGAGTCTGCAAGGAAGAACGGTCTGAGCTCGTATTATGTAATCTGATATATGTATTTTTGTAATCTCTTGTTTGTGTGATTATTAAATTCACTATTGAAGAAATTAACTCTGTTCCTGCCTCTCCCGGATCAAACGAACAAGCAGGAATTCAGGGGAACACAGGAACGAATTCCAACACTAAGCATCTCTACCTAAAGTCAGTAACACGATTTCTCTAGATTAAACCAGTCTGAGATGCTATATCTAAAGACAGTAACGGGATTGATTGTTTTTTTTTTTTTGTTTTTTTTTAATTAAACCAGCCTGAGCAGCTCCATCTAGAGACAGTAACGTGATTTTCTAAATCAAACCAGCCTGAGCAGCACCATCTAGAGACAGTAACGTGATTTTCTAAATCAAACCAGCCTGATCAACTCTATCTAAAGACAGTAATGTGATTTTCTAGATCAAACCAGCCTGATCAGCTCTATCTAAAGACAGTAATGTGATTTTCTAGATCAAACCAGCCTGATCAACTCTATCTAAAGACAGTAATGTGATTTTCTAAATCAAACCAGCCTGATCAGCTCTATCTAAAGACAGTAATGTGATTTTCTAGATCAAACCAGCCTGATCACCTCTATCTAAAGGCAGTAACACGATTTGTCTAGATTAAACCAGCCTGAGCAGCTCTATCTTAAGAAAATAACATGATTTTTTTCTCAATTAAACCAGCCTGAGCAGCTCTATCTTAAAGGAGTACAGTAGGATTTTCCCGAATTTTAGGAAAGAACCGCCCTCTCCACCTTTTGAAAAATGCACGCAAAGCTCTACCTGCTCCCGAGATGGAACGCCTACTAAAACGTGTGCGAGAGACATGAACGAGCCCAGTTCTCCTCGTGCACGCACTGTTTACAAGTCACAAGTCAGCATTGACACGATTTTCCTCGATTAAACCATGGTCCAAGTGGAGGAACGTGGGAGCAGCGCTTCAAAGGGTTGAGTGGAAATCTCCACCAACGGCTGATCCCACGTTTCATCGGGCTCATCGATCCCTCCGGACAGGGCCTCACAGCCAGAGACAGGTGAGCCGTTTAGGGACTATTCAGTAACAAGAACTTAGAGCTGTGATTTCACTTGTATATAAGTTAAAGATGTAAAGCAAAGTTGGACTCTTCAGGTGATGAAATATACATTAAATGTCCACCAATGACTGTTGAGATGGTTGATCATTTAGTTTTAAACGTAGTAAACATAGAAAATACTGTGGCTGGTTATTGTGATTAAATTAAATTACATCTCACAACAAAACATGCTTTTAAAATAACAAAGACATTTGATCCAAATTACATTGAATTTAATACAAGAGACCCATTCTACAAAACAAACCTTTCCTCCTGCAATTAGCCTTTCAATACCACCTCACTCCGTGTGTGTTGTCCTCACAATCAATCAAAGTGATCTGGTGTCTCCTGGTGTTGATCTTAAGAGTCTCTCAACTTGTGGAACCTGTGCATTTAACACTTTTCTTTTGTCTACAGTGTGTTGTGGGAATCTCCCAGAACCTGTATCTCGCCCACCTTGCTGCTCCTCCTGTCACCTGCAGTACAAGGTGATTTCGTCTGTCCACTTCTGGCTCTAAAGACTCTTCTGGCTGTTTGTACCTACATGAACATCATTACATGCAGCTTGTTTACCAGAGCTTTACTTCAAGTCATTGCACAGCTAGAAAACTTTAGTTTAGTAAGTCTCAGTAAGGTCTGAGTGTGTATCACATGTTTAGGTGCAACCAGGGTTGGGTAGTCATGGAATACATGTAACAGTGTTACATAATTAGGATACAAAAAACATATAACTGTAATCTGTTACAGTACATAAAAAAATGTGTAATCTCGTTACAGGTATGCTCGATAAAAACTGGGATTACTGAGCAGGATTACAGTAGAAATCCGATGGAATAAACTAGAAATGCAGCTGTCACATGCGCCATGCACTGGCATTGCGACACTTCCCGACGCTTTCAGGCTGACAATCCATGCTTTGCCATGGATTCTGCAGACAGTTGCTTTCATCACTATGTTTTAAAGTCGGAGAAATCTCTTAACCTCTCTGTACAATGCAAACTATGTCTCCCAGCCGTGAAAGTGCTGTGAACGTCCAGGAACTGGACATCTCACCTGAAGAAACATAGAAACATAAAACCTGCTCACTTTCACTGATACACACATGGACTCTGTTTACTAGTTTTATTAGCTCGTAACATGCTTCCTACCTGTTCTCAATACGTTTAGAGGCTCTTGTGTTTTAGGGATTAATTGGGGCGACACGTGCCATCACTTTTTTCTTTTTACTCAATGAGTGATTCCTGCTGCCAGATACAGCCTCTCATCAAACATTCACATTTATTCCGGAAAAAAAACAACATTAAAACTAATGAGGAAACGGGTCGAGAGAGAGAGAGAGAGAGAGAGAGAGAGAGAGAGAGAGAGAGAGAGCGAGAGAGAGAGAGAGAGAGAGAGAGTTTTAGAAAAGATGGGCACATTTTCTTGAATAGAAATTGAAAGCTTTATTTGTATTGTGGTTTTGATTCTCAAAAAAAAAAAATCAATGTTAGACACCTGATTGGTTACTGAGTTTTGATAGTTCAAAACTTGTTAAGTGCAATTTGTGTCTGCTGTGTATAAGATGTGTCAGTACACTGAGCAGATGACACTTTCTATTCTTTCTTGTCATTTTTTTATGTTTTATTATGGCCAGGCAAGAGTAGAGGCACGGCTTTTCAGAGGTTGATGGACTCTGTGCTGCACGACCTCGCTTTCGTTTCTGTTTACCTGGACGACATCTTGGTGGCTAGTTCTTCAGTTGAGGAGCATTTTTCACACCTAAAGCAAGTTTTTCAGCGCCTTGAGCAGGGGTGGGCAATTTTTTTTCCGAAGGGGCCAAATGAGAAGCAGAAAATATTGTGGAGGGCCTTGCCAAAAGTTTAAACTCTATTCTGCATATGAATTTTATTTCTAAATTGAAAGCAGTAAATGGCATTGTTTACACATGCTGGTAAGTGTCTGTGTTATTATTAGGTAAAGAGAAAGTGAGGGTTATTTTAACAAAAAAAATTTTTATTCAGTGCAGTTATTCAAAACAATTGTAAACATGAAACATTTGTAACTCTTTTTTAAATTACATTAACCAAAAACACTTTTTTCTATTAAGACATCACAATGTCTTTGTATGCCAAATATCATTAACAAGATATGTCACATTATGATTGTCAAACTGCCAAGCTGTGCAGACAAAAAGTAATAGTGAACACACATTTGGGTATTTTCTTGTTCAGTGAGAGAAATCTAGCCTTTGCTGCCCTTTAACGAGTGCATCAAAGTCAGGTTGAATGTCTGAGGTGGAGATGCGAAGCACAGCTGACAGATGATCATCAGTAAGAGAGGATCTGAACCTGGATTTGGTAAACTTCATTACTGAGAATGTTTGTTCACATATGTAGGTAGATCCAAACAGAACCAACATCTTCTGAGCATGTCTCCTCATGTTTGGAAAGTTCTCCTCCTTAAGAGATGAGTAGAACTCCAGCAGTGATGCTGACTTAAAGTGCTCTGCCAGTACTGTGTCAGACTGCAGGTCAATGAGCTCCAGCTGAACATCACTGGGTGCATCATCTACTCTGCAGGCAAAGGGAGAGGAAACCAGGTGCATTTCATCCTCAATGTTTTTACAATCATCAAATCGCCTTAAAAACTCACCATGCAAATCTCCTAACATGGATGAGTACCTGCAGAGATGATTAGCTGATGGTCTGACTTCTTTAAGGGTTTGCATGTGAGTGAGAGTGTTGTTCTGTAGTTGACTTGAAAGAAACAGCAACTTTCTCATAAAAGCCTTCACCAGGTTATGCATGTCATGAACGAAAAGGCCCTTGCCTTGCAGTTTAGTGCTCAGTTCATTCATCAGTGCCGTCACATCAACAGCAAATGCAAAATCTGCCATCCAGTTCATATCTGAAAGCTCGGGGATGTTTTTGCCTTTCATCTCACAAAACTCTTGAATCTCTGTTTTCAGGTCCCAAAATCTTTTGAGCACTTTGCCCGGACTGAGCCATCTGACAGCTGTGTGGTACATGATGTCACCATGTTCATTCTCATGCTCCTCTAAAAGTGCAACAAACTGCCTGTGATTTAATGCTCGTGCCCTGATAAAGTTAACCGTTTTTGTTACAACATCAATAACATGGTTAAGTTTTAGCATAGACCTGCACAGTACATGCTGATGTATAATACAATGTATCAACACTAAATGATGCTCTGTGCCGAGTTCAGTCACTTTATCTTGGATCTGTTTCAAAAGTCCGACATGTTTTCCTGTCATATTCGGACAACCATCAGTAGTGACGCCTACCAGTTTGTCCCATTTCAGTCCTAGCTTGACCATGCATGCATTGACCTCCTTGAACAGATCACTTCCCGTTGTCGTTCCTTTTATTGACCTCAATGCTGCCAGCTCCTCCGTAATCTTGAAGTCCTGCCTTATTCCCCGGAGAAACACCAGTAACTGGGCAGTGTCACGGACACCACAGCTCTCATCCAAAGCCAAAGAGAAAAAGTCAAAACTTTCAACTCCACTTTTGAGCTGACATTCGAGATTCTCCGCGATTCCTTCCACCCTTCTGGTGACGGTTCGCCTGGACAGCGGGACTTTTTCAAATGCTTCTTTATTCTCAGGGCATATTAGCGCGGCAGAGTCCACCAAGCACTCTTTCACAAACTCGCCATCCGAGAACGGCTTGCTGTTTTTAGCTATTTTGTGGGATATGACGAAGCTGGTCTTGGTCGCTGCATCCTGGGCTGTGTGTAGTTTGCTAAAACAGCCTTGTTGTTTTGCTAGCTTTGCTAGCAAGTCTTCTGATATTCGCGCTCTCTCAGCCTCCGCCAAGTGTCTGTATTTCTCCGCGTGTTTTGTCTCATAATGCTGACTCACATTGTACTCCTTAAACACGGCGACGTGCTCTCCACAAACTAAACAGACGGGTTTACCACCGACTTCAGTAAACAAATATTTAGTGCTCCAAATCTTCTTGAAATTTCGGCCTTCAGCATCCACCTTTCTTTTCTTGACGTGCCCGTACATCATTGAGGGGCGACAGTCACATGCACTGATTGGCTTGTTTTACGGGTTATGTATACGACGTACGTAGGTTACGTACACTGTACATAAATAAACAGGCTTCAAAGTAAAAGCATTTCCGTTTTAGTTTATAGAGCCGATGGTTTTAGTCCACACATTAAAATTCGAAAGAAGCTTTTGTTTTCTTAATTCTAAGCAACCTTTCGCGGGCCGGTCAGAATCGGGTCACGGGCCGCATTTGGCCCGCGGGCCTTAAAATGCCCAGGTCTGGCCTTGAGGAACATGGCAATTGTCAACCCTGCTAAGTGCCAGTTTGGTCTGCCTGTGATTGCCTTTTTGGGTCATCGTATTTCAACTCAGGGTGCCATTCCATTGCCATCTAAGGTGCAAGCGGTGACAGATTTCCCTCGTCCAGCCTCGGTTAAGGCCCTGCAGGAGTTTTTGGGCATGATTAATTTCTACAACCTTTCATATTGAGATTACAACTATATACCAAATAAATGTTTTATCAGCTCTATCAATTACAATGGTCAAATTGTCTTAATGGCTACAGACAGAAAATCGTGGATTTAAATCCACCTGGAGGTGTTTGTGGAATTAACTTGTGTGTGCATGTGTTTCCTCAGGGTTCTCTGGTTTTCTTTCATAGTCCAACTAAATGCATGTTAATGGTAATACTCAACTGACTCTCTGTGTATGTCCCGTGGTAGACTGATGACGTGTTCTGTTTCTTTTGAAATGTATTTTCAGTGACGTCCAGACAAGACGTCAATATAATGTTCAAGAAAGACGTCTCAAAAAACTTTCATTCAGGCTCTTCTGAGGAAGTCTTCTGGATGTCTAGAGACATCGTCTTTAGTTGTGTTCTGGACCTACATGTTGACACAAAGAACAGTGGCTGTGTAAAACACATTGGTTACTGTGGAACTGTGCTGTGTATTCATCAACAACATCTCACATGTTGGAAGATAAACAAGAGCACGGAGCAACATTTTATCAAAAATAATTTATTTATGAAAAATTATTCATTAGAATAAATTGGTTATTTATCAAATAATAATGACATTGGGCCACCACCAGCTAAACTGGAAATAGTTAATGCCAAAAAAAGTGTTATTTAAATTGATTAATGTTTCTCTTTAGATATAACAATCTTGAATAACAGGGAAGGTGTGAGATTCGAGCGCAGGCTGTTTCAAACCAGTGAACCAGGACCGCTTGACCCCGTCAGCTAGAAAGGGTATTTACTGGGTTTCAGAAGATGGCAGTGCCTCGAAGTCAGTGGGGACGCGCACTGGGTGGATGTCTGTGACTCACCCCCCCCTTTTGTGCGAGTCCCTTGCGAAGATCGTGTGATAATCGCGGGAGACCTCCTCATACAAATGCATCTCCTTGTTTCTGTTGTGGTAAAGTGCGAGCCTCAGCAGAGCGTTGCTCGGTCTTTGACTCGAAGCCTGAATAAGGTTCTTCTGGTACAGATATGGTCTGTTTACCTGAAATGTCTGTATTCTCTGGTTGAGTCATTGGAGCGTGCACAACCATGTCACCTTCGGTGCTCGGTTTTGTACCCTGAAGAACCTGTTCAAGGTTAACATGGTGAGCGCTGGTGATGGTTTTGGTTGTGGAAATGAGGAGAGTTGTGTCATGCGTGTCGTCGCTGGTGAGGGACGAAGGCAGATTGTCAATGAGATGAGAATTAGTTCAAGATTGTGGAATGAACTGTCAGTTAACATCTCTAAAGGTGGAAATGCGGTCACTTTAATCTGACCAGGTGTCAGATTTTGGACCCGTGGGTTGGCTGAACGATTGCTGTTAGAAGCTGGGTGGCCTAGTTCTTAGCCAATGGGAGTCGGGCTGACGACTTGGGACCAAAGGCGCCGTTTGGTGGCAGCGAGTCGGTTTAGGATGTCCTGACCAATAAGCAGTTCTTCTGTGTCCAGATCAGTGACGTGGATGGGATGCGTCGCTGACATGTCCTGGAAAGCTGTTGACCCAGACACATTGAGTGATGTGGTGCAAGTCCTGAGTGAAGCCTCGGTTGTTTATGCTACACTCTTCCACCTGAAGTGGCTTTCCTTAAGTGGCATGCGCAAGCGTGGTTCTAGCAACCCGTGCGAAGGTGTCTGAACACATGAGGGGGATTTCTGACCCAGTACCAAGCAGTGAGAGAGTGTCAACAACCCCTACCACCACTGAAGTGTATCTGTGGTTGGCATAGCCAAGATTACCCAAGAATGTCAAATGGGCCTCTTTCACCTCCTGGATCTCCTCCTCCTGCCAAAATGAACTTTGTGTGCGGAGGGGAGGGGCCAAGTCATGCGGTCAGGGGGAGCCAGGTCCCTTCTTACCAGGCGGGTTCAGGTGCTGCTTCACCACTCTGATGCAGGTTTTAATCCACTGTGGGACATCTGCATCCCAGTTGTTTTGAGTCTGACCTCAGCCTCGGTTTTTAGACTCACCTCTCCTCACCTGAGACCTCAGGACACCTGCATCACCATCATAGTTTTCACCTGAATGGTGGTGCAGCTCCCACACCATCTGCGCATGTTTGCGGAGGTCTTTCATGGTGGGGTTTTTGGTCCTGCAGAAAAGGGCGACATCGATCCACACACTGTTGTGGAGGTTGTTAACGAAGAGGGACTTAAAAGTCTGGTCTTTGTCCAATCCTGGTGCATTGTGGCCTTGGAAGTAGGCAGCCCTTAGGCACCTATAAATACTATCTGGGAGTCTCCGCCCCCTTTTGAGTGATTGTAAATGCACCAAAGTTTGCAGAGGCAGGATCATTGTGCAGATGATCCTGCTTCCCTAAGCGCATGACAGAGGGCTGAGTAATGGTCTCTGATGGCAGATGGGAGGGACTCTATGTAAACATGGACACTCCTGGATGTCATCTTCCAGAGAAGCGTAAGCTTCTCTCGGGACGAAGGATGAGGCAGGTTGAAGAGGCAGCGTTCAACCTCCACCAGGTTGTCCGCTACACGAATCTCCGGGTTGTTTGGTTTGAACTGCTCTATGTCCTCTGCAAGGGACTCAAGCTGGCTGGTCCAAAGACCAGGTACCCTTGGGATATCGGAATGGTCAGAGTCATCTGAGCTAGAACATCCTGGTTCTCTCCGGTGGAGAGAGTGAGGGAGCTGATAGCACTGTCAGGTGCTGGAAAATGACAATGTTCCTTCTCCTGAAAAGGAGTGAAAGAGCTGCGAGACCACGTGGTGGTGCGGCTGAGAGCACTGATGGATGTGTGTCATAGCAACTCGCTGTTGAGGTTTCTTCTCTCCTGTGTAGACAGGCATAGAAGACCGGTGACAACAGTCTTCAACTGGGTCATGTGGCTCCCGAGGTATCTTTGCTCTGAGCACGCAGTGTCTCTGACGACTCAGGGTAGGAGTCACGCAAAAGCTGTGTTTCGAAAAGTGCGAAAATGTTGTTAATGCACCTGTGGCTTTCACTTCTGTAGTCTATACAAATTGTAACCTCGCAACTGCAACACAGTGTTTTTAGCACCTTGGGTGAGCAATAGTCGTGTTAGTGTACATTTATCTGGGTAGATACTTGAATAGTGAAAGTACGAGTTTCTCCTAATGAAATTAAAACTTTATTCTAAAAACATACTCAGTATCTCGTCTGAAGCATCTTTTCGGCCACCACTGATGAAAAGACCATAACAGTCAAATCCAGCATAATAAAAGAGGTTGAAACTGCTTTAACCTTATAAACACTTCATGTTTAAACTTGAATTGAAAAGTACCAGTTTGCTCTAAGGAAATAAAAACTTAATTCCAAAATTACTCTATATCCCGTGTGGAGCATCATTTCGGCCACTCCTAATGAAATGAAAATAGCAGTTACTCCACTAAATATAATTGGTTGAAAGTACTTGAACCTGATAAACACATCATTTAACCTTGAATTGAGAAAGTACTAGTTTGTTCTAAGGAAATAAAAACTTTCTTCCAAAATTACTCTATATCCCGTGTGGAGCATCATTTCGGCCACTCCTGATGAAATGAAAATAGCAGTTACTCCACTAAATATAATTGTTTGAAAGTGCTTGCAACTGCTATGTCCATCATGTTTTACCTTGAATTGAGAAAGTGCTAGTTTGTTCTAATGAAATAAAAACTTTATTCCAAAATCACTCTATATCCCGTGAGGAGCATCATTTCGGCCACTACTGATGAAATGAAAATAGCAGTTACTCCACTAAATATAATTGGTTGAAAGTACTTGCAACTGCTAAGTCCATCATGTTTAAACTTGAATTGAGAAAGTACTAGTTTGTTCTAATGAAATAAAAACTTTATTCCAAAATCACTCTATATCCCGTGTGGAGCATCATTTCGGCCACTCCTGATGAAATGAAAATAGCAGTTACTCCACTAAATAAAACTGATTGAAACTGCTTGAACCTGATAAACACATAATTTAACCTTGAATTGAGAAAGTACTAGTTTGTTCTAAGGAAATAAAAACTTTATTCCAAAATCACTCTATATCCCGTGAGGAGCATCATTTCGGCCACTACTGATGAAATGCAATAGCAGTTACTCCACTAAATGAAACTGGTTGAAACTGCTTGAACCTGATAAACACATCATTTAACCTTGAATTGAGAAAGTACTAGTTTGTTCTAAGGAAATAAAAACTTTATTCCAAAATCACTCTATATCCCGTGAGGAGCATCATTTCGGCCACTACTGATGAAATGAAAATAGCAGTTACTCCACTAAATAAAACTGGTTGAAACTGCTTGAACCTGATAAACACATCATTTAACCTTGAATTGAGAAAGTACTAGTTTGTTCTAATGAAATAAAAACTTTATTCCAAAATCACTCTATATCTCGTGTGGAGCATCATTTCGGCCACTACTGATGAAATGAAAATAGCAGTTACTCCACTAAATATAATTGGTTGAAAGTGCTTGCAACTGCTATGTCCATCATGTTTTACCTTGAATTGAGAAAGTGCTAGTTTGTTCTAATGAAATAAAAACTTTATTCCAAAATCACTCTATATCCCGTGAGGAGCATCATTTCGGCCACTACTGATGAAATGAAAATAGCAGTTACTCCACTAAATAAAACTGGTTGAAACTGCTTGAACCTGATAAACACATCATTTAACCTTGAATTGAGAAAGTACTAGTTTGTTCTAAGGAAATAAAAACTTTATTCCAAAATCACTCTATATCCCGTGAGGAGCATCATTTCGGCCACTACTGATGAAATGAAAATAGCAGTTACTCCACTAAATATAATTGGTTGAAACTGCTTGAACCTGATAAACACATCATTTAACCTTGAATTGAGAAAGTACTAGTTTGTTCTAATGAAATAAAAACTTTATTCCAAAATCACTCTATATCTCGTGTGGAGCATCATTTCGGCCACTACTGATGAAATGAAAATAGCAGTTACTCCACTAAATATAATTGGTTGAAAGTACTTGCAACTGCTAAGTCCATCATGTTTAAACTTGAATTGAGAAAGTACTAGTTTGTTCTAAGGAAATACAAACTTTATTCCAAAATTACTCTATATCCCGTGTGGAGCATCATTTCGGCCACTCCTGATGAAATGAAAATAGCAGTTACTCCACTAAATAAAACTGATTGAAACTGCTTGAACCTGATAAACACATCATTTAACCTTGAATTGAGAAAGTACTAGTTTGTTCTAATGAAATAAAAACTTTCTTCCAAAATTACTCTATATCCCGTGTGGAGCATCATTTCGGCCACTCCTTATGAAATGAAAATAGCAGTTACTCCACTAAATATAATTGGTTGAAAGTACTTGCAACTGCTAAGTCCATCATTTTTAAACTTGAATTGAGAAACTACTAGTTTGTTCTAATGAAATAAAAACTTTATTCCAAAATCACTCTATATCCCGTGAGGAGCACCATTTCGGCCACTACTGATGAAATGAAAATAGCAGTTACTCCACTAAATAAAACTGGTTGAAACTGCTTGAACCTGATAAACACATCATTTAAAAGTTGAATAGTGAGAGTTTAGTATGTTTCGTGAAATACAAACTTTATTCTAAAAACACACTCAGTATCTCGTCTGAAGCATTTTTTCGGCCACAACTGATGAGAAGACCATAAGCAGTCAAATCCAGCATAATGAAACTGCTTAAACCTGATAAACACTTCATGTTTAAACTTGAATCGTGAAAGTATGACTATGGTCTAGTAAAATACAAACTTTATTCTAAAAACCAACTCTCAAGCTCCTCATCCTATCTCTAAGGGTGCGCTCAGCCACCCTACGCAGGAAGCTCACTTCAACCGCTTGTATCCGGGATCTCGTTCTTTCGGTCATGACCCATAGACCCATGGCTGTGGTGGAGGCAATAACTCGGGTCTGGGAGGAGTTCGGAGAGGCCATTGGAAGAGGACTTTCGGTCTGCCCCGAGGAAATTCTGGCAAACCGACTCCATGCTCCGGGAGCATGGAGTCCGGGGCCCTTCATCCCTGCAACATCACGTGACGCGGGGACGGTACCTCTGGACAGGCAGAATGGGGTCGTGGTCCCTCTCTTCAAGGAGGGGGATCGGAGGGTGTGTTCCAACTACAGAGGGATCACACTCCTCAGCCTCCCCAGGAAAGTCTATTCCAGTGTACTGGAGTGGAGGGTCCGGCCGTTAGTCAAACCTTGGATCCAAGAGGAATAATGCGGTTTTCATTCTGGTCGTGGAACACTGGACCAGCTCTATACCCTCCACCAGCTGCTTGAGGGTTCATGGGAGTTTGCCCAACCAGTCCACATGTGGACACACATCTGGATCTTGAGAAGGCGTTCGACCGCGTCCCCTGAGACATCCTGTGGGGGGGTGCTCCGGGAGCATGGAGTCCGGGGCCCTTTGTTAAGCGCTGTTCGGTCTTTGTATTCCCGGAACAGGAGTTTGGTTTGCATTGGCGGCAATAAGTCAGACCTGTTTGCAGTGGTTTCACCTGATCCGCCAGTGGCAGACAGAAAAAAGCATTAGCCAAATCTATACAAGAGAAAAATCTATGTTCAGGTGAGAGATGTGACAATGCAGTTTTGAGATGTCTGGAATCTCGTTTCTCTGCACATGTTGCCGGGACCGGCAGCCAGGGGGGACTCGGCTGAGATCCTCAACACCAGCCCCTGGGTGCTTCTCAGGGTGATAAAGAGGAAGTGGTCCGAGCCCAGGTGAACGGGTCGATTTAAGGTCGTCGAGAGGACGTCTCACGCTGTTCGGCTGAGTGACAAAGGCTCCCCAGGAAAGTCTATTCCAGGGTACTGGAGAGGAGGGTCCGGCCGTTAGTCGAACCCTGGATAAAAGAGGAACAATGCGGTGCCATCTGTCGCAGTGTACTCTGGCGGGAGAACCACATCGCACTCTTCAGGAGACCTCCATCCATCTGAAGCAAGTTGCCCCTGGATCGGCTGATCCAGGAGACAGCTCCACACGTCAAAGGGCGGAATAATCCCTGTACACCGAAGTAAGAAGAACACAGAGAAGTAGACGACAGCAAGGGAGGAGGTGAAATAGCGCTCCTCTCTGTTCATGTGACGTGCCAAGTCCATCCATCCATCCATCCATTTTCTGCCGCTTATCCGGGGCCGCGTCGCGGAGGCAACTCTGCTCAGACTTCCCTCACCCCAGACACTTCCTCCAGCTCTTCCGGTGGCACCCCAAGGCGTTCCCAGGCCAGCCGAGAGACAGGGCAACTCCAGAGAGAGAGGGCAACTCCAGAGCAGTGGAGTATCCAGCCCCCGTCGAGGAGCTGGGTTCCGGAGTCCAAGCTGTAAGTGGAGGCGAGCCCGACTATATCTAGACGGTATCTCTCAGCCTCCCTCACAAGCTCGGGCTCCTTCCCCCCCAGCGAGGTCACATTCCATGTCCCAATAGCCAGATTCTGTGGCCGGGGATCGGGTCGTCGAGGCCTCTGCCGTCGACTGCCCCCCAATCCACAATGCACCCAACCCCTACGGCAGCCTCTGTAGGTGGTGGGCCCACAGGAGGGGCAAGTCCCCCGACAACATAGCTCCGAGGGTCATTCGGGTGCTCAAACTCCCCCACCACGACAAGGTTGCAGTTCAAGGGGGAGTCACCACCGTTTAAAAGTTTTGTATGTTGCTATTTGAGTATATGATTGTTGATTTTGCTTACATATGACCTCTATTATACGAAGAGTGCCTCATACTGTATTGACACTAATTATTGACCTCTGGGGTCAGAGGTCAAAAGGGGAATTGAAGGAATATAGTGGTTGAACATTTGTTTTCTGTGTGACAACTGGACATATTGTATTCAGTTGTGTTTCTACACTACTGGGGTTTCTCCCACTGCCCAAGTTGGGAAAACACAGCTATAAATCCATGTTCAGGGACATTCCAAGTTGGTTGGCGATGTCTCCTCAGTGCTCTACTTGCAAAAACATGGTCAAGGTAAGATTGGATCAACAGATAAGAGGTCAGAGGTCACTTTGTCCCACAGAACGTCAAGCTCTGAGAAGAACCAGTTTGAAGCAGTTTTGGGAACAAAGGAATAGCAAATTCACTATAGCAACGCATACATCACGAGGAACCGACCAATGTGAGGTTGAGGTGGTGTATGCAAATGTATAAATATGAACCACGTGTTGCAGTTGTGCCCTTCTTCATTGTAAACCTGGCCTGCATACTTGGGTCTGCAAGGAAGAACGGTCTGAGCTCGTATTATGTAATCTGATATATGTATTTTTGTAATCTCTTGTTTGTGTGATTATTAAATTCACTATTGAAGAAATTAACTCTGTTCCTGCCTCTCCCGGATCAAACGAACAAGCAGGAATTCAGGGGAACACAGGAACGAATTCCAACACTAAGCATCTCTACCTAAAGTCAGTAACACGATTTCTCTAGATTAAACCAGTCTGAGATGCTATATCTAAAGACAGTAACGGGATTGATTGTTTTTTTTTTTTATTAAACCAACCTGAGCAGCTCCATCTAGAGACAGTAACGTGATTTTCTAAATCAAACCAGCCTGAGCAGCACCATCTAGAGACAGTAACGTGATTTTCTAAATCAAACCAGCCTGATCAGCTCTATCTAAAGACAGTAATGTGATTTTCTAGATCAAACCAGCCTGATCACCTCTATCTAAAGGCAGTAACACGATTTGTCTAGATTAAACCAGCCTGAGCAGCTCTATCTTAAGAAAATAACATGATTTTTTTCTCAATTAAACCAGCCTGAGCAGCTCTATCTTAAAGGAGTACAGTAGGATTTTCCCGAATTTTAGGAAAGAACCGCCCTCTCCACCTTTTGAAAAATGCACGCAAAGCTCTACCTGCTCCCGAGATGGAACGCCTACTAAAACGTGTGCGAGAGACATGAACGAGCCCAGTTCTCCTCGTGCACGCACTGTTTACAAGTCACAAGTCAGCATTGACACGATTTTCCTCGATTAAACCATGGTCCAAGTGGAGGAACGTGGGAGCAGCGCTTCAAAGGGTTGAGTGGAAATCTCCACCAACGGCTGATCCCACGTTTCATCGGGCTCATCGATCCCTCCGGACAGGGCCTCACAGCCAGAGACAGGTGAGCCGTTTAGGGACTATTCAGTAACAAGAACTTAGAGCTGTGATTTCACTTGTATATAAGTTAAAGATGTAAAGCAAAGTTGGACTCTTCAGGTGATGAAATATACATTAAATGTCCACCAATGACTGTTGAGATGGTTGATCATTTAGTTTTAAACGTAGTAAACATAGAAAATACTGTGGCTGGTTATTGTGATTAAATTAAATTACATCTCACAACAAAACATGCTTTTAAAATAACAAAGACATTTGATCCAAATTACATTGAATTTAATACAAGAGACCCATTCTACAAAACAAACCTTTCCTCCTGCAATTAGCCTTTCAATACCACCTCACTCCGTGTGTGTTGTCCTCACAATCAATCAAAGTGATCTGGTGTCTCCTGGTGTTGATCTTAAGAGTCTCTCAACTTGTGGAACCTGTGCATTTAACACTTTTCTTTTGTCTACAGTGTGTTGTGGGAATCTCCCAGAACCTGTATCTCGCCCACCTTGCTGCTCCTCCTGTCACCTGCAGTACAAGGTGATTTCGTCTGTCCTCTTCTGGCTCTAAAGACTCTTCTGGCTGTTTGTACCTACATGAACATCATTACATGCAGCTTGTTTACCAGAGCTTTACTTCAAGTCATTGCACAGCTAGAAAACTTTAGTTTAGTAAGTCTCAGTAAGGTCTGAGTGTGTATCACATGTTTAGGTGCAACCAGGGTTGGGTAGTCATGGAATACATGTAACAGTGTTACATAATTAGGATACAAAAAACATATAACTGTAATCTGTTACAGTACATAAAAAAATGTGTAATCTCGTTACAGGTATGCTCGATAAAAACTGGGATTACTGAGCAGGATTACAGTAGAAATCCGATGGAATAAACTAGAAATGCAGCTGTCACATGCGCCATGCACTGGCATTGCGACACTTCCCGACGCTTTCAGGCTGACAATCCATGCTTTGCCATGGATTCTGCAGACAGTTGCTTTCATCACTATGTTTTAAAGTCGGAGAAATCTCTTAACCTCTCTGTACAATGCAAACTATGTCTCCCAGCCGTGAAAGTGCTGTGAACGTCCAGGAACTGGACATCTCACCTGAAGAAACATAGAAACATAAAACCTGCTCACTTTCACTGATACACACATGGACTCTGTTTACTAGTTTTATTAGCTCGTAACATGCTTCCTACCTGTTCTCAATACGTTTAGAGGCTCTTGTGTTTTAGGGATTAATTGGGGCGACACGTGCCATCACTTTTTTCTTTTTACTCAAAGAGTGATTCCTGTTGCCAGATACAGCCTCTCATCAAACATTCACATTTATTCCGGAAAAAAAACAACATTAAAACTAATGAGGAAACGGGTCGAGAGAGAGAGAGAGAGAGAGAGAGAGAGAGAGAGAGAGAGAGAGAGAGCGAGAGAGAGAGAGAGAGAGAGAGTTTTAGAAAAGATGGGCACATTTTCTTGAATAGAAATTGAAAGCTTTATTTGTATTGTGGTTTTGATTCTCAAAAAAAAAAAAAATCAATGTTAGACACCTGATTGGTTACTGAGTTTTGATAGTTCAAAACTTGTTAAGTGCAATTTGTGTCTGCTGTGTATAAGATGTGTCAGTACACTGAGCAGATGACACTTTCTATTCTTTCTTGTCATTTTTTATGGCCAGGCAAGAGTAGAGGCACGGCTTTTCAGAGGTTGATGGACTCTGTGCTGCGCGACCTCGCTTTCGTTTCTGTTTACCTGGACGACATCTTGGTGGCTAGTTCTTCAGTTGAGGAGCATTTTTCACACCTAAAGCAAGTTTTTCAGCGCCTTGAGCAGGGGTGGGCAATTTTTTTTCCGAAGGGGCCAAATGAGAAGCAGAAAATATTGTGGAGGGCCTTGCCAAAAGTTTAAACTCTATTCTGCATATGAATTTTATTTCTAAATTGAAAGCAGTAAATGGCATTGTTTACACATGCTGGTAAGTGTCTGTGTTATTATTAGGTAAAGACTGTCTATTAAGACATCACAATGTCTTTGTATGCCAAATATCATTAACAAGATATGTCACATTATGATTGTCAAACTGCCAAGCTGTGCAGACAAAAAGTAATAGTGAACACACATTTGGGTATTTTCTTGTTCAGTGAGAGAAATCTAGCCTTTGCTGCCCTTTAACGAGTGCATCAAAGTCAGGTTGAATGTCTGAGGTGGAGATGCGAAGCACAGCTGACAGATGATCATCAGTAAGAGAGGATCTGAACCTGGATTTGGTAAACTTCATTACTGAGAATGTTTGTTCACATATGTAGGTAGATCCAAACAGAACCAACATCTTCTGAGCATGTCTCCTCATGTTTGGAAAGTTCTCCTCCTTAAGAGATGAGTAGAACTCCAGCAGTGATGCTGACTTAAAGTGCTCTGCCAGTACTGTGTCAGACTGCAGGTCAATGAGCTCCAGCTGAACATCACTGGGTGCATCATCTACTCTGCAGGCAAAGGGAGAGGAAACCAGGTGCATTTCATCCTCAATGTTTTTACAATCATCAAATCGCCTTAAAAACTCACCATGCAAATCTCCTAACATGGATGAGTACCTGCAGAGATGATTAGCTGATGGTCTGACTTCTTTAAGGGTTTGCATGTGAGTGAGAGTGTTGTTCTGTAGTTGACTTGAAAGAAACAGCAACTTTCTCATAAAAGCCTTCACCAGGTTATGCATGTCATGAACGAAAAGGCCCTTGCCTTGCAGTTTAGTGCTCAGTTCATTCATCAGTGCCGTCACATCAACAGCAAATGCAAAATCTGCCATCCACTTCATATCTGAAAGCTCGGGGATGTTTTTGCCTTTCATCTCACAAAACTCTTGAATCTCTGTTTTCAGGTCCCAAAATCTTTTGAGCACTTTGCCCGGACTGAGCCATCTGACAGCTGTGTGGTACATGATGTCACCATGTTCATTCTCATGCTCCTCTAAAAGTGCAACAAACTGCCTGTGATTTAATGCTCGTGCCCTGATAAAGTTAACCGTTTTTGTTACAACATCAATAACATGGTTAAGTTTTAGCACAGACCTGCACAGTACATGCTGATGTATAATACAATGTATCAACACTAAATGATGCTCTGTGCCGAGTTCAGTCACTTTATCTTGGATCTGTTTCAAAAGTCCGACATGTTTTCCTGTCATATTCGGACAACCATCAGTAGTGACGCCTACCAGTTTGTCCCATTTCAGTCCAAGCTTGACCATGCATGCATCGACCTCCTTGAACAGATCACTTCCCGTTGTCGTTCCTTTTATTGACCTCAATGCTGCCAGCTCCTCCGTAATCTTGAAGTCCTGCCTTATTCCCCGGAGAAACACCAGTAACTGGGCAGTGTCACGGACACCACAGCTCTCATCCAAAGCCAAAGAGAAAAAGTCAAAACTTTCAACTCCACTTTTGAGCTGACATTCGAGATTCTCCGCGATTCCTTCCACCCTTCTGGTGACGGTTCGCCTGGACAGCGGGACTTTTTCAAATGCTTCTTTATTCTCAGGGCATATTAGCGCGGCAGAGTCCACCAAGCACTCTTTCACAAACTCGCCATCCGAGAACGGCTTGCTGTTTTTAGCTATTTTGTGGGATATGACGAAGCTGGTCTTGGTCGCTGCATCCTGGGCTGTGTGTAGTTTGCTAAAACAGCCTTGTTGTTTTGCTAGCTTTGCTAGCAAGTCTTCTGATATTCGCGCTCTCTCAGCCTCCGCCAAGTGTCTGTATTTCTCCGCGTGTTTTGTCTCATAATGCTGACTCACATTGTACTCCTTAAACACGGCGACGTGCTCTCCACAAACTAAACAGACGGGTTTACCACCGACTTCAGTAAACAAATATTTAGTGCTCGAAATCTTCTTGAAATTTCGGCCTTCAGCATCCACCTTTCTTTTCTTGACGTGCCCGTACATCATTGAGGGGCGACAATCACATGCACTGATTGACTTGTTTTACGGGTTACGTATACGACGTACGTAGGTTACGTACACTGTACATAAATAAACAGGCTTCAAAGTAAAAGCATTTCCGTTTTAGTTTATAGAGCCGATGGTTTTAGTCCACACATTAAAATTCGAAAGAAGCTTTTGTTTTCTTAATTCTAAGCAACCTTTCGCGGGCCGGTCAGAATCGGGTCACGGGCCGCATTTGGCCCGCGGGCCTTAAAATGCCCAGGTCTGGCCTTGAGGAACATGGCCTAATTGTCAACGCTGCTAAATGCCAGTTTGGTCTGCCTGTGATTGCCTTTTTGGGTCATCGTATTTCAACTCAGGGTGCCATTCCATTGCCTTCTAAGGTGCAAGCGGTGACAGATTTCCCTCGTCCAGCCTCGGTTAAGGCCCTGCAGGAGTTTTTGGGCATGATTAATTTCTACAACCTTTCATATTGAGATTACAACTATATACCAAATAAAGGTTTTATCAGCTCTATCAATTACAATGGTCAAATTGTCTCAATGGCTACAGACAGAAAATCGTGGATTTAAATCCACCTGGAGGTGTTTGTGGAATTAACTTGTGTGTGCATGTGTTTCCTCAGGGTTCTCTGGTTTTCTTCCATAGTCCAATTAAATGCATGTTAATGGTAACACTAAACTGACTCTCTGTGTATGTCCCGTGGTAGACTGATGACGTGTTCTGTTTCTTTTGAAACGTGTTTTCAGTGACGGCCAGACCAGACGTCAATATAATGTTCAGGAAAGACGTCTCAAAAAACTTTCATTCAGGCTCTTCTGAGGAAGTCTTCTGGATGTCTAGAGACATCGTCTTTAGTTGTGTTCTGGACCTACATGTTGACACAAAGAACAGTGGCTGTGTAAAACACATTGGTTACTGTGGAACTGTGCTGTGTATTCATCAACAACATCTCACATGTTGGAAGATAAACAAGAGCACGGAGCAACATTTTATCAAAAATAATTTATTTATGAAAAATTATTCATTAGAATAAATTGGTTATTTATCAAATAATAATGACATTGGGCCACCACCAGCTAAACTGGAAATAGTTAATGCCAAAAAAAGTGTTATTTAAATTGATTTATGTTTCTCTTTAGATATAACAATCTTGAATAACAGGGAAGGTGTGAGATTGGAGCGCAGGCTGTTTAAAACCAGTGAACCAGGACCGCTTGACCCCGTCAGCTAGAAAGGGTATGTACTGGGTTTCAGAAGATGGCAGTGCCTCGAAGTCAGTGGGGACGCGCACTGGGTGGATGTCTGTGACTCCCCCCCCCCCCTTTTTGTGCGAGTCCCTTGCGAAGATCGTGTGATAATCGCGGGAGACCTCCTCATACAAATGCATCTCCTTGTTTCTGTTGTGGTAAAGTGCGAGCCTCAGCAGAGCGTTGCTCGGTCTTTGACTCGAAGCCTGAATAAGGTTCTTCTGGTACAGACATGGTCTGTTTACCTGAAATGTCTGTATTCTCTGGTTGAGTCATTGGAGCGTGCACAACCATGTCACCTTCGGTGCTCGGTTTTGTACCCTGAAGAACCTGTTCAAGGTTAACATGGTGAGCGCTGGTGATGGTTTTGGTTGTGGAAATGAGGAGAGTTGTGTCATGCGTGTCGTCGCTGGTGAGGGACGAAGGCAGATTGTCAATGAGATGAGAATTAGTTCAAGATTGTGGAATGAACTGTCAGTTAACATCTCTAAAGGTGGAAATGCGGTCACTTTAATCTGACCAGGTGTCAGATAGGTGTCAGATTTTGGACCCGTGGGTTGGCTGAACGATGGCTGTTGGAAGCTGGGTGGCCTAGTTCTTAGCCAATGGGAGTCGGGCTGACGACTTGGGACCAAAGGCGCCGTTTGGTGGCAGCGAGTCGGTTTAGGATGTCCTGACCAATAAGCAGTTCTTCTGTGTCCAGATCAGTGACGTGGATGGGATGCGTCGCTGACATGTCCTGGAAAGCTGTTGACCCAGACACATTGAGTGATGTGGTGCAAGTCCTGAGTGAAGCCTCGGTTGTTTATGCTACACTCTTCCACCTGAAGTGGCTTTCCTTAAGTGGCATGCGCAAGCGTGGTTCTAGCAACCCGTGCGAAGGTGTCTGAACACATGAGGGGGATTTCTGACCCAGTACCAAGCAGTGAGAGAGTGTCAACAACCCCTACCACCACTGAAGTGTATCTGTGGTTGGCATAGCCAAGATTACCCAAGAATGTCAAATGGGCCTCTTTCACCTCCTGGATCTCCTCCTCCTGCCAAAATAAACTTTGTGTGCGGAGGGGAGGGGCCAAGTCATGCGGTCAGGGGGAGCCAGGTCCCTTCTTACCAGGCGGGTTCAGGTGCTGCTTCACCACTCTGATGCAGGTTTTAATCCACTGTGGGACATCTGCATCCCAGTTGTTTTGAGTCTGACCTCAGCCTCGGTTTTTAGACTTACCTCTCCTCACCTGAGACCTCAGGACACCTGCATCACCATCATAGTTTTCACCTGAACGGTGGTGCAGCTCCCACACCATCTGCGCATGTTTGCGGAGGTCTTTCATGGTGGGGTTTTTGGTCCTGCAGAAAAGGGCGACATCGATCCACACACTGTTGTGGAGGTTGTTAACGAAGAGGGACTTAAAAGTCTGGTCTTTGTCCAATCCTGGTGCATTGTGGCCTTGGAAGTAGGCAGCCCATAGGCACCTATAAATACTATCTGGGAGTCTCCGCCCCCTTTTGAGTGATTGTAAATGCACTAAAGTTTGCAGAGGCAGGATCATTGTGCAGATGATCCTGCTTCCCTAAGCGCATGACAGAGGGCTGAGTAATGGTCTCTGATGGCAGATGGGAGGGACTCTATGTAAACATGGACACTCCTGGATGTCATCTTCCAGAGAAGCGTAAGCTTCTCTCGGGACGAAGGATGAGGCAGGTTGAAGAGGCAGCGTTCAACCTCCACCAGGTTGTCCGCTACACGAATCTCCGGGTTGTTTGGTTTGAACTGCTCTATGTCCTCTGCAAGGGACTCAAGCTGGCTGGTCCAAAGACCAGGTACCCTTGGGATATCGGAATGGTCAGAGTCATCTGAGCTAGAACATCCTGGTTCTCTCCGGTGGAGAGAGTGAGGGAGCTGATAGCACTGTCAGGTGCTGGAAAATGACAATGTTCCTTCTCCTGAAAAGGAGTGAAAGAGCTGCGAGACCACGTGGTGGTGCGGCTGAGAGCACTGATGGATGTGTGTCATAGCAACTCGCTGTTGAGGTTTCTTCTCTCCTGTGTAGACAGGCATAGAAGACCGGTGACAACAGTCTTCAACTGGGTCATGTGGCTCCCGAGGTATCTTTGCTCTGAGCACGCAGTGTCTCTGACGACTCATGGTAGGAGTCACGCAAAAGCTGTGTTTCGAAAAGTGCGAAAATGTTGTTAATGCACCTGTGGCTTTCACTTCTGTAGTCTATACAAATTGTAACCTCGCAACTGCAACACAGTGTTTTTAGCACCTTGGGTGAGCAATAGTCGTGTTAGTGTACATTTATCTGGGTAGATACTTGAATAGTGAAAGTACGAGTTTCTCCTAATGAAATTAAAACTTTATTCTAAAAACATACTCAGTATCTCGTCTGAAGCATCTTTTCGGCCACCACTGATGAAAAGACCATAACAGTCAAATCCAGCATAATAAAAGAGGTTGAAACTGCTTTAACCTTATAAATACTTCATGTTTAAACTTGAATTGAAAAGTACCAGTTTGCTCTAAGGAAATAAAAACTTAATTCCAAAATTACTCTATATCCCGTGTGGAGCATCATTTCGGCCACTCCTAATGAAATGAAAATAGCAGTTACTCCACTAAATATAATTGGTTGAAAGTACTTGCAACTGCTAAGTCCATCATGTTTAAACTTGAATTGAGAAAGTACTAGTTTGTTCTAAGGAAATAAAAACTTTCTTCCAAAATTACTCTATATCCCGTGTGGAGCATCATTTCGGCCACTCCTGATGAAATGAAAATAGCAGTTACTCCACTAAATATAATTGTTTGAAAGTGCTTGAACCTGATAAACACATCATTTAACCTTGAATTGAGAAAGTACTAGTTTGTTCTAATGAAATAAAAACTTTATTCCAAAATCACTCTATATCCCGTGAGGAGCATCATTTCGGCCACTACTGATGAAATGAAAATAGCAGTTACTCCACTAAATAAAACTGGTTGAAACTGCTTGAACCTGATAAACACATCATTTAAACTTGAACTAAGAAAGTACTAGTTTGTTCTAATGAAATAAAAACTTTCTTCCAAAATTACTCTATATCCCGTGTGGAGCATCATTTCGGCCACTCCTGATGAAATGAAAATAGCAGTTACTCCACTAAATATAATTGGTTGAAAGTACTTGCAACTGCTAAGTCCATCATGTTTAAACTTGAATTGAGAAAGTACTAGTTTGTTCTAAGGAAATAAAAACTTTCTTCCAAAATTACTCTATATCCCGTGTGGAGCATCATTTCGGCCACTCCTGATGAAATGAAAATAGCCGTTACTCCACTAAATATAATTGTTTGAAAGTGCTTGAACCTGATAAACACATCATTTAACCTTGAATTGAGAAAGTACTAGTTTGTTCTAATGAAATAAAAACTTTATTCCAAAATCACTCTATATCCCGTGAGGAGCATCATTTCGGCCACTACTGATGAAATGAAAATAGCAGTTACTCCACTAAATAAAACTGGTTGAAACTGCTTGAACCTGATAAACACATCATTTAAACTTGAACTAAGAAAGTACTAGTTTGTTCTAATGAAATAAAAACTTTCTTCCAAAATTACTCTATATCCCGTGTGGAGCATCATTTCGGCCACTCCTGATGAAATTCAAATAGCAGTTACTCCACTAAATATAATTGGTTGAAAGTACTTGCAACTGCTAAGTCCATCATGTTTAAGCTTGAATTGAGAAAGTACTAGTTTATTCTAAGGAAATAAAAACTTTCTTCCAAAATTACTCTATATCCCGTGTGGAGCATCATTTCGGCCACTCCTGATGAAATGCAAATAGCAGTTACTCCACTAAATAAAACTGGTTGAAACTGCTTGAACCTGATAAACACATCATTTAACCTTGAATTGAGAAAGTACTAGTTTGTTCTAATGAAATAAAAACTTTATTCCAAAATTACTCTATATCCCGTGTGGAGCATCATTTCGGCCACTCCTAATGAAATGGAAATAGCAGTTACTCCACTAAATATAATTGGTTGAAAGTACTTGCAACTGCTAAGTCCATCATGTTTAAGCTTGAATTGAGAAAGTACTAGTTTATTCTAAGGAAATAAAAACTTTCTTCCAAAATTACTCTATATCCCGTGTGGAGCATCATTTCGGCCACTACTGATGAAATGAAAATAGCAGGTACTCCACTAAATAAAACTGGTTGAAACTGCTTGAACCTGATAAACACATCATTTAACCTTGAATTGAGAAAGTACTAGTTTGTTCTAATGAAATAAAAACTTTCTTCCAAAATTACTCTATATCCCGTGTGGAGCATCATTTCGGCCACTCCTAATGAAATGGAAATAGCAGTTACTCCACTAAATATAATTGGTTGAAAGTACTTGCAACTGCTAAGTCCATCATGTTTAAACTTGAATTGAGAAAGTACTAGTTTGTTCTAATGAAATAAAAACTTTATTCCAAAATCACTCTATATCCCGTGAGGAGCATCATTTCGGCCACTACTGATGAAATGAAAATAGCAGTTACTCCACTAAATATAATTGTTTGAAAGTGCTTGCAACTGCTATGTCCATCATGTTTTACCTTGAATTGAGAAAGTGCTAGTTTGTTCTAATGAAATAAAAACTTTATTCCAAAATCACTCTATATCCCGTGAGGAGCATCATTTCGGCCACTACTGATGAAATGAAAATAGCAGTTACTCCACTAAATAAAACTGGTTGAAACTGCTTGAACCTGATAAACACATCATTTAACCTTGACTTGAGAAAGTACTAGTTTGTTCTAATGAAATAAAAACTTTCTTCCAAAATTACTCTATATCCCGTGTGGAGCATCATTTCGGCCACTCCTGATGAAATGAAAATAGCAGTTACTCCACTAAATATAATTGTTTGAAAGTGCTTGCAACTGCTATGTCCATCATGTTTTACCTTGAATTGAGAAAGTGCTAGTTTGTTCTAATGAAATAAAAACTTTATTCCAAAATCACTCTATATCCCGTGAGGAGCATCATTTCGGCCACTACTGATGAAATGAAAATAGCAGTTACTCCACTAAATATAATTGGTTGAAAGTACTTGCAACTGCTAAGTCCATCATGTTTAAGCTTGAATTGAGAAAGTACTAGTTTATTCTAAGGAAATAAAAACTTTCTTCCAAAATTACTCTATATCCCGTGTGGAGCATCATTTCGGCCACTACTGATGAAATGAAAATAGCAGTTACTCCACTAAATAAAACTGGTTGAAACTGCTTGAACCTGATAAACACATCATTTAACCTTGAATTGAGAAAGTACTAGTTTGTTCTAATGAAATAAAAACTTTATTCCAAAATCACTCTATATCCCGTGAGGAGCATCATTTCGGCCACTACTGATGAAATGAAAATAGCAGTTACTCCACTAAATAAAACTGGTTGAAACTGCTTGAACCTGATAAACACATCATTTAAACTTGAACTAAGAAAGTACTAGTTTGTTCTAATGAAATAAAAACTTTCTTCCAAAATTACTCTATATCCCGTGTGGAGCATCATTTCGGCCACTCCTGATGAAATTCAAATAGCAGTTACTCCACTAAATATAATTGGTTGAAAGTACTTGCAACTGCTAAGTCCATCATGTTTAAGCTTGAATTGAGAAAGTACTAGTTTATTCTAAGGAAATAAAAACTTTCTTCCAAAATTACTCTATATCCCGTGTGGAGCATCATTTCGGCCACTCCTGATGAAATGCAAATAGCAGTTACTCCACTAAATAAAACTGGTTGAAACTGCTTGAACCTGATAAACACATCATTTAACCTTGAATTGAGAAAGTACTAGTTTGTTCTAATGAAATAAAAACTTTATTCCAAAATTACTCTATATCCCGTGTGGAGCATCATTTCGGCCACTCCTAATGAAATGGAAATAGCAGTTACTCCACTAAATATAATTGGTTGAAAGTACTTGCAACTGCTAAGTCCATCATGTTTAAGCTTGAATTGAGAAAGTACTAGTTTATTCTAAGGAAATAAAAACTTTCTTCCAAAATTACTCTATATCCCGTGTGGAGCATCATTTCGGCCACTACTGATGAAATGAAAATAGCAGGTACTCCACTAAATAAAACTGGTTGAAACTGCTTGAACCTGATAAACACATCATTTAACCTTGAATTGAGAAAGTACTAGTTTGTTCTAATGAAATAAAAACTTTATTCCAAAATTACTCAATATCCCGTGTGGAGCATCATTTCGGCCACTCCTGATGAAATGCAATAGCAGTTACTCCACTAAATAAACTGGTTGAAACTGCTTGAACCTGATAAAAACACATCATTTAACCTTGAATTGAGAAAGTACTAGTTTGTTCTAATGAAATAAAAACTTTCTTCCAAAATTACTCTATATCCCGTGTGGAGCATCATTTCGGCCACTCCTAATGAAATGGAAATAGCAGTTACTCCACTAAATATAATTGGTTGAAAGTACTTGCAACTGCTAAGTCCATCATGTTTAAGCTTGAATTGAGAAAGTACTAGTTTGTTCTAATGAAATAAAAACTTTATTCCAAAATCACTCTATATCCCGTGAGGAGCATCATTTCGGCCACTACTGATGAAATGAAAATAGCAGTTACTCCACTAAATATAATTGTTTGAAAGTGCTTGCAACTGCTATGTCCATCATGTTTTACCTTGAATTGAGAAAGTGCTAGTTTGTTCTAATGAAATAAAAACTTTATTCCAAAATCACTCTATATCCCGTGAGGAGCATCATTTCGGCCACTCCTGATGAAATGAAAATAGCAGTTACTCCACTAAATAAAACTGGTTGAAACTGCTTGAACCTGATAAACACATCATTTAACCTTGACTTGAGAAAGTACTAGTTTGTTCTAATGAAATAAAAACTTTCTTCCAAAATTACTCTATATCCCGTGTGGAGCATCATTTCGGCCACTACTGATGAAATGAAAATAGCAGTTACTCCACTAAATATAATTGGTTGAAAGTACTTGCAACTGCTAAGTCCATCATGTTTAAGCTTGAATTGAGAAAGTACTAGTTTATTCTAAGGAAATAAAAACTTTCTTCCAAAATTACTCTATATCCCGTGTGGAGCATCATTTCGGCCACTCCTGATGAAATGAAAATAGCAGTTACTCCACTAAATATAATTGTTTGAAAGTGCTTGCAACTGCTATGTCCATCATGTTTTACCTTGAATTGAGAAAGTGCTAGTTTGTTCTAATGAAATAAAAACTTTATTCCAAAATCACTCTATATCCCGTGAGGAGCATCATTTCGGCCACTACTGATGAAATGAAAATAGCAGTTACTCCACTAAATATAATTGTTTGAAAGTGCTTGCAACTGCTAAGTCCATCATGTTTAAGCTTGAATTGAGAAAGTACTAGTTTATTCTAAGGAAATAAAAACTTTCTTCCAAAATTACTCTATATCCCGTGTGGAGCATCATTTCGGCCACTACTGATGAAATGAAAATAGCAGTTACTCCACTAAATAAAACTGGTTGAAACTGCTTGAACCTGATAAACACATCATTTAACCTTGAATTGAGAAAGTACTAGTTTGTTCTAATGAAATAAAAACTTTATTCCAAAATCACTCTATATCCCGTGAGGAGCATCATTTCGGCCACTACTGATGAAATGAAAATAGCAGTTACTCCACTAAATAAAACTGGTTGAAACTGCTTGAACCTGATAAACACATCATTTAACCTTGAATTGAGAAAGTACTAGTTTGTTCTAATGAAATAAAAACTTTCTTCCAAAATTACTCTATATCCCGTGTGGAGCATCATTTCGGCCACTCCTTATGAAATGAAAATAGCAGTTACTCCACTAAATATAATTGGTTGAAAGTACTTGCAACTGCTAAGTCCATCATTTTTAAACTTGAATTGAGAAACTACTAGTTTGTTTTAATGAAATAAAAACTTTATTCCAAAATCACTCTATATCCCGTGAGGAGCATCATTTCGGCCACTACTGATGAAATGAAAATAGCAGTTACTCCACTAAATAAAACTGGTTGAAACTGCTTGAACCTGATAAACACATCATTTAAAAGTTGAATAGTGAGAGTTTACTATGTTTCGTGAAATACAAACTTTATTCTAAAAACACACTCAGTATCTCGTCTGAAGCATTTTTTCGGCCACAACTGATGAGAAGACCATAAGCAGTCAAATCCAGCATAATGAAACTGCTTAAACCTGATAAACCAGTTTGGTTTGCATTGGCGGCAATAAGTCGGACCTGTTTGCAGTGGTTTCACCTGATCCGCCAGTGGCAGACAGAAAAAAGCATTAGCCAAATCTATACAAGAGAAAAATCTATGTTCAGGTGAGAGATGTGACAACGCAGTTTTGAGATGTCTGGAATCTCGTTTCTCTGCACATGTTGCCGGGACCGGCAGCCAGGGGGGACTCGGCTGAGATCCTCAACACCAGCCCCTGGGTACTTCTCAGGGTGATAAAGAGGAAGTGGTCCGAGCCCAGGTGAACGGGTCGATTTAAGGTCGTCGAGAGGACGTCTCACGCTGTTCGGCTGAGTGACAAAGGCTCCCCAGGAAAGTCTATTCCAGGGTACTGGAGAGGAGGGTCCGGCCGTTAGTCGAACCCTGGATAAAAGAGGAACAATGCGGGGCCATCTGTCGCAGTGTACTCTGGCGGGAGAACCACATCGCACTCTTCAGGAGACCTCCATCCATCTGAAGCAAGTTGCCCCTGGATCGGCTGATCCAGGAGACAGCTCCACACGTCAAAGGGCGGAATAATCCCTGTACACCGAAGTAAGAAGAACACAGAGAAGTAGACGACAGCAAGGGAGGAGGTGAAATAGCGCTCCTCTCTGTTCATGTGACGTGCCAAGTCCATCCATCCATCCATCCATTTTCTGCCGCTTATCCGGGGCCGCGTCGCGGAGGCAACTCTGCTCAGACTTCCCTCACCCCAGACACTTCCTCCAGCTCTTCCGGTGGCACCCCAAGGCGTTCCCAGGCCAGCCGAGAGACAGGGCAACTCCAGAGAGAGAGGGCAACTCCAGAGCAGTGGAGTATCCAGCCCCCGTCGAGGAGCTGGGTTCCGGAGTCCAAGCTGTAAGTGGAGGCGAGCCCGACTATATCTAGACGGTATCTCTCAGCCTCCCTCACAAGCTCGGGCTCCTTCCCCCCCAGCGAGGTCACATTCCATGTCCCAATAGCCAGATTCTGTGGCCGGGGATCGGGTCGTCGAGGCCTCTGCCGTCGACTGCCCCCCAATCCACAATGCACCCAACCCCTACGGCAGCCTCTGTAGGTGGTGGGCCCACAGGAGGGGCAAGTCCCCCGACAACATAGCTCCGAGGGTCATTCGGGTGCTCAAACTCCCCCACCACGACAAGGTTGCAGTTCAAGGGGGAGTCACCACCGTTTAAAAGTTTTGTATGTTGCTATTTGAGTATATGATTGTTGATTTTGCTTACATATGACCTCTATTATACGAAGAGTGCCTCATACTGTATTGACACTAATTATTGACCTCTGGGGTCAGAGGTCAAAAGGGGAATTGAAGGAATATAGTGGTTGAACATTTGTTTTCTGTGTGACAACTGGACATATTGTATTCAGTTGTGTTTCTACACTACTGGGGTTTCTCCCACTGCCCAAGTTGGGAAAACACAGCTATAAATCCATGTTCAGGGACATTCCAAGTTGGTTGGCGATGTCTCCTCAGTGCTCTACTTGCAAAAACATGGTCAAGGTAAGATTGGATCAACAGATAAGAGGTCAGAGGTCACTTTGTCCCACAGAACGTCAAGCTCTGAGAAGAACCAGTTTGAAGCAGTTTTGGGAACAAAGGAATAGCAAATTCACTATAGCAACGCATACATCACGAGGAACCGACCAATGTGAGGTTGAGGTGGTGTATGCAAATGTATAAATATGAACCACGTGTTGCAGTTGTGCCCTTCTTCATTGTAAACCTGGCCTGCACACTTGGGTCTGCAAGGAAGAACGGTCTGAGCTCGTATTATGTAATCTGATATATGTATTTTTGTAATCTCTTGTTTGTGTGATTATTAAATTCACTATTGAAGAAATTAACTCTGTTCCTGCCTCTCCCGGATCAAACGAACAAGCAGGAATTCAGGGGAACACAGGAACGAATTCCAACACTAAGCATCTCTACCTAAAGTCAGTAACACGATTTCTCTAGATTAAACCAGTCTGAGATGCTATATCTAAAGACAGTAACGGGATTGATTGTTTTTTTTTTTTTTTTTTTTTTTTTAATTAAACCAGCCTGAGCAGCTCCATCTAGAGACAGTAACGTGATTTTCTAAATCAAACCAGCCTGAGCAGCACCATCTAGAGACAGTAACGTGATTTTCTAAATCAAACCAGCCTGATCAGCTCTATCTAAAGACAGTAATGTGATTTTCTAGATCAAACCAGCCTGATCACCTCTATCTAAAGGCAGTAACACGATTTGTCTAGATTAAACCAGCCTGAGCAGCTCTATCTTAAGAAAATAACATGATTTTTTTCTCAATTAAACCAGCCTGAGCAGCTCTATCTTAAAGGAGTACAGTAGGATTTTCCAGGGCCTCACAGCCAGAGACAGGTGAGCCGTTTAGGGACTATTCAGTAACAAGAACTTAGAGCTGTGATTTCACTTGTATATAAGTTAAAGATGTAAAGCAAAGTTGGACTCTTCAGGTGATGAAATATACATTAAATGTCCACCAATGACTGTTGAGATGGTTGATCATTTAGTTTTAAACGTAGTAAACATAGAAAATACTGTGGCTGGTTATTGTGATTAAATTAAATTACATCTCACAACAAAACATGCTTTTAAAATAACAAAGACATTTGATCCAAATTACATTGAATTTAATACAAGAGACCCATTCTACAAAACAAACCTTTCCTCCTGCAATTAGCCTTTCAATACCACCTCACTCCGTGTGTGTTGTCCTCACAATCAATCAAAGTGATCTGGTGTCTCCTGGTGTTGATCTTAAGAGTCTCTCAACTTGTGGAACCTGTGCATTTAACACTTTTCTTTTGTCTACAGTGTGTTGTGGGAATCTCCCAGAACCTGTATCTCGCCCACCTTGCTGCTCCTCCTGTCACCTGCAGTACAAGGTGATTTCGTCTGTCCACTTCTGGCTCTAAAGACTCTTCTGGCTGTTTGTACCTACATGAACATCATTACATGCAGCTTGTTTACCAGAGCTTTACTTCAAGTCATTGCACAGCTAGAAAACTTTAGTTTAGTAAGTCTCAGTAAGGTCTGAGTGTGTATCACATGTTTAGGTGCAACCAGGGTTGGGTAGTCATGGAATACATGTAACAGTGTTACATAATTAGGATACAAAAAACATATAACTGTAATCTGTTACAGTACATAAAAAAATGTGTAATCTCGTTACAGGTATGCTCGATAAAAACTGGGATTACTGAGCAGGATTACAGTAGAAATCCGATGGAATAAACTAGAAATGCAGCTGTCACATGCGCCATGCACTGGCATTGCGACACTTCCCGACGCTTTCAGGCTGACAATCCATGCTTTGCCATGGATTCTGCAGACAGTTGCTTTCATCACTATGTTTTAAAGTCGGAGAAATCTCTTAACCTCTCTGTACAATGCAAACTATGTCTCCCAGCCGTGAAAGTGCTGTGAACGTCCAGGAACTGGACATCTCACCTGAAGAAACATAGAAACATAAAACCTGCTCACTTTCACTGATACACACATGGACTCTGTTTACTAGTTTTATTAGCTCGTAACATGCTTCCTACCTGTTCTCAATACGTTTAGAGGCTCTTGTGTTTTAGGGATTAATTGGGGCGACACGTGCCATCACTTTTTTCTTTTTACTCAATGAGTGATTCCTGCTGCCAGATACAGCCTCTCATCAAACATTCACATTTATTCCGGAAAAAAAACAACATTAAAACTAATGAGGAAACGGGTCGAGAGAGAGAGAGAGAGAGAGAGAGAGAGAGAGAGAGTTTTAGAAAAGATGGGCACATTTTCTTGAATAGAAATTGAAAGCTTTATTTGTATTGTGGTTTTGATTCTCAAAAAAAAAAAAATCAATGTTAGACACCTGATTGGTTACTGAGTTTTGATAGTTCAAAACTTGTTAAGTGCAATTTGTGTCTGCTGTGTATAAGATGTGTCAGTACACTGAGCAGATGACACTTTCTATTCTTTCTTGTCATTTTTTTATGTTTTATTATGGCCAGGCAAGAGTAGAGGCACGGCTTTTCAGAGGTTGATGGACTCTGTGCTGCGCGACCTCGCTTTCGTTTCTGTTTACCTGGACGACATCTTGGTGGCTAGTTCTTCAGTTGAGGAGCATTTTTCACACCTAAAGCAAGTTTTTCAGCGCCTTGAGCAGGGGTGGGCAATTTTTTTTCCGAAGGGGCCAAATGAGAAGCAGAAAATATTGTGGAGGGCCTTGCCAAAAGTTTAAACTCTATTCTGCATATGAATTTTATTTCTAAATTGAAAGCAGTAAATGGCATTGTTTACACATGCTGGTAAGTGTCTGTGTTATTATTAGGTAAAGACTGTCTATTAAGACATCACAATGTCTTTGTATGCCAAATATCATTAACAAGATATGTCACATTATGATTGTCAAACTGCCAAGCTGTGCAGACAAAAAGTAATAGTGAACACACATTTGGGTATTTTCTTGTTCAGTGAGAGAAATCTAGCCTTTGCTGCCCTTTAACGAGTGCATCAAAGTCAGGTTGAATGTCTGAGGTGGAGATGCGAAGCACAGCTGACAGATGATCATCAGTAAGAGAGGATCTGAACCTGGATTTGGTAAACTTCATTACTGAGAATGTTTGTTCACATATGTAGGTAGATCCAAACAGAACCAACATCTTCTGAGCATGTCTCCTCATGTTTGGAAAGTTCTCCTCCTTAAGAGATGAGTAGAACTCCAGCAGTGATGCTGACTTAAAGTGCTCTGCCAGTACTGTGTCAGACTGCAGGTCAATGAGCTCCAGCTGAACATCACTGGGTGCATCATCTACTCTGCAGGCAAAGGGAGAGGAAACCAGGTGCATTTCATCCTCAATGTTTTTACAATCATCAAATCGCCTTAAAAACTCACCATGCAAATCTCCTAACATGGATAAGTACCTGCAGAGATGATTAGCTGATGGTCTGACTTCTTTAAGGGTTTGCATGTGAGTGAGAGTGTTGTTCTGTAGTTGACTTGAAAGAAACAGCAACTTTCTCATAAAAGCCTTCACCAGGTTATGCATGTCATGAACGAAAAGGCCCTTGCCTTGCAGTTTAGTGCTCAGTTCATTCATCAGTGCCGTCACATCAACAGCAAATGTAAAATCTGCCATCCAGTTCATATCTGAAAGCTCGGGGATGTTTTTGCCTTTCATCTCACAAAACTCTTGAATCTCTGTTTTCAGGTCCCAAAATCTTTTGAGCACTTTGCCCGGACTGAGCCATCTGACAGCTGTGTGGTACATGATGTCACCATGTTCATTCTCATGCTCCTCTAAAAGTGCAACAAACTGCCTGTGATTTAATGCTCGTGCCCTGATAAAGTTAACCGTTTTTGTTACAACATCAATAACATGGTTAAGTTTTAGCACAGACCTGCACAGTACATGCTGATGTATAATACAATGTATCAACACTAAATGATGCTCTGTGCCGAGTTCAGTCACTTTATCTTGGATCTGTTTCAAAAGTCCGACATGTTTTCCTGTCATATTCGGACAACCATCAGTAGTGACGCCTACCAGTTTGTCCCATTTCAGTCCAAGCTTGACCATGCATGCATCGACCTCCTTGAACAGATCACTTCCCGTTGTCGTTCCTTTTATTGACCTCAATGCTGCCAGCTCCTCCGTAATCTTGAAGTCCTGCCTTATTCCCCGGAGAAACACCAGTAACTGGGCAGTGTCACGGACACCACAGCTCTCATCCAAAGCCAAAGAGAAAAAGTCAAAACTTTCAACTCCACTTTTGAGCTGACATTCGAGATTCTCCGCGATTCCTTCCACCCTTCTGGTGACGGTTCGCCTGGACAGCGGGACTTTTTCAAATGCTTCTTTATTCTCAGGGCATATTAGCGCGGCAGAGTCCACCAAGCACTCTTTCACAAACTCGCCATCCGAGAACGGCTTGCTGTTTTTAGCTATTTTGTGGGATATGACGAAGCTGGTCTTGGTCGCTGCATCCTGGGCTGTGTGTAGTTTGCTAAAACAGCCTTGTTGTTTTGCTAGCTTTGCTAGCAAGTCTTCTGATATTCGCGCTCTCTCAGCCTCCGCCAAGTGTCTGTATTTCTCCGCGTGTTTTGTCTCATAATGCTGACTCACATTGTACTCCTTAAACACGGCGACGTGCTCTCCACAAACTAAACAGACGGGTTTACCACCGACTTCAGTAAACAAATATTTAGTGCTCCAAATCTTCTTGAAATTTCGGCCTTCAGCATCCACCTTTCTTTTCTTGACGTGCCCGTACATCATTGAGGGGCGACAATCACATGCACTGATTGACTTGTTTTACGGGTTACGTATACGACGTACGTAGGTTACGTACACTGTACATAAATAAACAGGCTTCAAAGTAAAAGCATTTCCGTTTTAGTTTATAGAGCCGATGGTTTTAGTCCACACATTAAAATTCGAAAGAAGCTTTTGTTTTCTTAATTCTAAGCAACCTTTCGCGGGCCGGTCAGAATCGGGTCACGGGCCGCATTTGGCCCGCGGGCCTTAAAATGCCCAGGTCTGGCCTTGAGGAACATGGCAATTGTCAACCCTGCTAAGTGCCAGTTTGGTCTGCCTGTGATTGCCTTTTTGGGTCATCGTATTTCAACTCAGGGTGCCATTCCATTGCCTTCTAAGGTGCAAGCGGTGACAGATTTCCCTCGTCCAGCCTCGGTTAAGGCCCTGCAGGAGTTTTTGGGCATGATTAATTTCTACAATCTTTCATATTGAGATTACAACTATATACCAAATAAAGGTTTTATCAGCTCTATCAATTACAATGGTCAAATTGTCTCAATGGCTACAGACAGAAAATCGTGGATTTAAATCCACCTGGAGGTGTTTGTGGAATTAACTTGTGTGTGCATGTGTTTCCTCAGGGTTCTCTGGTTTTCTTTCATAGTCCAATTAAATGCATGTTAATGGTAATACTAAACTGACTCTCTGTGTATGTCCCGTGGTAGACTGATGACGTGTTCTGTTTCTTTTGAAACGTATTTTCAGTGACGTCCAGACAAGACGTCAATATAATGTTCAAGAAAGACGTCTCAAAAAACTTTCATTCAGGCTCTTCTGAGGAAGTCTTCTGGATGTCTAGAGACATCGTCTTTAGTTGTGTTCTGGACCTACATGTTGACACAAAGAACAGTGGCTGTGTAAAACACATTGGTTACTGTGGAACTGTGCTGTGTATTCATCAACAACATCTCACATGTTGGAAGATAAACAAGAGCACGGAGCAACATTTTATCAAAAATAATTTATTTATGAAAAATTATTCATTACAATAAATTGGTTATTTATCAAATAATAATGACATTGGGCCACCACCAGCTAAACTGGAAATAGTTAATGCCAAAAAAAGTGTTATTTAAATTGATTAATGTTTCTCTTTAGATATAACAATCTTGAATAACAGGGAAGGTGTGAGATTCGAGCGCAGGCTGTTTCAAACCAGTGAACCAGGACCGCTTGACCCCGTCAGCTAGAAAGGGTATGTACTGGGTTTCAGAAGATGGCAGTGCCTCGAAGTCAGTGGGGACGCGCACTGGGTGGATGTCTGTGACTCACCCCCCCCTTTTGTGCGAGTCCCTTGCGAAGATCGTGTGATAATCGCGGGAGACCTCCTCATACAAATGCATCTCCTTGTTTCTGTTGTGGTAAAGTGCGAGCCTCAGCAGAGCGTTGCTCGGTCTTTGACTCGAAGCCTGAATAAGGTTCTTCTGGTACAGATATGGTCTGTTTACCTGAAATGTCTGTATTCTCTGGTTGAGTCATTGGAGCGTGCACAACCATGTCACCTTCGGTGCTCGGTTTTGTACCCTGAAGAACCTGTTCAAGGTTAACATGGTGAGCGCTGGTGATGGTTTTGGTTGTGGAAATGAGGAGAGTTGTGTCATGCGTGTCGTCGCTGGTGAGGGACGAAGGCAGATTGTCAATGAGATGAGAATTAGTTCAAGATTGTGGAATGAACTGTCAGTTAACATCTCTAAAGGTGGAAATGCGGTCACTTTAATCTGACCAGGTGTCAGATTTTGGACCCGTGGGTTGGCTGAACGATTGCTGTTAGAAGCTGGGTGGCCTAGTTCTTAGCCAATGGGAGTCGGGCTGACGACTTGGGACCAAAGGCGCCGTTTGGTGGCAGCGAGTCGGTTTATGATGTCCTGACCAATAAGCAGTTCTTCTGTGTCCAGATCAGTGACGTGGATGGGATGCGTCGCTGACATGTCCTGGAAAGCTGTTGACCCAGACACATTGAGTGATGTGGTGCAAGTCCTGAGTGAAGCCTCGGTTGTTTATGCTACACTCTTCCACCTGAAGTGGCTTTCCTTAAGTGGCATGCGCAAGCGTGGTTCTAGCAACCCGTGCGAAGGTGTCTGAACACATGAGGGGGATTTCTGACCCAGTACCAAGCAGTGAGAGAGTGTCAACAACCCCTACCACCACTGAAGTGTATCTGTGGTTGGCATAGCCAAGATTACCCAAGAATGTCAAATGGGCCTCTTTCACCTCCTGGATCTCCTCCTCCTGCCAAAATGAACTTTGTGTGCGGAGGGGAGGGGCCAAGTCATGCGGTCAGGGGGAGCCAGGTCCCTTCTTACCAGGCGGGTTCAGGTGCTGCTTCACCACTCTGATGCAGGTTTTAATCCACTGTGGGACATCTGCATCCCAGTTGTTTTGAGTCTGACCTCAGCCTCGGTTTTTAGACTTACCTCTCCTCACCTGAGACCTCAGGACACCTGCATCACCATCATAGTTTTCACCTGAACGGTGGGGCAGCTATGTAAACATGGACACTCCTGGATGTCATCTTCCAGAGAAGCGTAAGCTTCTCTCGGGACGAAGGATGAGGCAGGTTGAAGAGGCAGCGTTCAACCTCCACCAGGTTGTCCGCTACACGAATCTCCGGGTTGTTTGGTTTGAACTGCTCTATGTCCTCTGCAAGGGACTCAAGCTGGCTGGTCCAAAGACCAGGTACCCTTGGGATATCGGAATGGTCAGAGTCATCTGAGCTAGAACATCCTGGTTCTCTCCGGTGGAGAGAGTGAGGGAGCTGATAGCACTGTCAGGTGCTGGAAAACGACAATGTTCCTTCTCCTGAAAAGGAGTGAAAGAGCTGCGAGACCACGTGGTGGTGCGGCTGAGAGCACTGATGGATGTGTGTCATAGCAACTCGCTGTTGAGGTTTCTTCTCTCCTGTGTAGACAGGCATAGAAGACCGGTGACAACAGTCTTCAACTGGGTCATGTGGCTCCCGAGGTATCTTTGCTCTGAGCACGCAGTGTCTCTGACAACTCAGGGTAGGAGTCACGCAAAAGCTGTGTTTCGAAAAGTGCGAAAATGTTGTTAATGCACCTGTGGCTTTCACTTCTGTAGTCTATACAAATTGTAACCTCGCAACTGCAACACAGTGTTTTTAGCACCTTGGGTGAGCAATAGTCGTGTTAGTGTACATTTATCTGGGTAGATACTTGAATAGTGAAAGTACGAGTTTCTCCTAATGAAATTAAAACTTTATTCTAAAAACATACTCAGTATCTCGTCTGAAGCATCTTTTCGGCCACCACTGATGAAAAGACCACAACAGTCAAATCCAGCATAATAAAAGAGGTTGAAACTGCTTTAACCTTATAAACACTTCATGTTTAAACTTGAATTGAAAAGTACCAGTTTGCTCTAAGGAAATAAAAACTTAATTCCAAAATTACTCTATATCCCGTGTGGAGCATCATTTCGGCCACTCCTAATGAAATGAAAATAGCAGTTACTCCACTAAATATAATTGGTTGAAAGTACTTGCAACTGCTAAGTCCATCATGTTTAAACTTGAATTGAGAAAGTACTAGTTTGTTCTAAGGAAATAAAAACTTTCTTCCAAAATTACTCTATATCCCGTGTGGAGCATCATTTCGGCCACTCCTGATGAAATGAAAATAGCAGTTACTCCACTAAATATAATTGTTTGAAAGTGCTTGAACCTGATAAACACATCATTTAACCTTGAATTGAGAAAGTACTAGTTTGTTCTAATGAAATAAAAACTTTATTCCAAAATCACTCTATATCCCGTGAGGAGCATCATTTCGGCCACTACTGATGAAATGAAAATAGCAGGTACTCCACTAAATATAATTGTTTGAAAGTGCTTGAACCTGATAAACACATCATTTTAACTTGAATTGAGAAAGTACTAGTTTGTTCTAATGAAATAAAAACTTTATTCCAAAATTACTCAATATCCCGTGTGGAGCATCATTTCGGCCACTACTGATGAAATGAAAATAGCAGTTACTCCACTAAATAAAACTGGTTGAAACTGCTTGAACCTGATAAACACATCATTTAAACTTGAACTAAGAAAGTACTAGTTTGTTCTAAGTAAATAAAAACTTTATTCCAAAATCACTCTATATCCCGTGAGGAGCATCATTTCGGCCACTCCTGATGAAATGAAAATAGCAGTTACTCCACTAAATAAAACTGGTTGAAACTGCTTGAACCTGATAAACACATCATTTAACCTTGAATTGAGAAAGTACTAGTTTGTTCTAATGAAATAAAAACTTTCTTCCAAAATTACTCTATATCCCGTGTGGAGCATCCTTTCGGCCACTCCTAATGAAATGAAAATAGCAGTTACTCCACTAAATATAATTGGTTGAAAGTACTTGCAACTGCTAAGTCCATCATGTTTAAGCTTGAATTGAGAAAGTACTAGTTTATTCTAAGGAAATAAAAACTTTCTTCCAAAATTACTCTATATCCCGTGTGGAGCATCATTTCGGCCACTACTGATGAAATGAAAATAGCAGGTACTCCACCAATACAACTGGTTGAAACTGCTTGAACCTGATAAACACATCATTTTAACTTGAATTGAGAAAGTACTAGTTTGTTCTAATGAAATAAAAACTTTATTCCAAAATTACTCAATATCCCGTGTGGAGCATCATTTCGGCCACTACTGATGAAATGAAAATAGCAGTTACTCCACTAAATAAAACTGGTTGAAACTGCTTGAACCTGATAAACACATCATTTAAACTTGAACTAAGAAAGTACTAGTTTGTTCTAAGTAAATAAAAACTTTATTCCAAAATCACTCTATATCCCGTGAGGAGCATCATTTCGGCCACTACTGATGAAATGAAAATAGCAGTTACTCCACTAAATAAAACTGGTTGAAACTGCTTGAACCTGATAAACACATCATTTAACCTTGAATTGAGAAAGTACTAGTTTGTTCTAATGAAATAAAAACTTTCTTCCAAAATTACTCTATATCCCGTGTGGAGCATCATTTCGGCCACTCCTGATGAAATGAAAATAGCAGTTACTCCACTAAATATAATTGTTTGAGAGTGCTTGCAACTGCTATGTCCATCATGTTTAAGCTTGAATTGAGAAAGTACTAGTTTATTCTAAGGAAATAAAAACTTTCTTCCAAAATTACTCTATATCCCGTGTGGAGCATCATTTCGGCCACTCCTGATGAAATGAAAATAGCAGTTACTCCACTAAATATAATTGGTTGAAAGTACTTGCAACTGCTAAGTCCATCATGTTTAAGCTTGAATTGAGAAAGTACTAGTTTATTCTAAGGAAATAAAAACTTTCTTCCAAAATTACTCTATATCCCGTGTGGAGCATCATTTCGGCCACTCCTAATGAAATGAAAATAGCAGTTACTCCACTAAATATAATTGGTTGAAAGTACTTGCAACTGCTAAGTCCATCATGTTTAAGCTTGAATTGAGAAAGTACTAGTTTATTCTAAGGAAATAAAAACTTTCTTCCAAAATTACTCTATATCCCGTGTGGAGCATCATTTCGGCCACTCCTGATGAAATGAAAATAGCAGTTACTCCACTAAATATAATTGTTTGAGAGTGCTTGCAACTGCTATGTCCATCATGTTTAAACTTGAATTGAGAAAGTACTAGTTTGTTCTAATGAAATAAAAACTTTATTCCAAAATCACTCTATATCCCGTGAGGAGCATCATTTCGGCCACTCCTGATGAAATGAAAATAGCAGTTACTCCACTAAATAAAACTGATTGAAACTGCTTGAACCTGATAAACACATCATTTAACCTTGAATTGAGAAAGTACTAGTTTGTTCTAAGTAAATAAAAACTTTATTCCAAAATCACTCTATATCCCGTGAGGAGCATCATTTCGGCCACTACTGATGAAATGAAAATAGCAGTTACTCCACTAAATAAAACTGGTTGAAACTGCTTGAACCTGATAAACACATCATTTAACCTTGAATTGAGAAAGTACTAGTTTGTTCTAATGAAATAAAAACTTTATTCCAAAATCACTCTATATCTCGTGTGGAGCATCATTTCGGCCACTACTGATGAAATGAAAATAGCAGTTACTCCACTAAATATAATTGGTTGAAAGTACTTGCAACTGCTAAGTCCATCATGTTTAAACTTGAATTGAGAAAGTACTAGTTTGTTCTAAGGAAATACAAACTTTATTCCAAAATTACTCTATATCCCGTGTGGAGCATCATTTCGGCCACTCCTGATGAAATGAAAATAGCAGTTACTCCACTAAATATAATTGTTTGAGAGTGCTTGCAACTGCTATGTCCATCATGTTTAAACTTGAATTGAGAAAGTACTAGTTTGTTCTAATGAAATAAAAACTTTATTCCAAAATCACTCTATATCCCGTGAGGAGCATCATTTCGGCCACTCCTGATGAAATGAAAATAGCAGTTACTCCACTAAATAAAACTGATTGAAACTGCTTGAACCTGATAAACACATCATTTAACCTTGAATTGAGAAAGTACTAGTTTGTTCTAAGTAAATAAAAACTTTATTCCAAAATCACTCTATATCCCGTGAGGAGCATCATTTCGGCCACTACTGATGAAATGAAAATAGCAGTTACTCCACTAAATAAAACTGGTTGAAACTGCTTGAACCTGATAAACACATCATTTAACCTTGAATTGAGAAAGTACTAGTTTGTTCTAATGAAATAAAAACTTTATTCCAAAATCACTCTATATCTCGTGTGGAGCATCATTTCGGCCACTACTGATGAAATGAAAATAGCAGTTACTCCACTAAATATAATTGGTTGAAAGTACTTGCAACTGCTAAGTCCATCATGTTTAAACTTGAATTGAGAAAGTACTAGTTTGTTCTAAGGAAATACAAACTTTATTCCAAAATTACTCTATATCCCGTGAGGAGCATCATTTAGGCCACGACTGATGAAATGAAAATAGCAGTTACTCCACTAAATAAAACTGGTTGAAACTGCTTGAACCTGATAAAGACATCATTTAACCTTGAATTGAGAAAGTACTAGTTTGTTCTAAGGAAATACAAACTTTATTCCAAAATTACTCTATATCCCGTGAGGAGCATCATTTCGGCCACGACTGATGAAATGAAAATAGCAGTTACTCCACTAAATAAAACTGGTTGAAACTGCTTGAACCTGATAAACACATCATTTAAAAGTTGAATAGTGAGAGTTTAGTATGTTTCGTGAAATACAAACTTTATTCTAAAAACACACTCAGTATCTCGTCTGAAGCATTTTTTCGGCCACAACTGATGAGAGGACCATAAGCAGTCAAATCCAGCATAATGAAACTGCTTAAACCTGATAAACACTTCATGTTTAAACTTGAATCGTGAAAGTATGACTATGGTCTAGTAAAATACAAACTTTATTCTAAAAACCAACTCTCAAGCTCCTCATCCTATCTCTAAGGGTGCGCTCAGCCACCCTACGCAGGAAGCTCACTTCAACCGCTTGTATCCGGGATCTCGTTCTTTCGGTCATGACCCATTGTTCATGGCTGTGGTGGAGGCAATAACTCGGGTCTGGGAGGAGTTTGGAGAGGCCATGGAAGAGGACTTTCGGTCTGCCCCGAGGAAATTCTGGCAAACCGACTCCATGCTCCGGGAGCATGGAGTCCGGGGCCCTTCATCCCTGCAACATCGCGTGACGCGGGGACGGTACCTCTGGACAGGCAGAATGGGGTCGTGGTCCCTCTCTTCAAGGAGGGGGATCGGAGGGTGTGTTCCAACTACAGAGGGATCACACTCCTCAGCCTCCCCAGGAAAGTCTATTCCAGTGTACTGGAGTGGAGGGTCCGGCCGTTAGTCAAACCTTGGATCCAAGAGGAATAATGTGGTTTTCATTCTGGTCGTGGAACACTGGACCAGCTCTATACCCTCCACCAGCTGCTTGAGGGTTCATGGGAGTTTGCCCAACCAGTCCACATGTGTTTTCTGGATCTTGAGAAGGCGTTCGACCGCGTCCCCTGAGACATCCTGTGGGGGGGTGCTCCAGGAGCATGGAGTCCGGGGCCCTTTGTTAAGCGCTGTTCGGTCTTTGTATTCCCGGAACAGGAGTTTGGTTTGCATTGGCGGCAATAAGTCGGACCTGTTTGCAGTGGTTTCACCTGATCCGCCAGTGGCAGACAGAAAAAAGCATTAGCCAAATCTATACAAGAGAAAAATCTATGTTCAGGTGAGAGATGTGACAACGCAGTTTTGAGATGTCTGGAATCTCGTTTCTCTGCACATGTTGCCGGGACCGGCAGCCAGGGGGGACTCGGCTGAGATCCTCAACACCAGCCCCTGGGTACTTCTCAGGGTGATAAAGAGGAAGTGGTCCGAGCCCAGGTGAACGGGTCGATTTAAGGTCGTCGAGAGGACGTCTCACGCTGTTCGGCTGAGTGACAAAGGCTCCCCAGGAAAGTCTATTCCAGGGTACTGGAGAGGAGGGTCCGGCCGTTAGTCGAACCCTGGATAAAAGAGGAACAATGCGGTGCCATCTGTCGCAGTGTACTCTGGCGGGAGAACCACATCGCACTCTTCAGGAGACCTCCATCCATCTGAAGCAAGTTGCCCCTGGATCGGCTGATCCAGGAGACAGCTCCACACGTCAAAGGGCGGAATAATCCCTGTACACCGAAGTAAGAAGAACACAGAGAAGTAGACGACAGCAAGGGAGGAGGTGAAATAGCGCTCCTCTCTGTTCATGTGACGTGCCAAGTCCATCCATCCATCCATCCATTTTCTGCCGCTTATCCGGGGCCGCGTCGCGGAGGCAACTCTGCTCAGACTTCCCTCACCCCAGACACTTCCTCCAGCTCTTCCGGTGGCACCCCAAGGCGTTCCCAGGCCAGCCGAGAGACAGGGCAACTCCAGAGAGAGAGGGCAACTCCAGAGCAGTGGAGTATCCAGCCCCCGTCGAGGAGCTGGGTTCCGGAGTCCAAGCTGTAAGTGGAGGCGAGCCCGACTATATCTAGACGGTATCTCTCAGCCTCCCTCACAAGCTCGGGCTCCTTCCCCCCCAGCGAGGTCACATTCCATGTCCCAATAGCCAGATTCTGTGGCCGGGGATCGGGTCGTCGAGGCCTCTGCCGTCGACTGCCCCCCAATCCACAATGCACCCAACCCCTACGGCAGCCTCTGTAGGTGGTGGGCCCACAGGAGGGGCAAGTCCCCCGACAACATAGCTCCGAGGGTCATTCGGGTGCTCAAACTCCCCCACCACGACAAGGTTGCAGTTCAAGGGGGAGTCACCACCGTTTAAAAGTTTTGTATGTTGCTATTTGAGTATATGATTGTTGATTTTGCTTACATATGACCTCTATTATACGAAGAGTGCCTCATACTGTATTGACACTAATTATTGACCTCTGGGGTCAGAGGTCAAAAGGGGAATTGAAGGAATATAGTGGTTGAACATTTGTTTTCTGTGTGACAACTGGACATATTGTATTCAGTTGTGTTTCTACACTACTGGGGTTTCTCCCACTGCCCAAGTTGGGAAAACACAGCTATAAATCCATGTTCAGGGACATTCCAAGTTGGTTGGCGATGTCTCCTCAGTGCTCTACTTGCAAAAACATGGTCAAGGTAAGATTGGATCAACAGATAAGAGGTCAGAGGTCACTTTGTCCCACAGAACGTCAAGCTCTGAGAAGAACCAGTTTGAAGCAGTTTTGGGAACAAAGGAATAGCAAATTCACTATAGCAACGCATACATCACGAGGAACCGACCAATGTGAGGTTGAGGTGGTGTATGCAAATGTATAAATATGAACCACGTGTTGCAGTTGTGCCCTTCTTCATTGTAAACCTGGCCTGCATACTTGGGTCTGCAAGGAAGAACGGTCTGAGCTCGTATTATGTAATCTGATATATGTATTTTTGTAATCTCTTGTTTGTGTGATTATTAAATTCACTATTGAAGAAATTAACTCTGTTCCTGCCTCTCCCGGATCAAACGAACAAGCAGGAATTCAGGGGAACACAGGAACGAATTCCAACACTAAGCATCTCTACCTAAAGTCAGTAACACGATTTCTCTAGATTAAACCAGTCTGAGATGCTATATCTAAAGACAGTAACGGGATTGATTGTTTTTTTTTTTTTTTTTTTTTTTTATTAAACCAGCCTGAGCAGCTCCATCTAGAGACAGTAACGTGATTTTCTAAATCAAACCAGCCTGAGCAGCACCATCTAGAGACAGTAACGTGATTTTCTAAATCAAACCAGCCTGATCAACTCTATCTAAAGACAGTAATGTGATTTTCTAAATCAAACCAGCCTGATCAGCTCTATCTAAAGACAGTAATGTGATTTTCTAGATCAAACCAGCCTGATCACCTCTATCTAAAGGCAGTAACACGATTTGTCTAGATTAAACCAGCCTGAGCAGCTCTATCTTAAGAAAATAACATGATTTTTTTCTCAATTAAACCAGCCTGAGCAGCTCTATCTTAAAGGAGTACAGTAGGATTTTCCCGAATTTTAGGAAAGCTTTTGAAAAATGCACGCAAAGCTCTACCTGCTCCCGAGATGGAACGCCTACTAAAACGTGTGCGAGAGACATGAACGAGCCCAGTTCTCCTCGTGCACGCACTGTTTACAAGTCACAAGTCAGCATTGACACGATTTTCCTCGATTAAACCATGGTCCAAGTGGAGGAACGTGGGAGCAGCGCTTCAAAGGGTTGAGTGGAAATCTCCACCAACGGCTGATCCCACGTTTCATCGGGCTCATCGATCCCTCCGGACAGGGCCTCACAGCCAGAGACAGGTGAGCCGTTTAGGGACTATTCAGTAACAAGAACTTAGAGCTGTGATTTCACTTGTATATAAGTTAAAGATGTAAAGCAAAGTTGGACTCTTCAGGTGATGAAATATACATTAAATGTCCACCAATGACTGTTGAGATGGTTGATCATTTAGTTTTAAACGTAGTAAACATAGAAAATACTGTGGCTGGTTATTGTGATTAAATTAAATTACATCTCACAACAAAACATGCTTTTAAAATAACAAAGACATTTGATCCAAATTACATTGAATTTAATACAAGAGACCCATTCTACAAAACAAACCTTTCCTCCTGCAATTAGCCTTTCAATACCACCTCACTCCGTGTGTGTTGTCCTCACAATCAATCAAAGTGATCTGGTGTCTCCTGGTGTTGATCTTAAGAGTCTCTCAACTTGTGGAACCTGTGCATTTAACACTTTTCTTTTGTCTACAGTGTGTTGTGGGAATCTCCCAGAACCTGTATCTCGCCCACCTTGCTGCTCCTCCTGTCACCTGCAGTACAAGGTGATTTCGTCTGTCCACTTCTGGCTCTAAAGACTCTTCTGGCTGTTTGTACCTACATGAACATCATTACATGCAGCTTGTTTACCAGAGCTTTACTTCAAGTCATTGCACAGCTAGAAAACTTTAGTTTAGTAAGTCTCAGTAAGGTCTGAGTGTGTATCACATGTTTAGGTGCAACCAGGGTTGGGTAGTCATGGAATACATGTAACAGTGTTACATAATTAGGATACAAAAAACATATAACTGTAATCTGTTACAGTACATAAAAAAATGTGTAATCTCGTTACAGGTATGCTCGATAAAAACTGGGATTACTGAGCAGGATTACAGTAGAAATCCGATGGAATAAACTAGAAATGCAGCTGTCACATGCGCCATGCACTGGCATTGCGACACTTCCCGACGCTTTCAGGCTGACAATCCATGCTTTGCCATGGATTCTGCAGACAGTTGCTTTCATCACTATGTTTTAAAGTCGGAGAAATCTCTTAACCTCTCTGTACAATGCAAACTATGTCTCCCAGCCGTGAAAGTGCTGTGAACGTCCAGGAACTGGACATCTCACCTGAAGAAACATAGAAACATAAAACCTGCTCACTTTCACTGATACACACATGGACTCTGTTTACTAGTTTTATTAGCTCGTAACATGCTTCCTACCTGTTCTCAATACGTTTAGAGGCTCTTGTGTTTTAGGGATTAATTGGGGCGACACGTGCCATCACTTTTTTCTTTTTACTCAATGAGTGATTCCTGCTGCCAGATACAGCCTCTCATCAAACATTCACATTTATTCCGGAAAAAAAACAACATTAAAACTAATGAGGAAACGGGTCGAGAGAGAGAGAGAGAGAGAGAGAGAGAGAGAGAGAGAGAGAGAGAGAGAGAGAGAGAGAGAGAGAGAGAGAGCGAGAGAGAGAGAGAGAGAGAGAGTTTTAGAAAAGATGGGCACATTTTCTTGAATAGAAATTGAAAGCTTTATTTGTATTGTGGTTTTGATTCTCAAAAAAAAAAAATCAATGTTAGACACCTGATTGGTTACTGAGTTTTGATAGTTCAAAACTTGTTAAGTGCAATTTGTGTCTGCTGTGTATAAGATGTGTCAGTACACTGAGCAGATGACACTTTCTATTCTTTCTTGTCATTTTTTTATGTTTTATTATGGCCAGGCAAGAGTAGAGGCACGGCTTTTCAGAGGTTGATGGACTCTGTGCTGCGCGACCTCGCTTTCGTTTCTGTTTACCTGGACGACATCTTGGTGGCTAGTTCTTCAGTTGAGGAGCATTTTTCACACCTAAAGCAAGTTTTTCAGCGCCTTGAGCAGGGGTGGGCAATTTTTTTTCCGAAGGGGCCAAATGAGAAGCAGAAAATATTGTGGAGGGCCTTGCCAAAAGTTTAAACTCTATTCTGCATATGAATTTTATTTCTAAATTGAAAGCAGTAAATGGCATTGTTTACACATGCTGGTAAGTGTCTGTGTTATTATTAGGTAAAGACTGTCTATTAAGACATCACAATGTCTTTGTATGCCAAATATCATTAACAAGATATGTCACATTATGATTGTCAAACTGCCAAGCTGTGCAGACAAAAAGTAATAGTGAACACACATTTGGGTATTTTCTTGTTCAGTGAGAGAAATCTAGCCTTTGCTGCCCTTTAACGAGTGCATCAAAGTCAGGTTGAATGTCTGAGGTGGAGATGCGAAGCACAGCTGACAGATGATCATCAGTAAGAGAGGATCTGAACCTGGATTTGGTAAACTTCATTACTGAGAATGTTTGTTCACATATGTAGGTAGATCCAAACAGAACCAACATCTTCTGAGCATGTCTCCTCATGTTTGGAAAGTTCTCCTCCTTAAGAGATGAGTAGAACTCCAGCAGTGATGCTGACTTAAAGTGCTCTGCCAGTACTGTGTCAGACTGCAGGTCAATGAGCTCCAGCTGAACATCACTGGGTGCATCATCTACTCTGCAGGCAAAGGGAGAGGAAACCAGGTGCATTTCATCCTCAATGTTTTTACAATCATCAAATCGCCTTAAAAACTCACCATGCAAATCTCCTGACATGGACCTGCAGAGATGATTAGCTGATGGTCTGACTTCTTTAAGGGTTTGCATGTGAGTGAGAGTGTTGTTCTGTAGTTGACTTGAAAGAAACAGCAACTTTCTCATAAAAGCCTTCACCAGGTTATGCATGTCATGAACGAAAAGGCCCTTGCCTTGCAGTTTAGTGCTCAGTTCATTCATCAGTGCCGTCACATCAACAGCAAATGCAAAATCTGCCATCCAGTTCATATCTGAAAGCTCGGGGATGTTTTTGCCTTTCATCTCACAAAACTCTTGAATCTCTGTTTTCAGGTCCCAAAATCTTTTGAGCACTTTGCCCGGACTGAGCCATCTGACAGCTGTGTGGTACATGATGTCACCATGTTCATTCTCATGCTCCTCTAAAAGTGCAACAAACTGCCTGTGATTTAATGCTCGTGCCCTGATAAAGTTAACCATTTTTGTTACAACATCAATAACATGGTTAAGTTTTAGCATAGACCTGCACAGTACATGCTGATGTATAATACAATGTATCAACACTAAATGATGCTCTGTGCCGAGTTCAGTCACTTTATCTTGGATCTGTTTCAAAAGTCCGACATGTTTTCCTGTCATATTCGGACAACCATCAGTAGTGACGCCTACCAGTTTGTCCCATTTCAGTCCAAGCTTGACCATGCATGCATCGACCTCCTTGAACAGATCACTTCCCGTTGTCGTTCCTTTTATTGACCTCAATGCTGCCAGCTCCTCCGTAATCTTGAAGTCCTGCCTTATTCCCCGGAGAAACACCAGTAACTGGGCAGTGTCACGGACACCACAGCTCTCATCCAAAGCCAAAGAGAAAAAGTCAAAACTTTCAACTCCACTTTTGAGCTGACATTCGAGATTCTCCGCGATTCCTTCCACCCTTCTGGTGACGGTTCGCCTGGACAGCGGGACTTTTTCAAATGCTTCTTTATTCTCAGGGCATATTAGCGCGGCAGAGTCCACCAAGCACTCTTTCACAAACTCGCCATCCGAGAACGGCTTGCTGTTTTTAGCTATTTTGTGGGATATGACGAAGCTGGTCTTGGTCGCTGCATCCTGGGCTGTGTGTAGTTTGCTAAAACAGCCTTGTTGTTTTGCTAGCTTTGCTAGCAAGTCTTCTGATATTCGCGCTCTCTCAGCCTCCGCCAAGTGTCTGTATTTCTCCGCGTGTTTTGTCTCATAATGCTGACTCACATTGTACTCCTTAAACACGGCGACGTGCTCTCCACAAACTAAACAGACGGGTTTACCACCGACTTCAGTAAACAAATATTTAGTGCTCCAAATCTTCTTGAAATTTCGGCCTTCAGCATCCACCTTTCTTTTCTTGACGTGCCCGTACATCATTGAGGGGCGACAGTCACATGCACTGATTGGCTTGTTTTACGGGTTACGTATACGACGTACGTAGGTTACGTACACTGTACATAAATAAACAGGCTTCAAAGTAAAAGCATTTCCGTTTTAGTTTATAGAGCCGATGGTTTTAGTCCACACATTAAAATTCGAAAGAAGCTTTTGTTTTCTTAATTCTAAGCAACCTTTCGCGGGCCGGTCAGAATCGGGTCACGGGCCGCATTTGGCCCGCGGGCCTTAAAATGCCCAGGTCTGGCCTTGAGGAACATGGCCTTGAGGAACATGGCAATTGTCAACCCTGCTAAGTGCCAGTTTGGTCTGCCTGTGATTGCCTTTTTGGGTCATCGTATTTCAACTCAGGGTGCCATTCCATTGCCATCTAAGGTGCAAGCGGTGACAGATTTCCCTCGTCCAGCCTCGGTTAAGGCCCTGCAGGAGTTTTTGGGCATGATTAATTTCTACAACCTTTCATATTGAGATTACAACTATATACCAAATAAAGGTTTTATCAGCTCTATCAATTACAATGGTCAAATTGTCTCAATGGCTACAGACAGAAAATCGTGGATTTAAATCCACCTGGAGGTGTTTGTGGAATTAACTTGTGTGTGCATGTGTTTCCTCAGGGTTCTCTGGTTTTCTTTCATAGTCCAATTAAATGCATGTTAATGGTAATACTAAACTGACTCTCTGTGTATGTCCCGTGGTAGACTGATGACGTGTTCTGTTTCTTTTGAAACGTATTTTCAGTGACGTCCAGACAAGACGTCAATATAATGTTCAAGAAAGACGTCTCAAAAAACTTTCATTCAGGCTCTTCTGAGGAAGTCTTCTGGATGTCTAGAGACATCGTCTTTAGTTGTGTTCTGGACCTACATGTTGACACAAAGAACAGTGGCTGTGTAAAACACATTGGTTACTGTGGAACTGTGCTGTGTATTCATCAACAACATCTCACATGTTGGAAGATAAACAAGAGCACGGAGCAACATTTTATCAAAAATAATTTATTTATGAAAAATTATTCATTAGAATAAATTGGTTATTTATCAAATAATAATGACATTGGGCCACCACCAGCTAAACTGGAAATAGTTAATGCCAAAAAAAGTGTTATTTAAATTGATTAATGTTTCTCTTTAGATATAACAATCTTGAATAACAGGGAAGGTGTGAGATTCGAGCGCAGGCTGTTTCAAACCAGTGAACCAGGACCGCTTGACCCCGTCAGCTAGAAAGGGTATGTACTGGGTTTCAGAAGATGGCAGTGCCTCGAAGTCAGTGGGGACGCGCACTGGGTGGATGTCTGTGACTCACCCCCCCCTTTTGTGCGAGTCCCTTGCGAAGATCGTGTGATAATCGCGTGAGACCTCCTCATACAAATGCATCTCCTTGTTTCTGTTGTGGTAAAGTGCGAGCCTCAGCAGAGCGTTGCTCGGTCTTTGACTCGAAGCCTGAATAAGGTTCTTCTGGTACAGACATGGTCTGTTTACCTGAAATGTCTGTATTCTCTGGTTGAGTCATTGGAGCGTGCACAACCATGTCACCTTCGGTGCTCGGTTTTGTACCCTGAAGAACCTGTTCAAGGTTAACATGGTGAGTGCTGGGGATGGTTTTGGTTGTGGAAATGAGGAGAGTTGTGTCATGCGTGTCGTCGCTGGTGAGGGACGAAGGCAGATTGTCAATGAGATGAGAATTAGTTCAAGATTGTGGAATGAACTGTCAGTTAACATCTCTAAAGGTGGAAATGCGGTCACTTTAATCTGACCAGGTGTCAGATTTTGGACCCGTGGGTTGGCTGAACGATTGCTGTTAGAAGCTGGGTGGCCTAGTTCTTAGCCAATGGGAGTCGGGCTGACGACTTGGGACCAAAGGCGCCGTTTGGTGGCAGCGAGTCGGTTTAGGATGTCCTGACCAATAAGCAGTTCTTCTGTGTCCAGATCAGTGACGTGGATGGGATGCGTCGCTGACATGTCCTGGAAAGCTGTTGACCCAGACACATTGAGTGATGTGGTGCAAGTCCTGAGTGAAGCCTCGGTTGTTTATGCTACACTCTTCCACCTGAAGTGGCTTTCCTTAAGTGGCATGCGCAAGCGTGGTTCTAGCAACCCGTGCGAAGGTGTCTGAACACATGAGGGGGATTTCTGACCCAGTACCAAGCAGTGAGAGAGTGTCAACAACCCCTACCACCACTGAAGTGTATCTGTGGTTGGCATAGCCAAGATTACCCAAGAATGTCAAATGGGCCTCTTTCACCTCCTGGATCTCCTCCTCCTGCCAAAATGAACTTTGTGTGCGGAGGGGAGGGGCCAAGTCATGCGGTCAGGGGGAGCCAGGTCCCTTCTTACCAGGCGGGTTCAGGTGCTGCTTCACCACTCTGATGCAGGTTTTAATCCACTGTGGGACATCTGCATCCCAGTTGTTTTGAGTCTGACCTCAGCCTCGGTTTTTAGACTTACCTCTCCTCACCTGAGACCTCAGGACACCTGCATCACCATCATAGTTTTCACCTGAACGGTGGTGCAGCTCCCACACCATCTGCGCATGTTTGCAGAGGTCTTTCATGGTGGGGTTTTTGGTCCTGCAGAAAAGGGCGACATCGATCCACACACTGTTGTGGAGGTTGTTAACGAAGAGGGACTTAAAAGTCTGGTCTTTGTCCAATCCTGGTGCATTGTGGCCTTGGAAGTAGGCAGCCCTTAGGCAGCTATAAATACTATCTGGGAGTCTCCGCCCCCTTTTGAGTGATTGTAAATGCACCAAAGTTTGCAGAGGCAGGATCATTGTGCAGATGATCCTGCTTCCCTAAGCGCATGACAGAGGGCTGAGTAATGGTCTCTGATGGCAGATGGGAGGGACTCTATGTAAACATGGACACTCCTGGATGTCATCTTCCAGAGAAGCGTAAGCTTCTCTCGGGACGAAGGATGAGGCAGGTTGAAGAGGCAGCGTTCAACCTCCACCAGGTTGTCCGCTACACGAATCTCCGGGTTGTTTGGTTTGAACTGCTCTATGTCCTCTGCAAGGGACTCAAGCTGGCTGGTCCAAAGACCAGGTACCCTTGGGATATCGGAATGGTCAGAGTCATCTGAGCTAGAACATCCTGGTTCTCTCCGGTGGAGAGAGTGAGGGAGCTGATAGCACTGTCAGGTGCTGGAAAATGACAATGTTCCTTCTCCTGAAAAGGAGTGAAAGAGCTGCGAGACCACGTGGTGGTGCGGCTGAGAGCACTGATGGATGTGTGTCATAGCAACTCGCTGTTGAGGTTTCTTCTCTCCTGTGTAGACAGGCATAGAAGACCGGTGACAACAGTCTTCAACTGGGTCATGTGGCTCCCGAGGTATCTTTGCTCTGAGCACGCAGTGTCTCTGACGACTCATGGTAGGAGTCACGCAAAAGCTGTGTTTCGAAAAGTGCGAAAATGTTGTTAATGCACCTGTGGCTTTCACTTCTGTAGTCTATACAAATTGTAACCTCGCAACTGCAACACAGTGTTTTTAGCACCTTGGGTGAGCAATAGTCGTGTTAGTGTACATTTATCTGGGTAGATACTTGAATAGTGAAAGTACGAGTTTCTCCTAATGAAATTAAAACTTTATTCTAAAAACATACTCAGTATCTCGTCTGAAGCATCTTTTCGGCCACCACTGATGAAAAGACCATAACAGTCAAATCCAGCATAATAAAAGAGGTTGAAACTGCTTTAACCTTATAAACACTTCATGTTTAAACTTGAATTGAAAAGTACCAGTTTGCTCTAAGGAAATAAAAACTTAATTCCAAAATTACTCTATATCCCGTGTGGAGCATCATTTCGGCCACTCCTAATGAAATGAAAATAGCAGTTACTCCACTAAATATAATTGGTTGAAAGTACTTGAACCTGATAAACACATCATTTAACCTTGAATTGAGAAAGTACTAGTTTGTTCTAAGGAAATAAAAACTTTCTTCCAAAATTACTCTATATCCCGTGTGGAGCATCATTTCGGCCACTCCTGATGAAATGAAAATAGCAGTTACTCCACTAAATATAATTGTTTGAAAGTGCTTGAACCTGATAAACACATCATTTAACCTTGAATTAAGAAAATACTAGTTTGTTCTAATGAAATAAAAACTTTATTCCAAAATCACTCTATATCCCGTGAGGAGCATCATTTCGGCCACTACTGATGAAATGAAAATAGCAGTTACTCCACTAAATAAAACTGGTTGAAACTGCTTGAACCTGATAAACACATCATTTAAACTTGAACTAAGAAAGTACTAGTTTGTTCTAATGAAATAAAAACTTTCTTCCAAAATTACTCTATATCCCGTGTGGAGCATCATTTCGGCCACTCCTGATGAAATGAAAATAGCAGTTACTCCACTAAATATAATTGTTTGAAAGTGCTTGCAACTGCTATGTCCATCATGTTTTACCTTGAATTGAGAAAGTGCTAGTTTGTTCTAATGAAATAAAAACTTTATTCCAAAATCACTCTATATCCCGTGAGGAGCATCATTTCGGCCACTACTGATGAAATGAAAATAGCAGTTACTCCACTAAATATAATTGGTTGAAAGTACTTGCAACTGCTAAGTCCATCATGTTTAAACTTGAATTGAGAAAGTACTAGTTTGTTCTAATGAAATAAAAACTTTATTCCAAAATCACTCTATATCCCGTGTGGAGCATCATTTCGGCCACTCCTGATGAAATGAAAATAGCAGTTACTCCACTAAATAAAACTGACTGAAACTGCTTGAACCTGATAAACACATAATTTAACCTTGAATTGAGAAAGTACTAGTTTGTTCTAAGGAAATAAAAACTTTATTCCAAAATCACTCTATATCCCGTGAGGAGCATCATTTCGGCCGCTACTGATGAAATGAAAATAGCAGTTACTCCACTAAATAAAACTGGTTGAAACTGCTTGAACCTGATAAACACATCATTTAACCTTGAATTGAGAAAGTACTAGTTTGTTCTAAGGATATAAAAACTTTATTCCAAAATCACTCTATATCCCGTGAGGAGCATCATTTCGGCCACTACTGATGAAATGAAAATAGCAGTTACTCCACTAAATAAAACTGGTTGAAACTGCTTGAACCTGATAAACACATCATTTAACCTTGAATTGAGAAAGTACTAGTTTGTTCTAATGAAATAAAAACTTTATTCCAAAATCACTCTATATCTCGTGTGGAGCATCATTTCGGCCACTACTGATGAAATGAAAATAGCAGTTACTCCACTAAATATAATTGGTTGAAAGTGCTTGCAACTGCTATGTCCATCATGTTTTACCTTGAATTGAGAAAGTGCTAGTTTGTTCTAATGAAATAAAAACTTTATTCCAAAATCACTCTATATCCCGTGAGGAGCATCATTTCGGCCACTACTGATGAAATGAAAATAGCAGTTACTCCACTAAATATAATTGGTTGAAAGTACTTGCAACTGCTAAGTCCATCATGTTTAAACTTGAATTGAGAAAGTACTAGTTTGTTCTAAGGAAATACAAACTTTATTCCAAAATTACTCTATATCCCGTGTGGAGCATCATTTCGGCCACTCCTGATGAAATGAAAATAGCAGTTACTCCACTAAATAAAACTGATTGAAACTGCTTGAACCTGATAAACACATCATTTAACCTTGAATTGAGAAAGTACTAGTTTGTTCTAATGAAATAAAAACTTTATTCCAAAATCACTCTATATCCCGTGAGGAGCATCATTTCGGCCACTACTGATGAAATGAAAATAGCAGTTACTCCACTAAATAAAACTGGTTGAAACTGCTTGAACCTGATAAACACATCATTTAACCTTGAATTGAGAAAGTACTAGTTTGTTCTAATGAAATAAAAACTTTATTCCAAAATCACTCTATATCTCGTGTGGAGCATCATTTCGGCCACTACTGATGAAATGAAAATAGCAGTTACTCCACTAAATATAATTGGTTGAAAGTGCTTGCAACTGCTATGTCCATCATGTTTTACCTTGAATTGAGAAAGTGCTAGTTTGTTCTAATGAAATAAAAACTTTATTCCAAAATCACTCTATATCCCGTGAGGAGCATCATTTCGGCCACTACTGATGAAATGAAAATAGCAGTTACTCCACTAAATATAATTGGTTGAAACTGCTTGAACCTGATAAACACATCATTTAACCTTGAATTGAGAAAGTACCAGTTTGTTCTAATGAAATAAAAACTTTATTCCAAAATCACTCTATATCCCGTGAGGAGCATCATTTCGGCCACTACTGATGAAATGAAAATAGCAGTTACTCCACTAAATAAAACTGGTTGAAACTGCTTGAACCTGATAAACACATCATTTAACCTTGAATTGAGAAAGTACTAGTTTGTTCTAATGAAATAAAAACTTTATTCCAAAATCACTCTATATCTCGTGTGGAGCATCATTTCGGCCACTACTGATGAAATGAAAATAGCAGTTACTCCACTAAATATAATTGGTTGAAAGTACTTGCAACTGCTAAGTCCATCATGTTTAAACTTGAATTGAGAAAGTACTAGTTTGTTCTAAGGAAATACAAACTTTATTCCAAAATTACTCTATATCCCGTGTGGAGCATCATTTCGGCCACTCCTGATGAAATGAAAATAGCAGTTACTCCACTAAATAAAACTGGTTGAAACTGCTTGAACCTGATAAACACATCATTTAACCTTGAATTGAGAAAGTACTAGTTTGTTCTAATGAAATAAAAACTTTATTCCAAAATCACTCTATATCTCGTGTGGAGCATCATTTCGGCCACTACTGATGAAATGAAAATAGCAGTTACTCCACTAAATATAATTGGTTGAAAGTACTTGCAACTGCTAAGTCCATCATGTTTAAACTTGAATTGAGAAAGTACTAGTTTGTTCTAAGGAAATACAAACTTTATTCCAAAATTACTCTATATCCCGTGTGGAGCATCATTTCGGCCACTCCTGATGAAATGAAAATAGCAGTTACTCCACTAAATAAAACTGATTGAAACTGCTTGAACCTGATAAACACATCATTTAACCTTGAATTGAGAAAGTACTAGTTTGTTCTAATGAAATAAAAACTTTCTTCCAAAATTACTCTATATCCCGTGTGGAGCATCATTTCGGCCACTCCTTATGAAATGAAAATAGCAGTTACTCCACTAAATATAATTGGTTGAAAGTACTTGCAACTGCTAAGTCCATCATTTTTAAACTTGAATTGAGAAACTACTAGTTTGTTCTAATGAAATAAAAACTTTATTCCAAAATCACTCTATATCCCGTGAGGAGCACCATTTCGGCCACTCCTGATGAAATGCAAATAGCAGTTACTCCACTAAATATAATTGGTTGAAAGTACTTGCAACTGCTAAGTCCATCATGTTTAAACTTGAATTGAGAAAGTACTAGTTTGTTCTAAGGAAATACAAACTTTATTCCAAAATTACTCTATATCCCGTGTGGAGCATCATTTCGGCCACTCCTGATGAAATGAAAATAGCAGTTACTCCACTAAATAAAACTGGTTGAAACTGCTTGAACCTGATAAACACATCATTTAACCTTGAATTGAGAAAGTACTAGTTTGTTCTAATGAAATAAAAACTTTATTCCAAAATCACTCTATATCTCGTGTGGAGCATCATTTCGGCCACTACTGATGAAATGAAAATAGCAGTTACTCCACTAAATATAATTGGTTGAAAGTACTTGCAACTGCTAAGTCCATCATGTTTAAACTTGAATTGAGAAAGTACTAGTTTGTTCTAAGGAAATACAAACTTTATTCCAAAATTACTCTATATCCCGTGTGGAGCATCATTTCGGCCACTCCTTATGAAATGAAAATAGCAGTTACTCCACTAAATATAATTGGTTGAAAGTACTTGCAACTGCTAAGTCCATCATTTTTAAACTTGAATTGAGAAACTACTAGTTTGTTCTAATGAAATAAAAACTTTATTCCAAAATCACTCTATATCCCGTGAGGAGCACCATTTCGGCCACTCCTGATGAAATGCAAATAGCAGTTACTCCACTAAATAAAACTGGTTGAAACTGCTTGAACCTGATAAACACATCATTTAACCTTGAATTGAGAAAGTACTAGTTTGTTCTAATGAAATAAAAACTTTATTCCAAAATCACTCTATATCCCGTGAGGAGCACCATTTCGGCCACTCCTGATGAAATGAAAATAGCAGTTACTCCACTAAATAAAACTGGTTGAAACTGCTTGAACCTGATAAACAGATCATTTAAAAGTTGAATAGTGAGAGTTTAGTATGTTTCGTGAAATACAAACTTTATTCTAAAAACACACTCAGTATCTCGTCTGAAGCATTTTTTCGGCCACAACTGATGAGAAGACCATAAGCAGTCAAATCCAGCATAATGAAACTGCTTAAACCTGATAAACACTTCATGTTTAAACTTGAATCGTGAAAGTATGACTATGGTCTAGTAAAATACAAACTTTATTCTAAAAACCAACTCTCAAGCTCCTCATCCTATCTCTAAGGGTGCGCTCAGCCACCCTACGCAGGAAGCTCACTTCAACCGCTTGTATCCGGGATCTCGTTCTTTCGGTCATGACCCATAGTTCATGGCTGTGGTGGAGGCAATAACTCGGGTCTGGGAGGAGTTTGGAGAGGCCATGGAAGAGGACTTTCGGTCTGCCCCGAGGAAATTCTGGCAAACCGACTCCATGCTCCGGGAGCATGGAGTCCGGGGCCCTTCATCCCTGCAACATCGCGTGACGCGGGGACGGTACCTCTGGACAGGCAGAATGGGGTCGTGGTCCCTCTCTTCAAGGAGGGGGATCGGAGGGTGTGTTCCAACTACAGAGGGATCACACTCCTCAGCCTCCCCAGGAAAGTCTATTCCAGTGTACTGGAGTGGAGGGTCCGGCCGTTAGTCAAACCTTGGATCCAAGAGGAATAATGCGGTTTTCATTCTGGTCGTGGAACACTGGACCAGCTCTATACCCTCCACCAGCTGCTTGAGGGTTCATGGGAGTTTGCCCAACCAGTCCACATGTGGACACACATCTGGATCTTGAGAAGGCGTTCGACCGCGTCCCCTGAGACATCCTGTGGGGGGGTGCTCCGGGAGCATGGAGTCCGGGGCCCTTTGTTAAGCGCTGTTCGGTCTTTGTATTCCCGGAACAGGAGTTTGGTTTGCATTGGCGGCAATAAGTCAGACCTGTTTGCAGTGGTTTCACCTGATCCGCCAGTGGCAGACAGAAAAAAGCATTAGCCAAATCTATACAAGAGAAAAATCTATGTTCAGGTGAGAGATGTGACAATGCAGTTTTGAGATGTCTGGAATCTCGTTTCTCTGCACATGTTGCCGGGACCGGCAGCCAGGGGGGACTCGGCTGAGATCCTCAACACCAGCCCCTGGGTACTTCTCAGGGTGATAAAGAGGAAGTGGTCCGAGCCCAGGTGAACGGGTCGATTTAAGGTCGTCGAGAGGACGTCTCACGCTGTTCGGCTGAGTGACAAAGGCTCCCCAGGAAAGTCTATTCCAGGGTACTGGAGAGGAGGGTCCGGCCGTTAGTCGAACCCTGGATAAAAGAGGAACAATGCGGTGCCATCTGTCGCAGTGTACTCTGGCGGGAGAACCACATCGCACTCTTCAGGAGACCTCCATCCATCTGAAGCAAGTTGCCCCTGGATCGGCTGATCCAGGAGACAGCTCCACACGTCAAAGGGCGGAATAATCCCTGTACACCGAAGTAAGAAGAACACAGAGAAGTAGACGACAGCAAGGGAGGAGGTGAAATAGCGCTCCTCTCTGTTCATGTGACGTGCCAAGTCCATCCATCCATCCATCCATTTTCTGCCGCTTATCCGGGGCCGCGTCGCGGAGGCAACTCTGCTCAGACTTCCCTCACCCCAGACACTTCCTCCAGCTCTTCCGGTGGCACCCCAAGGCGTTCCCAGGCCAGCCGAGAGACAGGGCAACTCCAGAGAGAGAGGGCAACTCCAGAGCAGTGGAGTATCCAGCCCCCGTCGAGGAGCTGGGTTCCGGAGTCCAAGCTGTAAGTGGAGGCGAGCCCGACTATATCTAGACGGTATCTCTCAGCCTCCCTCACAAGCTCGGGCTCCTTCCCCCCCAGCGAGGTCACATTCCATGTCCCAATAGCCAGATTCTGTGGCCGGGGATCGGGTCGTCGAGGCCTCTGCCGTCGACTGCCCCCCAATCCACAATGCACCCAACCCCTACGGCAGCCTCTGTAGGTGGTGGGCCCACAGGAGGGGCAAGTCCCCCGACAACATAGCTCCGAGGGTCATTCGGGTGCTCAAACTCCCCCACCACGACAAGGTTGCAGTTCAAGGGGGAGTCACCACCGTTTAAAAGTTTTGTATGTTGCTATTTGAGTATATGATTGTTGATTTTGCTTACATATGACCTCTATTATACGAAGAGTGCCTCATACTGTATTGACACTAATTATTGACCTCTGGGGTCAGAGGTCAAAAGGGGAATTGAAGGAATATAGTGGTTGAACATTTGTTTTCTGTGTGACAACTGGACATATTGTATTCAGTTGTGTTTCTACACAACTGGGGTTTCTCCCACTGCCCAAGTTGGGAAAACACAGCTATAAATCCATGTTCAGGGACATTCCAAGTTGGTTGGCGATGTCTCCTCAGTGCTCTACTTGCAAAAACATGGTCAAGGTAAGATTGGATCAACAGATAAGAGGTCAGAGGTCACTTTGTCCCACAGAACGTCAAGCTCTGAGAAGAACCAGTTTGAAGCAGTTTTGGGAACAAAGGAATAGCAAATTCACTATAGCAACGCATACATCACGAGGAACCGACCAATGTGAGGTTGAGGTGGTGTATGCAAATGTATAAATATGAACCACGTGTTGCAGTTGTGCCCTTCTTCATTGTAAACCTGGCCTGCATACTTGGGTCTGCAAGGAAGAACGGTCTGAGCTCGTATTATGTAATCTGATATATGTATTTTTGTAATCTCTTGTTTGTGTGATTATTAAATTCACTATTGAAGAAATTAACTCTGTTCCTGCCTCTCCCGGATCAAACGAACAAGCAGGAATTCAGGGGAACACAGGAACGAATTCCAACACTAAGCATCTCTACCTAAAGTCAGTAACACGATTTCTCTAGATTAAACCAGTCTGAGATGCTATATCTAAAGACAGTAACGGGATTGATTGTTTTTTTTTTTTTTTTTTTTTTTTAATTAAACCAACCTGAGCAGCTCCATCTAGAGACAGTAACGTGATTTTCTAAATCAAACCAGCCTGAGCAGCACCATCTAGAGACAGTAACGTGATTTTCTAAATCAAACCAGCCTGATCAGCTCTATCTAAAGACAGTAATGTGATTTTCTAGATCAAACCAGCCTGATCACCTCTATCTAAAGGCAGTAACACGATTTGTCTAGATTAAACCAGCCTGAGCAGCTCTATCTTAAGAAAATAACATGATTTTTTTCTCAATTAAACCAGCCTGAGCAGCTCTATCTTAAAGGAGTACAGTAGGATTTTCCCGAATTTTAGGAAAGAACCGCCCTCTCCACCTTTTGAAAAATGCACGCAAAGCTCTACCTGCTCCCGAGATGGAACGCCTACTAAAACGTGTGCGAGAGACATGAACGAGCCCAGTTCTCCTCGTGCACGCACTGTTTACAAGTCACAAGTCAGCATTGACACGATTTTCCTCGATTAAACCATGGTCCAAGTGGAGGAACGTGGGAGCAGCGCTTCAAAGGGTTGAGTGGAAATCTCCACCAACGGCTGATCCCACGTTTCATCGGGCTCATCGATCCCTCCGGACAGGGCCTCACAGCCAGAGACAGGTGAGCCGTTTAGGGACTATTCAGTAACAAGAACTTAGAGCTGTGATTTCACTTGTATATAAGTTAAAGATGTAAAGCAAAGTTGGACTCTTCAGGTGATGAAATATACATTAAATGTCCACCAATGACTGTTGAGATGGTTGATCATTTAGTTTTAAACGTAGTAAACATAGAAAATACTGTGGCTGGTTATTGTGATTAAATTAAATTACATCTCACAACAAAACATGCTTTTAAAATAACAAAGACATTTGATCCAAATTACATTGAATTTAATACAAGAGACCCATTCTACAAAACAAACCTTTCCTCCTGCAATTAGCCTTTCAATACCACCTCACTCCGTGTGTGTTGTCCTCACAATCAATCAAAGTGATCTGGTGTCTCCTGGTGTTGATCTTAAGAGTCTCTCAACTTGTGGAACCTGTGCATTTAACACTTTTCTTTTGTCTACAGTGTGTTGTGGGAATCTCCCAGAACCTGTATCTCGCCCACCTTGCTGCTCCTCCTGTCACCTGCAGTACAAGGTGATTTCGTCTGTCCACTTCTGGCTCTAAAGACTCTTCTGGCTGTTTGTACCTACATGAACATCATTACATGCAGCTTGTTTACCAGAGCTTTACTTCAAGTCATTGCACAGCTAGAAAACTTTAGTTTAGTAAGTCTCAGTAAGGTCTGAGTGTGTATCACATGTTTAGGTGCAACCAGGGTTGGGTAGTCATGGAATACATGTAACAGTGTTACATAATTAGGATACAAAAAACATATAACTGTAATCTGTTACAGTACATAAAAAAATGTGTAATCTCGTTACAGGTATGCTCGATAAAAACTGGGATTACTGAGCAGGATTACAGTAGAAATCCGATGGAATAAACTAGAAATGCAGCTGTCACATGCGCCATGCACTGGCATTGCGACACTTCCCGACGCTTTCAGGCTGACAATCCATGCTTTGCCATGGATTCTGCAGACAGTTGCTTTCATCACTATGTTTTAAAGTCGGAGAAATCTCTTAACCTCTCTGTACAATGCAAACTATGTCTCCCAGCCGTGAAAGTGCTGTGAACGTCCAGGAACTGGACATCTCACCTGAAGAAACATAGAAACATAAAACCTGCTCACTTTCACTGATACACACATGGACTCTGTTTACTAGTTTTATTAGCTCGTAACATGCTTCCTACCTGTTCTCAATACGTTTAGAGGCTCTTGTGTTTTAGGGATTAATTGGGGCGACACGTGCCATCACTTTTTTCTTTTTACTCAAAGAGTGATTCCTGCTGCCAGATACAGCCTCTCATCAAACATTCACATTTATTCCGGAAAAAAAACAACATTAAAACTAATGAGGAAACGGGTCGAGAGAGAGAGAGAGAGAGAGAGAGAGAGAGAGAGAGAGAGAGAGAGAGAGAGAGAGAGAGAGAGAGCGAGAGAGAGAGAGAGAGAGAGAGTTTTAGAAAAGATGGGCACATTTTCTTGAATAGAAATTGAAAGCTTTATTTGTATTGTGGTTTTGATTCTCAAAAAAAAAAAAATCAATGTTAGACACCTGATTGGTTACTGAGTTTTGATAGTTCAAAACTTGTTAAGTGCAATTTGTGTCTGCTGTGTATAAGATGTGTCAGTACACTGAGCAGATGACACTTTCTATTCTTTCTTGTCATTTTTTTATGTTTTATTATGGCCAGGCAAGAGTAGAGGCACGGCTTTTCAGAGGTTGATGGACTCTGTGCTGCGCGACCTCGCTTTCGTTTCTGTTTACCTGGACGACATCTTGGTGGCTAGTTCTTCAGTTGAGGAGCATTTTTCACACCTAAAGCAAGTTTTTCAGCGCCTTGAGCAGGGGTGGGCAATTTTTTTTCCGAAGGGGCCAAATGAGAAGCAGAAAATATTGTGGAGGGCCTTGCCAAAAGTTTAAACTCTATTCTGCATATGAATTTTATTTCTAAATTGAAAGCAGTAAATGGCATTGTTTACACATGCTGGTAAGTGTCTGTGTTATTATTAGGTAAAGACTGTCTATTAAGACATCACAATGTCTTTGTATGCCAAATATCATTAACAAGATATGTCACATTATGATTGTCAAACTGCCAAGCTGTGCAGACAAAAAGTAATAGTGAACACACATTTGGGTATTTTCTTGTTCAGTGAGAGAAATCTAGCCTTTGCTGCCCTTTAACGAGTGCATCAAAGTCAGGTTGAATGTCTGAGGTGGAGATGCGAAGCACAGCTGACAGATGATCATCAGTAAGAGAGGATCTGAACCTGGATTTGGTAAACTTCATTACTGAGAATGTTTGTTCACATATGTAGGTAGATCCAAACAGAACCAACATCTTCTGAGCATGTCTCCTCATGTTTGGAAAGTTCTCCTCCTTAAGAGATGAGTAGAATTCCAGCAGTGATGCTGACTTAAAGTGCTCTGCCAGTACTGTGTCAGACTGCAGGTCAATGAGCTCCAGCTGAACATCACTGGGTGCATCATCTACTCTGCAGGCAAAGGGAGAGGAAACCAGGTGCATTTCATCCTCAATGTTTTTACAATCATCAAATCGCCTTAAAAACTCACCATGCAAATCTCCTAACATGGATGAGTACCTGCAGAGATGATTAGCTGATGGTCTGACTTCTTTAAGGGTTTGCATGTGAGTGAGAGTGTTGTTCTGTAGTTGACTTGAAAGAAACAGCAACTTTCTCATAAAAGCCTTCACCAGGTTATGCATGTCATGAACGAAAAGGCCCTTGCCTTGCAGTTTAGTGCTCAGTTCATTCATCAGTGCCGTCACATCAACAGCAAATGCAAAATCTGCCATCCAGTTCATATCTGAAAGCTCGGGGATGTTTTTGCCTTTCATCTCACAAAACTCTTGAATCTCTGTTTTCAGGTGCCAAAATCTTTTGAGCACTTTGCCCGGACTGAGCCATCTGACAGCTGTGTGGTACATGATGTCACCATGTTCATTCTCATGCTCCTCTAAAAGTGCAACAAACTGCCTGTGATTTAATGCTCGTGCCCTGATAAAGTTAACCGTTTTTGTTACAACATCAATAACATGGTTAAGTTTTAGCACAGACCTGCACAGTACATGCTGATGTATAATACAATGTATCAACACTAAATGATGCTCTGTGCCGAGTTCAGTCACTTTATCTTGGATCTGTTTCAAAAGTCCGACATGTTTTCCTGTCATATTCGGACAACCATCAGTAGTAACGCCTACCAGTTTGTCCCATTTCAGTCCAAGCTTGACCATGCATGCATCGACCTCCTTGAACAGATCGTTTCCCGTTGTCGTTCCTTTTATTGACCTCAATGCTGCCAGCTCCTCCGTAATCTTGAAGTCCTGCCTTATTCCCCGGAGAAACACCAGTAACTGGGCAGTGTCACGGACACCACAGCTCTCATCCAAAGCCAAAGAGAAAAAGTCAAAACTTTCAACTCCACTTTTGAGCTGACATTCGAGATTCTCCGCGATTCCTTCCACCCTTCTGGTGACGGTTCGCCTGGACAGCGGGACTTTTTCAAATGCTTCTTTATTCTCAGGGCATATTAGCGCGGCAGAGTCCACCAAGCACTCTTTCACAAACTCGCCATCCGAGAACGGCTTGCTGTTTTTAGCTATTTTGTGGGATATGACGAAGCTGGTCTTGGTCGCTGCATCCTGGGCTGTGTGTAGTTTGCTAAAACAGCCTTGTTGTTTTGCTAGCTTTGCTAGCAAGTCTTCTGATATTCGCGCTCTCTCAGCCTCCGCCAAGTGTCTGTATTTCTCCGCGTGTTTTGTCTCATAATGCTGACTCACATTGTACTCCTTAAACACGGCGACGTGCTCTCCACAAACTAAACAGACGGGTTTACCACCGACTTCAGTAAACAAATATTTAGTGCTCCAAATCTTCTTGAAATTTCGGCCTTCAGCATCCACCTTTCTTTTCTTGACGTGCCCGTACATCATTGAGGGGCGACAATCACATGCACTGATTGACTTGTTTTACGGGTTACGTATACGACGTACGTAGGTTACGTACACTGTACATAAATAAACAGGCTTCAAAGTAAAAGCATTTCCGTTTTAGTTTATAGAGCCGATGGTTTTAGTCCACACATTAAAATTCGAAAGAAGCTTTTGTTTTCTTAATTCTAAGCAACCTTTCGCGGGCCGGTCAGAATCGGGTCACGGGCCGCATTTGGCCCGCGGGCCTTAAAATGCCCAGGTCTGGCCTTGAGGAACATGGCAATTGTCAACCCTGCTAAGTGCCAGTTTGGTCTGCCTGTGATTGCCTTTTTGGGTCATCGTATTTCAACTCAGGGTGCCATTCCATTGCCTTCTAAGGTGCAAGCGGTGACAGATTTCCCTCGTCCAGCCTCGGTTAAGGCCCTGCAGGAGTTTTTGGGCATGATTAATTTCTACAATCTTTCATATTGAGATTACAACTATATACCAAATAAAGGTTTTATCAGCTCTATCAATTACAATGGTCAAATTGTCTCAATGGCTACAGACAGAAAATCGTGGATTTAAATCCACCTGGAGGTGTTTGTGGAATTAACTTGTGTGTGCATGTGTTTCCTCAGGGTTCTCTGGTTTTCTTTCATAGTCCAATTAAATGCATGTTAATGGTAATACTAAACTGACTCTCTGTGTATGTCCCGTGGTAGACTGATGACGTGTTCTGTTTCTTTTGAAACGTATTTTCAGTGACGTCCAGACAAGACGTCAATATAATGTTCAAGAAAGACGTCTCAAAAAACTTTCATTCAGGCTCTTCTGAGGAAGTCTTCTGGATGTCTAGAGACATCGTCTTTAGTTGTGTTCTGGACCTACATGTTGACACAAAGAACAGTGGCTGTGTAAAACACATTGGTTACTGTGGAACTGTGCTGTGTATTCATCAACAACATCTCACATGTTGGAAGATAAACAAGAGCACGGAGCAACATTTTATCAAAAATAATTTATTTATGAAAAATTATTCATTAGAATAAATTGGTTATTTATCAAATAATAATGACATTGGGCCACCACCAGCTAAACTGGAAATAGTTAATGCCAAAAAAAGTGTTATTTAAATTGATTAATGTTTCTCTTTAGATATAACAATCTTGAATAACAGGGAAGGTGTGAGATTCGAGCGCAGGCTGTTTCAAACCAGTGAACCAGGACCGCTTGACCCCGTCAGCTAGAAAGGGTATGTACTGGGTTTCAGAAGATGGCAGTGCCTCGAAGTCAGTGGGGACGCGCACTGGGTGGATGTCTGTGACTCACCCCCCCCTTTTGTGCGAGTCCCTTGCGAAGATCGTGTGATAATCGCGGGAGACCTCCTCATACAAATGCATCTCCTTGTTTCTGTTGTGGTAAAGTGCGAGCCTCAGCAGAGCGTTGCTCGGTCTTTGACTCGAAGCCTGAATAAGGTTCTTCTGGTACAGACATGGTCTGTTTACCTGAAATGTCTGTATTCTCTGGTTGAGTCATTGGAGCGTGCACAACCATGTCACCTTCGGTGCTCGGTTTTGTACCCTGAAGAACCTGTTCAAGGTTAACATGGTGAGCGCTGGTGATGGTTTTGGTTGTGGAAATGAGGAGAGTTGTGTCATGCGTGTCGTCGCTGGTGAGGGACGAAGGCAGATTGTCAATGAGATGAGAATTAGTTCAAGATTGTGGAATGAACTGTCAGTTAACATCTCTAAAGGTGGAAATGCGGTCACTTTAATCTGACCAGGTGTCAGATTTTGGACCCGTGGGTTGGCTGAACGATTGCTGTTAGAAGCTGGGTGGCCTAGTTCTTAGCCAATGGGAGTCGGGCTGACGACTTGGGACCAAAGGCGCCGTTTGGTGGCAGCGAGTCGGTTTAGGATGTCCTGACCAATAAGCAGTTCTTCTGTGTCCAGATCAGTGACGTGGATGGGATGCGTCGCTGACATGTCCTGGAAAGCTGTTGACCCAGACACATTGAGTGATGTGGTGCAAGTCCTGAGTGAAGCCTCGGTTGTTTATGCTACACTCTTCCACCTGAAGTGGCTTTCCTTAAGTGGCATGCGCAAGCGTGGTTCTAGCAACCCGTGCGAAGGTGTCTGAACACATGAGGGGGATTTCTGACCCAGTACCAAGCAGTGAGAGAGTGTCAACAACCCCTACCACCACTGAAGTGTATCTGTGGTTGGCATAGCCAAGATTACCCAAGAATGTCAAATGGGCCTCTTTCACCTCCTGGATCTCCTCCTCCTGCCAAAATAAACTTTGTGTGCGGAGGGGAGGGGCCAAGTCATGCGGTCAGGGGGAGCCAGGTCCCTTCTTACCAGGCGGGTTCAGGTGCTGCTTCACCACTCTGATGCAGGTTTTAATCCACTGTGGGACATCTGCATCCCAGTTGTTTTGAGTCTGACCTCAGCCTCGGTTTTTAGACTTACCTCTCCTCACCTGAGACCTCAGGACACCTGCATCACCATCATAGTTTTCACCTGAACGGTGGTGCAGCTCCCACACCATCTGCGCATGTTTGCGGAGGTCTTTCATGGTGGGGTTTTTGGTCCTGCAGAAAAGGGCGACATCGATCCACACACTGTTGTGGAGGTTGTTAACGAAGAGGGACTTAAAAGTCTGGTCTTTGTCCAATCCTGGTGCATTGTGGCCTTGGAAGTAGGCAGCCCATAGGCACCTATAAATACTATCTGGGAGTCTCCGCCCCCTTTTGAGTGATTGTAAATGCACTAAAGTTTGCAGAGGCAGGATCATTGTGCAGATGATCCTGCTTCCCTAAGCGCATGACAGAGGGCTGAGTAATGGTCTCTGATGGCAGATGGGAGGGACTCTATGTAAACATGGACACTCCTGGATGTCATCTTCCAGAGAAGCGTAAGCTTCTCTCGGGACGAAGGATGAGGCAGGTTGAAGAGGCAGCGTTCAACCTCCACCAGGTTGTCCGCTACACGAATCTCCGGGTTGTTTGGTTTGAACTGCTCTATGTCCTCTGCAAGGGACTCAAGCTGGCTGGTCCAAAGACCAGGTACCCTTGGGATATCGGAATGGTCAGAGTCATCTGAGCTAGAACATCCTGGTTCTCTCCGGTGGAGAGAGTGAGGGAGCTGATAGCACTGTCAGGTGCTGGAAAATGACAATGTTCCTTCTCCTGAAAAGGAGTGAAAGAGCTGCGAGACCACGTGGTGGTGCGGCTGAGAGCACTGATGGATGTGTGTCATAGCAACTCGCTGTTGAGGTTTCTTCTCTCCTGTGTAGACAGGCATAGAAGACCGGTGACAACAGTCTTCAACTGGGTCATGTGGCTCCCGAGGTATCTTTGCTCTGAGCACGCAGTGTCTCTGACGACTCATGGTAGGAGTCACGCAAAAGCTGTGTTTCGAAAAGTGCGAAAATGTTGTTAATGCACCTGTGGCTTTCACTTCTGTAGTCTATACAAATTGTAACCTCGCAACTGCAACACAGTGTTTTTAGCACCTTGGGTGAGCAATAGTCGTGTTAGTGTACATTTATCTGGGTAGATACTTGAATAGTGAAAGTACGAGTTTCTCCTAATGAAATTAAAACTTTATTCTAAAAACATACTCAGTATCTCGTCTGAAGCATCTTTTCGGCCACCACTGATGAAAAGACCATAACAGTCAAATCCAGCATAATAAAAGAGGTTGAAACTGCTTTAACCTTATAAATACTTCATGTTTAAACTTGAATTGAAAAGTACCAGTTTGCTCTAAGGAAATAAAAACTTAATTCCAAAATTACTCTATATCCCGTGTGGAGCATCATTTCGGCCACTCCTAATGAAATGAAAATAGCAGTTACTCCACTAAATATAATTGGTTGAAAGTACTTGCAACTGCTAAGTCCATCATGTTTAAACTTGAATTGAGAAAGTACTAGTTTGTTCTAAGGAAATAAAAACTTTCTTCCAAAATTACTCTATATCCGGTGTGGAGCATCATTTCGGCCACTCCTGATGAAATGAAAATAGCAGTTACTCCACTAAATATAATTGTTTGAAAGTGCTTGAACCTGATAAACACATCATTTAACCTTGAATTGAGAAAGTACTAGTTTGTTCTAATGAAATAAAAACTTTATTCCAAAATCACTCTATATCCCGTGAGGAGCATCATTTCGGCCACTACTGATGAAATGAAAATAGCAGTTACTCCACTAAATAAAACTGGTTGAAACTGCTTGAACCTGATAAACACATCATTTAAACTTGAACTAAGAAAGTACTAGTTTGTTCTAATGAAATAAAAACTTTCTTCCAAAATTACTCTATATCCCGTGTGGAGCATCATTTCGGCCACTCCTGATGAAATTCAAATAGCAGTTACTCCACTAAATATAATTGGTTGAAAGTACTTGCAACTGCTAAGTCCATCATGTTTAAGCTTGAATTGAGAAAGTACTAGTTTATTCTAAGGAAATAAAAACTTTCTTCCAAAATTACTCTATATCCCGTGTGGAGCATCATTTCGGCCACTCCTGATGAAATGCAAATAGCAGTTACTCCACTAAATAAAACTGGTTGAAACTGCTTGAACCTGATAAACACATCATTTAACCTTGAATTGAGAAAGTACTAGTTTGTTCTAATGAAATAAAAACTTTATTCCAAAATTACTCTATATCCCGTGTGGAGCATCATTTCGGCCACTCCTAATGAAATGGAAATAGCAGTTACTCCACTAAATATAATTGGTTGAAAGTACTTGCAACTGCTAAGTCCATCATGTTTAAGCTTGAATTGAGAAAGTACTAGTTTATTCTAAGGAAATAAAAACTTTCTTCCAAAATTACTCTATATCCCGTGTGGAGCATCATTTCGGCCACTACTGATGAAATGAAAATAGCAGGTACTCCACTAAATAAAACTGGTTGAAACTGCTTGAACCTGATAAACACATCATTTAACCTTGAATTGAGAAAGTACTAGTTTGTTCTAATGAAATAAAAACTTTATTCCAAAATTACTCAATATCCCGTGTGGAGCATCATTTCGGCCACTCCTGATGAAATGCAATAGCAGTTACTCCACTAAATAAACTGGTTGAAACTGCTTGAACCTGATAAAAACACATCATTTAACCTTGAATTGAGAAAGTACTAGTTTGTTCTAATGAAATAAAAACTTTCTTCCAAAATTACTCTATATCCCGTGTGGAGCATCATTTCGGCCACTCCTAATGAAATGGAAATAGCAGTTACTCCACTAAATATAATTGGTTGAAAGTACTTGCAACTGCTAAGTCCATCATGTTTAAGCTTGAATTGAGAAAGTACTAGTTTGTTCTAATGAAATAAAAACTTTATTCCAAAATCACTCTATATCCCGTGAGGAGCATCATTTCGGCCACTACTGATGAAATGAAAATAGCAGTTACTCCACTAAATATAATTGTTTGAAAGTGCTTGCAACTGCTATGTCCATAATGTTTTACCTTGAATTGAGAAAGTGCTAGTTTGTTCTAATGAAATAAAAACTTTATTCCAAAATCACTCTATATCCCGTGAGGAGCATCATTTCGGCCACTACTGATGAAATGAAAATAGCAGTTACTCCACTAAATAAAACTGGTTGAAACTGCTTGAACCTGATAAACACATCATTTAACCTTGACTTGAGAAAGTACTAGTTTGTTCTAATGAAATAAAAACTTTCTTCCAAAATTACTCTATATCCCGTGTGGAGCATCATTTCGGCCACTACTGATGAAATGAAAATAGCAGTTACTCCACTAAATATAATTGGTTGAAAGTACTTGCAACTGCTAAGTCCATCATGTTTAAGCTTGAATTGAGAAAGTACTAGTTTATTCTAATGAAATAAAAACTTTCTTCCAAAATTACTCTATATCCCGTGTGGAGCATCATTTCGGCCACTACTGATGAAATGAAAATAGCAGTTACTCCACTAAATATAATTGGTTGAAAGTACTTGCAACTGGTATGTCCATCATGTTTTACCTTGAATTGAGAAAGTGCTAGTTTGTTCTAATGAAATAAAAACTTTATTCCAAAATCACTCTATATCCCGTGAGGAGCATCATTTCGGCCACTACTGATGAAATGAAAATAGCAGTTACTCCACTAAATATAATTGGTTGAAAGTACTTGCAACTGCTAAGTCCATCATGTTTAAGCTTGAATTGAGAAAGTACTAGTTTATTCTAAGGAAATAAAAACTTTCTTCCAAAATTACTCTATATCCCGTGTGGAGCATCATTTCGGCCACTACTGATGAAATGAAAATAGCAGTTACTCCACTAAATAAAACTGGTTGAAACTGCTTGAACCTGATAAACACATCATTTAACCTTGAATTGAGAAAGTACTAGTTTGTTCTAATGAAATAAAAACTTTATTCCAAAATCACTCTATATCTCGTGTGGAGCATCATTTCGGCCACTACTGATGAAATGAAAATAGCAGTTACTCCACTAAATAAAACTGGTTGAAACTGCTTGAACCTGATAAACACATAATTTTAACTTGAATTGAGAAAGTACTAGTTTGTTCTAATGAAATAAAAACTTTCTTCCAAAATTACTCTATATCCCGTGTGGAGCATCATTTCGGCCACTCCTTATGAAATGAAAATAGCAGTTACTCCACTAAATATAATTGGTTGAAAGTACTTGCAACTGCTAAGTCCATCATTTTTAAACTTGAATTGAGAAACTACTAGTTTGTTTTAATGAAATAAAAACTTTATTCCAAAATCACTCTATATCCCGTGAGGAGCACCATTTCGGCCACTACTGATGAAATGAAAATAGCAGTTACTCCACTAAATAAAACTGGTTGAAACTGCTTGAACCTGATTTTTTCGGCCACAACTGATGAGAAGACCATAAGCAGTCAAATCCAGCATAATGAAACTGCTTAAACCTGATAAACCAGTTTGGTTTGCATTGGCGGCAATAAGTCGGACCTGTTTGCAGTGGTTTCACCTGATCCGCCAGTGGCAGACAGAAAAAAGCATTAGCCAAATCTATACAAGAGAAAAATCTATGTTCAGGTGAGAGATGTGACAACGCAGTTTTGAGATGTCTGGAATCTCGTTTCTCTGCACATGTTGCCGGGACCGGCAGCCAGGGGGGACTCGGCTGAGATCCTCAACACCAGCCCCTGGGTACTTCTCAGGGTGATAAAGAGGAAGTGGTCCGAGCCCAGGTGAACGGGTCGATTTAAGGTCGTCGAGAGGACGTCTCACGCTGTTCGGCTGAGTGACAAAGGCTCCCCAGGAAAGTCTATTCCAGGGTACTGGAGAGGAGGGTCCGGCCGTTAGTCGAACCCTGGATAAAAGAGGAACAATGCGGGGCCATCTGTCGCAGTGTACTCTGGCGGGAGAACCACATCGCACTCTTCAGGAGACCTCCATCCATCTGAAGCAAGTTGCCCCTGGATCGGCTGATCCAGGAGACAGCTCCACACGTCAAAGGGCGGAATAATCCCTGTACACCGAAGTAAGAAGAACACAGAGAAGTAGACGACAGCAAGGGAGGAGGTGAAATAGCGCTCCTCTCTGTTCATGTGACGTGCCAAGTCCATCCATCCATCCATCCATTTTCTGCCGCTTATCCGGGGCCGCGTCGCGGAGGCAACTCTGCTCAGACTTCCCTCACCCCAGACACTTCCTCCAGCTCTTCCGGTGGCACCCCAAGGCGTTCCCAGGCCAGCCGAGAGACAGGGCAACTCCAGAGAGAGAGGGCAACTCCAGAGCAGTGGAGTATCCAGCCCCCGTCGAGGAGCTGGGTTCCGGAGTCCAAGCTGTAAGTGGAGGCGAGCCCGACTATATCTAGACGGTATCTCTCAGCCTCCCTCACAAGCTCGGGCTCCTTCCCCCCCAGCGAGGTCACATTCCATGTCCCAATAGCCAGATTCTGTGGCCGGGGATCGGGTCGTCGAGGCCTCTGCCGTCGACTGCCCCCCAATCCACAATGCACCCAACCCCTACGGCAGCCTCTGTAGGTGGTGGGCCCACAGGAGGGGCAAGTCCCCCGACAACATAGCTCCGAGGGTCATTCGGGTGCTCAAACTCCCCCACCACGACAAGGTTGCAGTTCAAGGGGGAGTCACCACCGTTTAAAAGTTTTGTATGTTGCTATTTGAGTATATGATTGTTGATTTTGCTTACATATGACCTCTATTATACGAAGAGTGCCTCATACTGTATTGACACTAATTATTGACCTCTGGGGTCAGAGGTCAAAAGGGGAATTGAAGGAATATAGTGGTTGAACATTTGTTTTCTGTGTGACAACTGGACATATTGTATTCAGTTGTGTTTCTACACTACTGGGGTTTCTCCCACTGCCCAAGTTGGGAAAACACAGCTATAAATCCATGTTCAGGGACATTCCAAGTTGGTTGGCGATGTCTCCTCAGTGCTCTACTTGCAAAAACATGGTCAAGGTAAGATTGGATCAACAGATAAGAGGTCAGAGGTCACTTTGTCCCACAGAACGTCAAGCTCTGAGAAGAACCAGTTTGAAGCAGTTTTGGGAACAAAGGAATAGCAAATTCACTATAGCAACGCATACATCACGAGGAACCGACCAATGTGAGGTTGAGGTGGTGTATGCAAATGTATAAATATGAACCACGTGTTGCAGTTGTGCCCTTCTTCATTGTAAACCTGGCCTGCATACTTGGGTCTGCAAGGAAGAACGGTCTGAGCTCGTATTATGTAATCTGATATATGTATTTTTGTAATCTCTTGTTTGTGTGATTATTAAATTCACTATTGAAGAAATTAACTCTGTTCCTGCCTCTCCCGGATCAAACGAACAAGCAGGAATTCAGGGGAACACAGGAACGAATTCCAACACTAAGCATCTCTACCTAAAGTCAGTAACACGATTTCTCTAGATTAAACCAGTCTGAGATGCTATATCTAAAGACAGTAACGGGATTGATTGTTTTGTTTTTTTTTTTTTTTTTTTATTAAACCAGCCTGAGCAGCTCCATCTAGAGACAGTAACGTGATTTTCTAAATCAAACCAGCCTGAGCAGCACCATCTAGAGACAGTAACGTGATTTTCTAAATCAAACCAGCCTGATCAACTCTATCTAAAGACAGTAATGTGATTTTCTAAATCAAACCAGCCTGATCAGCTCTATCTAAAGACAGTAATGTGATTTTCTAGATCAAACCAGCCTGATCACCTCTATCTAAAGGCAGTAACACGATTTGTCTAGATTAAACCAGCCTGAGCAGCTCTATCTTAAGAAAATAACATGATTTTTTTCTCAATTAAACCAGCCTGAGCAGCTCTATCTTAAAGGAGTACAGTAGGATTTTCCCGAATTTTAGGAAAGCTTTTGAAAAATGCACGCAAAGCTCTACCTGCTCCCGAGATGGAACGCCTACTAAAACGTGTGCGAGAGACATGAACGAGCCCAGTTCTCCTCGTGCACGCACTGTTTACAAGTCACAAGTCAGCATTGACACGATTTTCCTCGATTAAACCATGGTCCAAGTGGAGGAACGTGGGAGCAGCGCTTCAAAGGGTTGAGTGGAAATCTCCACCAACGGCTGATCCCACGTTTCATCGGGCTCATCGATCCCTCCGGACAGGGCCTCACAGCCAGAGACAGGTGAGCCGTTTAGGGACTATTCAGTAACAAGAACTTAGAGCTGTGATTTCACTTGTATATAAGTTAAAGATGTAAAGCAAAGTTGGACTCTTCAGGTGATGAAATATACATTAAATGTCCACCAATGACTGTTGAGATGGTTGATCATTTAGTTTTAAACGTAGTAAACATAGAAAATACTGTGGCTGGTTATTGTGATTAAATTAAATTACATCTCACAACAAAACATGCTTTTAAAATAACAAAGACATTTGATCCAAATTACATTGAATTTAATACAAGAGACCCATTCTACAAAACAAACCTTTCCTCCTGCAATTAGCCTTTCAATACCACCTCACTCCGTGTGTGTTGTCCTCACAATCAATCAAAGTGATCTGGTGTCTCCTGGTGTTGATCTTAAGAGTCTCTCAACTTGTGGAACCTGTGCATTTAACACTTTTCTTTTGTCTACAGTGTGTTGTGGGAATCTCCCAGAACCTGTATCTCGCCCACCTTGCTGCTCCTCCTGTCACCTGCAGTACAAGGTGATTTCGTCTGTCCACTTCTGGCTCTAAAGACTCTTCTGGCTGTTTGTACCTACATGAACATCATTACATGCAGCTTGTTTACCAGAGCTTTACTTCAAGTCATTGCACAGCTAGAAAACTTTAGTTTAGTAAGTCTCAGTAAGGTCTGAGTGTGTATCACATGTTTAGGTGCAACCAGGGTTGGGTAGTCATGGAATACATGTAACAGTGTTACATAATTAGGATACAAAAAACATATAACTGTAATCTGTTACAGTACATAAAAAAATGTGTAATCTCGTTACAGGTATGCTCGATAAAAACTGGGATTACTGAGCAGGATTACAGTAGAAATCCGATGGAATAAACTAGAAATGCAGCTGTCACATGCGCCATGCACTGGCATTGCGACACTTCCCGACGCTTTCAGGCTGACAATCCATGCTTTGCCATGGATTCTGCAGACAGTTGCTTTCATCACTATGTTTTAAAGTCGGAGAAATCTCTTAACCTCTCTGTACAATGCAAACTATGTCTCCCAGCCGTGAAAGTGCTGTGAACGTCCAGGAACTGGACATCTCACCTGAAGAAACATAGAAACATAAAACCTGCTCACTTTCACTGATACACACATGGACTCTGTTTACTAGTTTTATTAGCTCGTAACATGCTTCCTACCTGTTCTCAATACGTTTAGAGGCTCTTGTGTTTTAGGGATTAATTGGGGCGACACGTGCCATCACTTTTTTCTTTTTACTCAATGAGTGATTCCTGCTGCCAGATACAGCCTCTCATCAAACATTCACATTTATTCCGGAAAAAAAACAACATTAAAACTAATGAGGAAACGGGTCGAGAGAGAGAGAGAGAGAGAGAGAGAGAGAGAGAGAGAGAGAGAGAGAGAGAGAGAGAGAGAGCGAGAGAGAGAGAGAGAGAGAGAGTTTTAGAAAATATGGGCACATTTTCTTGAATAGAAATTGAAAGCTTTATTTGTATTGTGGTTTTGATTCTCAAAAAAAAAAAATCAATGTTAGACACCTGATTGGTAACTGAGTTTTGATAGTTCAAAACTTGTTAAGTGCAATTTGTGTCTGCTGTGTATAAGATGTGTCAGTACACTGAGCAGATGACACTTTCTATTCTTTCTTGTCATTTTTTTATGTTTTATTATGGCCAGGCAAGAGTAGAGGCACGGCTTTTCAGAGGTTGATGGACTCTGTGCTGCGCGACCTCGCTTTCGTTTCTGTTTACCTGGACGACATCTTGGTGGCTAGTTCTTCAGTTGAGGAGCATTTTTCACACCTAAAGCAAGTTTTTCAGCGCCTTGAGCAGGGGTGGGCAATTTTTTTTCCGAAGGGGCCAAATGAGAAGCAGAAAATATTGTGGAGGGCCTTGCCAAAAGTTTAAACTCTATTCTGCATATGAATTTTATTTCTAAATTGAAAGCAGTAAATGGCATTGTTTACACATGCTGGTAAGTGTCTGTGTTATTATTAGGTAAAGACTGTCTATTAAGACATCACAATGTCTTTGTATGCCAAATATCATTAACAAGATATGTCACATTATGATTGTCAAACTGCCAAGCTGTGCAGACAAAAAGTAATAGTGAACACACATTTGGGTATTTTCTTGTTCAGTGAGAGAAATCTAGCCTTTGCTGCCCTTTAACGAGTGCATCAAAGTCAGGTTGAATGTCTGAGGTGGAGATGCGAAGCACAGCTGACAGATGATCATCAGTAAGAGAGGATCTGAACCTGGATTTGGTAAACTTCATTACTGAGAATGTTTGTTCACATATGTAGGTAGATCCAAACAGAACCAACATCTTCTGAGCATGTCTCCTCATGTTTGGAAAGTTCTCCTCCTTAAGAGATGAGTAGAACTCCAGCAGTGATGCTGACTTAAAGTGCTCTGCCAGTACTGTGTCAGACTGCAGGTCAATGAGCTCCAGCTGAACATCACTGGGTGCATCATCTACTCTGCAGGCAAAGGGAGAGGAAACCAGGTGCATTTCATCCTCAATGTTTTTACAATCATCAAATCGCCTTAAAAACTCACCATGCAAATCTCCTAACATGGATGAGTACCTGCAGAGATGATTAGCTGATGGTCTGACTTCTTTAAGGGTTTGCATGTGAGTGAGAGTGTTGTTCTGTAGTTGACTTGAAAGAAACAGCAACTTTCTCATAAAAGCCTTCACCAGGTTATGCATGTCATGAACGAAAAGGCCCTTGCCTTGCAGTTTAGTGCTCAGTTCATTCATCAGTGCCGTCACATCAACAGCAAATGCAAAATCTGCCATCCAGTTCATATCTGAAAGCTCGGGGATGTTTTTGCCTTTCATCTCACAAAACTCTTGAATCTCTGTTTTCAGGTCCCAAAATCTTTTGAGCACTTTGCCCGGACTGAGCCATCTGACAGCTGTGTGGTACATGATGTCACCATGTTCATTCTCATGCTCCTCTAAAATTGCAACAAACTGCCTGTGATTTAATGCTCGTGCCCTGATAAAGTTAACCGTTTTTGTTACAACATCAATAACATGGTTAAGTTTTAGCACAGACCTGCACAGTACATGCTGATGTATAATACAATGTATCAACACTAAATGATGCTCTGTGCCGAGTTCAGTCACTTTATCTTGGATCTGTTTCAAAAGTCCGACATGTTTTCCTGTCATATTCGGACAACCATCAGTAGTGACGCCTACCAGTTTGTCCCATTTCAGTCCAAGCTTGACCATGCATGCATCGACCTCCTTGAACAGATCACTTCCCGTTGTCGTTCCTTTTATTGACCTCAATGCTGCCAGCTCCTCCGTAATCTTGAAGTCCTGCCTTATTCCCCGGAGAAACACCAGTAACTGGGCAGTGTCACGGACACCACAGCTCTCATCCAAAGCCAAAGAGAAAAAGTCAAAACTTTCAACTCCACTTTTGAGCTGACATTCGAGATTCTCCGCGATTCCTTCCACCCTTCTGGTGACGGTTCGCCTGGACAGCGGGACTTTTTCAAGTGCTTCTTTATTCTCAGGGCATATTAGCGCGGCAGAGTCCACCAAGCACTCTTTCACAAACTCGCCATCCGAGAACGGCTTGCTGTTTTTAGCTATTTTGTGGGATATGACGAAGCTGGTCTTGGTCGCTGCATCCTGGGCTGTGTGTAGTTTGCTAAAACAGCCTTGTTGTTTTGCTAGCTTTGCTAGCAAGTCTTCTGATATTCGCGCTCTCTCAGCCTCCGCCAAGTGTCTGTATTTCTCCGCGTGTTTTGTCTCATAATGCTGACTCACATTGTACTCCTTAAACACGGCGACGTGCTCTCCACAAACTAAACAGACGGGTTTACCACCGACTTCAGTAAACAAATATTTAGTGCTCAAATCTTCTTGAAATTTCGGCCTTCAGCATCCACCTTTCTTTTCTTGACGTGCCCGTACATCATTGAGGGGCGACAATCACATGCACTGATTGACTTGTTTTACGGGTTACGTATACGACGTACGTAGGTTACGTACACTGTACATAAATAAACAGGCTTCAAAGTAAAAGCATTTCCGTTTTAGTTTATAGAGCCGATGGTTTTAGTCCACACATTAAAATTCGAAAGAAGCTTTTGTTTTCTTAATTCTAAGCAACCTTTCGCGGGCCGGTCAGAATTGGGTCACGGGCCGCATTTGGCCCGCGGGCCTTAAAATGCCCAGGTCTGGCCTTGAGGAACATGGCAATTGTCAACCCTGCTAAGTGCCAGTTTGGTCTGCCTGTGATTGCCTTTTTGGGTCATCGTATTTCAACTCAGGGTGCCATTCCATTGCCTTCTAAGGTGCAAGCGGTGACAGATTTCCCTCGTCCAGCCTCGGTTAAGGCCCTGCAGGAGTTTTTGGGCATGATTAATTTCTACAACCTTTCATATTGAGATTACAACTATATACCAAATAAAGGTTTTATCAGCTCTATCAATTACAATGGTCAAATTGTCTCAATGGCTACAGACAGAAAATCGTGGATTTAAATCCACCTGGAGGTGTTTGTGGAATTAACTTGTGTGTGCATGTGTTTCCTCAGGGTTCTCTGGTTTTCTTTCATAGTCCAATTAAATGCATGTTAATGGTAATACTAAACTGACTCTCTGTGTATGTCCCGTGGTAGACTGATGACGTGTTCTGTTTCTTTTGAAACGTATTTTCAGTGACGTCCAGACAAGACGTCAATATAATGTTCAAGAAAGACGTCTCAAAAAACTTTCATTCAGGCTCTTCTGAGGAAGTCTTCTGGATGTCTAGAGACATCGTCTTTAGTTGTGTTCTGGACCTACATGTTGACACAAAGAACAGTGGCTGTGTAAAACACATTGGTTACTGTGGAACTGTGCTGTGTATTCATCAACAACATCTCACATGTTGGAAGATAAACAAGAGCACGGAGCAACATTTTATCAAAAATAATTTATTTATGAAAAATTATTCATTAGAATAAATTGGTTATTTATCAAATAATAATGACATTGGGCCACCACCAGCTAAACTGGAAATAGTTAATGCCAAAAAAAGTGTTATTTAAATTGATTAATGTTTCTCTTTAGATAAAACAATCTTGAATAACAGGGAAGGTGTGAGATTCGAGCGCAGGCTGTTTCAAACCAGTGAACCAGGACCGCTTGACCCCGTCAGCTAGAAAGGGTATGTACTGGGTTTCAGAAGATGGCAGTGCCTCGAAGTCAGTGGGGACGCGCACTGGGTGGATGTCTGTGACTCACCCCCCCCTTTTGTGCGAGTCCCTTGCGAAGATCGTGTGATAATCGCGGGAGACCTCCTCATACAAATGCATCTCCTTGTTTCTGTTGTGGTAAAGTGCGAGCCTCAGCAGAGCGTTGCTCGGTCTTTGACTCGAAGCCTGAATAAGGTTCTTCTGGTACAGATATGGTCTGTTTACCTGAAATGTCTGTATTCTCTGGTTGAGTCATTGGAGCGTGCACAACCATGTCACCTTCGGTGCTCGGTTTTGTACCCTGAAGAACCTGTTCAAGGTTAACATGGTGAGCGCTGGTGATGGTTTTGGTTGTGGAAATGAGGAGAGTTGTGTCATGCGTGTCGTCGCTGGTGAGGGACGAAGGCAGATTGTCAATGAGATGAGAATTAGTTCAAGATTGTGGAATGAACTGTCAGTTAACATCTCTAAAGGTGGAAATGCGGTCACTTTAATCTGGCCAGGTGTCAGATTTTGGACCCGTGGGTTGGCTGAACGATTGCTGTTAGAAGCTGGGTGGCCTAGTTCTTAGCCAATGGGAGTCGGGCTGACGACTTGGGACCAAAGGCGCCGTTTGGTGGCAGCGAGTCGGTTTAGGATGTCCTGACCAATAAGCAGTTCTTCTGTGTCCAGATCAGTGACGTGGATGGGATGCGTCGCTGACATGTCCTGGAAAGCTGTTGACCCAGACACATTGAGTGATGTGGTGCAAGTCCTGAGTGAAGCCTCGGTTGTTTATGCTACACTCTTCCACCTGAAGTGGCTTTCCTTAAGTGGCATGCGCAAGCGTGGTTCTAGCAACCCGTGCGAAGGTGTCTGAACACATGAGGGGGATTTCTGACCCAGTACCAAGCAGTGAGAGAGTGTCAACAACCCCTACCACCACTGAAGTGTATCTGTGGTTGGCATAGCCAAGATTACCCAAGAATGTCAAATGGGCCTCTTTCACCTCCTGGATCTCCTCCTCCTGCCAAAATGAACTTTGTGTGCGGAGGGGAGGGGCCAAGTCATGCGGTCAGGGGGAGCCAGGTCCCTTCTTACCAGGCGGGTTCAGGTGCTGCTTCACCACTCTGATGCAGGTTTTAATCCACTGTGGGACATCTGCATCCCAGTTGTTTTGAGTCTGACCTCAGCCTCGGTTTTTAGACTTACCTCTCCTCACCTGAGACCTCAGGACACCTGCATCACCATCATAGTTTTCACCTGAACGGTGGTGCAGCTCCCACACCATCTGCGCATGTTTGCAGAGGTCTTTCATGGTGGGGTTTTTGGTCCTGCAGAAAAGGGCGACATCGATCCACACACTGTTGTGGAGTTTGTTAACGAAGAGGGACTTAAAAGTCTGGTCTTTGTCCAATCCTGGTGCATTGTGGCCTTGGAAGTAGGCAGCCCTTAGGCAGCTATAAATACTATCTGGGAGTCTCCGCCCCCTTTTGAGTGATTGTAAATGCACCAAAGTTTGCAGAGGCAGGATCATTGTGCAGATGATCCTGCTTCCCTAAGCGCATGACAGAGGGCTGAGTAATGGTCTCTGATGGCAGATGGGAGGGACTCTATGTAAACATGGACACTCCTGGATGTCATCTTCCAGAGAAGCGTAAGCTTCTCTCGGGACGAAGGATGAGGCAGGTTGAAGAGGCAGCGTTCAACCTCCACCAGGTTGTCCGCTACACGAATCTCCGGGTTGTTTGGTTTGAACTGCTCTATGTCCTCTGCAAGGGACTCAAGCTGGCTGGTCCAAAGACCAGGTACCCTTGGGATATCGGAATGGTCAGAGTCATCTGAGCTAGAACATCCTGGTTCTCTCCGGTGGAGAGAGTGAGGGAGCTGATAGCACTGTCAGGTGCTGGAAAATGACAATGTTCCTTCTCCTGAAAAGGAGTGAAAGAGCTGCGAGACCACGTGGTGGTGCGGCTGAGAGCACTGATGGATGTGTGTCATAGCAACTCGCTGTTGAGGTTTCTTCTCTCCTGTGTAGACAGGCATAGAAGACCGGTGACAACAGTCTTCAACTGGGTCATGTGGCTCCCGAGGTATCTTTGCTCTGAGCACGCAGTGTCTCTGACGACTCATGGTAGGAGTCACGCAAAAGCTGTGTTTCGAAAAGTGCGAAAATGTTGTTAATGCACCTGTGGCTTTCACTTCTGTAGTCTATACAAATTGTAACCTCGCAACTGCAACACAGTGTTTTTAGCACCTTGGGTGAGCAATAGTCGTGTTAGTGTACATTTATCTGGGTAGATACTTGAATAGTGAAAGTACGAGTTTCTCCTAATGAAATTAAAACTTTATTCTAAAAACATACTCAGTATCTCGTCTGAAGCATCTTTTCGGCCACCACTGATGAAAAGACCATAACAGTCAAATCCAGCATAATAAAAGAGGTTGAAACTGCTTTAACCTTATAAACACTTCATGTTTAAACTTGAATTGAAAAGTACCAGTTTGCTCTAAGGAAATAAAAACTTAATTCCAAAATTACTCTATATCCCGTGTGGAGCATCATTTCGGCCACTCCTAATGAAATGAAAATAGCAGTTACTCCACTAAATATAATTGGTTGAAAGTACTTGCAACTGCTAAGTCCATCATGTTTAAACTTGAATTGAGAAAGTACTAGTTTGTTCTAAGGAAATAAAAACTTTCTTCCAAAATTACTCTATATCCCGTGTGGAGCATCATTTCGGCCACTCCTGATGAAATGAAAATAGCAGTTACTCCACTAAATATAATTGTTTGAAAGTGCTTGAACCTGATAAACACATCATTTAACCTTGAATTGAGAAAGTACTAGTTTGTTCTAATGAAATAAAAACTTTCTTCCAAAATTACTCTATATCCCGTGTGGAGCATCATTTCGGCCACTCCTGATGAAATGAAAATAGCAGTTACTCCACTAAATATAATTGTTTGAAAGTGCTTGCAACTGCTATGTCCATCATGTTTTACCTTGAATTGAGAAAGTGCTAGTTTGTTCTAATGAAATAAAAACTTTATTCCAAAATCACTCTATATCCCGTGTGGAGCATCATTTCGGCCACTCCTGATGAAATGAAAATAGCAGTTACTCCACTAAATAAAACTGATTGAAACTGCTTGAACCTGATAAACACATCATTTAACCTTGAATTGAGAAAGTACTAGTTTGTTCTAAGGAAATAAAAACTTTATTCCAAAATCACTCTATATCCCGTGAGGAGCATCATTTCGGCCACTCCTGATGAAATGAAAATAGCAGTTACTCCACTAAATATAATTGGTTGAAAGTACTTGCAACTGCTAAGTCCATCATGTTTAAACTTGAATTGAGAAAGTACTAGTTTGTTCTAAGGAAATAAAAACTTTCTTCCAAAATTACTCTATATCCCGTGTGGAGCATCATTTCGGCCACTCCTGATGAAATGAAAATAGCAGTTACTCCACTAAATATAATTGTTTGAAAGTGCTTGAACCTGATAAACACATCATTTAACCTTGAATTGAGAAAGTACTAGTTTGTTCTAATGAAATAAAAACTTTATTCCAAAATCACTCTATATCCCGTGAGGAGCATCATTTCGGCCACTACTGATGAAATGAAAATAGCAGTTACTCCACTAAATAAAACTGGTTGAATCTGCTTGAACCTGATAAACACATCATTTAACCTTGAATTGAGAAAGTACTAGTTTGTTCTAAGGAAATAAAAACTTTATTCCAAAATCACTCTATATCCCGTGAGGAGCATCATTTCGGCCACTCCTGATGAAATGAAAATAGCAGTTACTCCACTAAATAAAACTGGTTGAAACTGCTTGAACCTGATAAACACATCATTTAACCTTGAATTGAGAAAGTGCTAGTTTGTTCTAATGAAATAAAAACTTTATTCCAAAATCGCTCTATATCCCGTGTGGAGCATCATTTCGGCCACTCCTAATGAATGAAAATAGCAGTTACTCCACTAAATATAATTGGTTGAAACTGCTTGAACCTGATAAACACATCATTTAACCTTGAATTGAGAAAGTACTAGTTTGTTCTAATGAAATAAAAACTTTATTCCAAAATTACTCAATATCCCGTGTGGAGCATCATTTCGGCCACTCCTGATGAAATGAAAATAGCAGTTACTCCACTAAATATAATTGTTTGAAAGTGCTTGCAACTGCTATGTCCATCATGTTTTACCTTGAATTGAGAAAGTGCTAGTTTGTTCTAATGAAATAAAAACTTTATTCCAAAATCACTCTATATCCCGTGTGGAGCATCATTTCGGCCACTCCTGATGAAATGAAAATAGCAGTTACTCCACTAAATATAATTGGTTGAAAGTACTTGCAACTGCTAAGTCCATCATGTTTAAGCTTGAATTGAGAAAGTACTAGTTTATTCTAAGGAAATAAAAACTTTCTTCCAAAATTACTCTATATCCCGTGTGGAGCATCATTTCGGCCACTACTGATGAAATGAAAATAGCAGTTACTCCACTAAATAAAACTGGTTGAAACTGCTTGAACCTGATAAACACATCATTTAACCTTGAATTGAGAAAGTACTAGTTTGTTCTAATGAAATAAAAACTTTATTCCAAAATCACTCTATATCTCGTGTGGAGCATCATTTCGGCCACTACTGATGAAATGAAAATAGCAGTTACTCCACTAAATAAAACTGGTTGAAACTGCTTGAACCTGATAAACACATAATTTTAACTTGAATTGAGAAAGTACTAGTTTGTTCTAATGAAATAAAAACTTTCTTCCAAAATTACTCTATATCCCGTGTGGAGCATCATTTCGGCCACTCCTTATGAAATGAAAATAGCAGTTACTCCACTAAATATAATTGGTTGAAAGTACTTGCAACTGCTAAGTCCATCATTTTTAAACTTGAATTGAGAAACTACTAGTTTGTTTTAATGAAATAAAAACTTTATTCCAAAATCACTCTATATCCCGTGAGGAGCACCATTTCGGCCACTACTGATGAAATGAAAATAGCAGTTACTCCACTAAATAAAACTGGTTGAAACTGCTTGAACCTGATTTTTTCGGCCACAACTGATGAGAAGACCATAAGCAGTCAAATCCAGCATAATGAAACTGCTTAAACCTGATAAACCAGTTTGGTTTGCATTGGCGGCAATAAGTCGGACCTGTTTGCAGTGGTTTCACCTGATCCGCCAGTGGCAGACAGAAAAAAGCATTAGCCAAATCTATACAAGAGAAAAATCTATGTTCAGGTGAGAGATGTGACAACGCAGTTTTGAGATGTCTGGAATCTCGTTTCTCTGCACATGTTGCCGGGACCGGCAGCCAGGGGGGACTCGGCTGAGATCCTCAACACCAGCCCCTGGGTACTTCTCAGGGTGATAAAGAGGAAGTGGTCCGAGCCCAGGTGAACGGGTCGATTTAAGGTCATCGAGAGGACGTCTCACGCTGTTCGGCTGAGTGACAAAGGCTCCCCAGGAAAGTCTATTCCAGGGTACTGGAGAGGAGGGTCCGGCCGTTAGTCGAACCCTGGATAAAAGAGGAACAATGCGGGGCCATCTGTCGCAGTGTACTCTGGCGGGAGAACCACATCGCACTCTTCAGGAGACCTCCATCCATCTGAAGCAAGTTGCCCCTGGATCGGCTGATCCAGGAGACAGCTCCACACGTCAAAGGGCGGAATAATCCCTGTACACCGAAGTAAGAAGAACACAGAGAAGTAGACGACAGCAAGGGAGGAGGTGAAATAGCGCTCCTCTCTGTTCATGTGACGTGCCAAGTCCATCCATCCATCCATCCATTTTCTGCCGCTTATCCGGGGCCGCGTCGCGGAGGCAACTCTGCTCAGACTTCCCTCACCCCAGACACTTCCTCCAGCTCTTCCGGTGGCACCCCAAGGCGTTCCCAGGCCAGCCGAGAGACAGGGCAACTCCAGAGAGAGAGGGCAACTCCAGAGCAGTGGAGTATCCAGCCCCCGTCGAGGAGCTGGGTTCCGGAGTCCAAGCTGTAAGTGGAGGCGAGCCCGACTATATCTAGACGGTATCTCTCAGCCTCCCTCACAAGCTCGGGCTCCTTCCCCCCCAGCGAGGTCACATTCCATGTCCCAATAGCCAGATTCTGTGGCCGGGGATCGGGTCGTCGAGGCCTCTGCCGTCGACTGCCCCCCAATCCACAATGCACCCAACCCCTACGGCAGCCTCTGTAGGTGGTGGGCCCACAGGAGGGGCAAGTCCCCCGACAACATAGCTCCGAGGGTCATTCGGGTGCTCAAACTCCCCCACCACGACAAGGTTGCAGTTCAAGGGGGAGTCACCACCGTTTAAAAGTTTTGTATGTTGCTATTTGAGTATATGATTGTTGATTTTGCTTACATATGACCTCTATTATACGAAGAGTGCCTCATACTGTATTGACACTAATTATTGACCTCTGGGGTCAGAGGTCAAAAGGGGAATTGAAGGAATATAGTGGTTGAACATTTGTTTTCTGTGTGACAACTGGACATATTGTATTCAGTTGTGTTTCTACACTACTGGGGTTTCTCCCACTGCCCAAGTTGGGAAAACACAGCTATAAATCCATGTTCAGGGACATTCCAAGTTGGTTGGCGATGTCTCCTCAGTGCTCTACTTGCAAAAACATGGTCAAGGTAAGATTGGATCAACAGATAAGAGGTCAGAGGTCACTTTGTCCCACAGAACGTCAAGCTCTGAGAAGAACCAGTTTGAAGCAGTTTTGGGAACAAAGGAATAGCAAATTCACTATAGCAACGCATACATCACGAGGAACCGACCAATGTGAGGTTGAGGTGGTGTATGCAAATGTATAAATATGAACCACGTGTTGCAGTTGTGCCCTTCTTCATTGTAAACCTGGCCTGCATACTTGGGTCTGCAAGGAAGAACGGTCTGAGCTCGTATTATGTAATCTGATATATGTATTTTTGTAATCTCTTGTTTGTGTGATTATTAAATTCACTATTGAAGAAATTAACTCTGTTCCTGCCTCTCCCGGATCAAACGAACAAGCAGGAATTCAGGGGAACACAGGAACGAATTCCAACACTAAGCATCTCTACCTAAAGTCAGTAACACGATTTCTCTAGATTAAACCAGTCTGAGATGCTATATCTAAAGACAGTAACGGGATTGATTGTTTTTTTTTTTTTTTTTTTTTTTTATTAAACCAGCCTGAGCAGCTCCATCTAGAGACAGTAACGTGATTTTCTAAATCAAACCAGCCTGAGCAGCACCATCTAGAGACAGTAACGTGATTTTCTAAATCAAACCAGCCTGATCAACTCTATCTAAAGACAGTAATGTGATTTTCTAAATCAAACCAGCCTGATCAGCTCTATCTAAAGACAGTAATGTGATTTTCTAGATCAAACCAGCCTGATCACCTCTATCTAAAGGCAGTAACACGATTTGTCTAGATTAAACCAGCCTGAGCAGCTCTATCTTAAGAAAATAACATGATTTTTTTCTCAATTAAACCAGCCTGAGCAGCTCTATCTTAAAGGAGTACAGTAGGATTTTCCCGAATTTTAGGAAAGCTTTTGAAAAATGCACGCAAAGCTCTACCTGCTCCCGAGATGGAACGCCTACTAAAACGTGTGCGAGAGACATGAACGAGCCCAGTTCTCCTCGTGCACGCACTGTTTACAAGTCACAAGTCAGCATTGACACGATTTTCCTCGATTAAACCATGGTCCAAGTGGAGGAACGTGGGAGCAGCGCTTCAAAGGGTTGAGTGGAAATCTCCACCAACGGCTGATCCCACGTTTCATCGGGCTCATCGATCCCTCCGGACAGGGCCTCACAGCCAGAGACAGGTGAGCCGTTTAGGGACTATTCAGTAACAAGAACTTAGAGCTGTGATTTCACTTGTATATAAGTTAAAGATGTAAAGCAAAGTTGGACTCTTCAGGTGATGAAATATACATTAAATGTCCACCAATGACTGTTGAGATGGTTGATCATTTAGTTTTAAACGTAGTAAACATAGAAAATACTGTGGCTGGTTATTGTGATTAAATTAAATTACATCTCACAACAAAACATGCTTTTAAAATAACAAAGACATTTGATCCAAATTACATTGAATTTAATACAAGAGACCCATTCTACAAAACAAACCTTTCCTCCTGCAATTAGCCTTTCAATACCACCTCACTCCGTGTGTGTTGTCCTCACAATCAATCAAAGTGATCTGGTGTCTCCTGGTGTTGATCTTAAGAGTCTCTCAACTTGTGGAACCTGTGCATTTAACACTTTTCTTTTGTCTACAGTGTGTTGTGGGAATCTCCCAGAACCTGTATCTCGCCCACCTTGCTGCTCCTCCTGTCACCTGCAGTACAAGGTGATTTCGTCTGTCCACTTCTGGCTCTAAAGACTCTTCTGGCTGTTTGTACCTACATGAACATCATTACATGCAGCTTGTTTACCAGAGCTTTACTTCAAGTCATTGCACAGCTAGAAAACTTTAGTTTAGTAAGTCTCAGTAAGGTCTGAGTGTGTATCACATGTTTAGGTGCAACCAGGGTTGGGTAGTCATGGAATACATGTAACAGTGTTACATAATTAGGATACAAAAAACATATAACTGTAATCTGTTACAGTACATAAAAAAATGTGTAATCTCGTTACAGGTATGCTCGATAAAAACTGGGATTACTGAGCAGGATTACAGTAGAAATCCGATGGAATAAACTAGAAATGCAGCTGTCACATGCGCCATGCACTGGCATTGCGACACTTCCCGACGCTTTCAGGCTGACAATCCATGCTTTGCCATGGATTCTGCAGACAGTTGCTTTCATCACTATGTTTTAAAGTCGGAGAAATCTCTTAACCTCTCTGTACAATGCAAACTATGTCTCCCAGCCGTGAAAGTGCTGTGAACGTCCAGGAACTGGACATCTCACCTGAAGAAACATAGAAACATAAAACCTGCTCACTTTCACTGATACACACATGGACTCTGTTTACTAGTTTTATTAGCTCGTAACATGCTTCCTACCTGTTCTCAATACGTTTAGAGGCTCTTGTGTTTTAGGGATTAATTGGGGCGACACGTGCCATCACTTTTTTCTTTTTACTCAATGAGTGATTCCTGCTGCCAGATACAGCCTCTCATCAAACATTCACATTTATTCCGGAAAAAAAACAACATTAAAACTAATGAGGAAACGGGTCGAGAGAGAGAGAGAGAGAGAGAGAGAGAGAGAGAGAGAGAGAGAGAGAGAGAGAGAGAGAGAGCGAGAGAGAGAGAGAGAGAGAGAGTTTTAGAAAATATGGGCACATTTTCTTGAATAGAAATTGAAAGCTTTATTTGTATTGTGGTTTTGATTCTCAAAAAAAAAAAATCAATGTTAGACACCTGATTGGTAACTGAGTTTTGATAGTTCAAAACTTGTTAAGTGCAATTTGTGTCTGCTGTGTATAAGATGTGTCAGTACACTGAGCAGATGACACTTTCTATTCTTTCTTGTCATTTTTTTATGTTTTATTATGGCCAGGCAAGAGTAGAGGCACGGCTTTTCAGAGGTTGATGGACTCTGTGCTGCGCGACCTCGCTTTCGTTTCTGTTTACCTGGACGACATCTTGGTGGCTAGTTCTTCAGTTGAGGAGCATTTTTCACACCTAAAGCAAGTTTTTCAGCGCCTTGAGCAGGGGTGGGCAATTTTTTTTCCGAAGGGGCCAAATGAGAAGCAGAAAATATTGTGGAGGGCCTTGCCAAAAGTTTAAACTCTATTCTGCATATGAATTTTATTTCTAAATTGAAAGCAGTAAATGGCATTGTTTACACATGCTGGTAAGTGTCTGTGTTATTATTAGGTAAAGACTGTCTATTAAGACATCACAATGTCTTTGTATGCCAAATATCATTAACAAGATATGTCACATTATGATTGTCAAACTGCCAAGCTGTGCAGACAAAAAGTAATAGTGAACACACATTTGGGTATTTTCTTGTTCAGTGAGAGAAATCTAGCCTTTGCTGCCCTTTAACGAGTGCATCAAAGTCAGGTTGAATGTCTGAGGTGGAGATGCGAAGCACAGCTGACAGATGATCATCAGTAAGAGAGGATCTGAACCTGGATTTGGTAAACTTCATTACTGAGAATGTTTGTTCACATATGTAGGTAGATCCAAACAGAACCAACATCTTCTGAGCATGTCTCCTCATGTTTGGAAAGTTCTCCTCCTTAAGAGATGAGTAGAACTCCAGCAGTGATGCTGACTTAAAGTGCTCTGCCAGTACTGTGTCAGACTGCAGGTCAATGAGCTCCAGCTGAACATCACTGGGTGCATCATCTACTCTGCAGGCAAAGGGAGAGGAAACCAGGTGCATTTCATCCTCAATGTTTTTACAATCATCAAATCGCCTTAAAAACTCACCATGCAAATCTCCTAACATGGATGAGTACCTGCAGAGATGATTAGCTGATGGTCTGACTTCTTTAAGGGTTTGCATGTGAGTGAGAGTGTTGTTCTGTAGTTGACTTGAAAGAAACAGCAACTTTCTCATAAAAGCCTTCACCAGGTTATGCATGTCATGAACGAAAAGGCCCTTGCCTTGCAGTTTAGTGCTCAGTTCATTCATCAGTGCCGTCACATCAACAGCAAATGCAAAATCTGCCATCCACTTCATATCTGAAAGCTCGGGGATGTTTTTGCCTTTCATCTCACAAAACTCTTGAATCTCTGTTTTCAGGTCCCAAAATCTTTTGAGCACTTTGCCCGGACTGAGCCATCTGACAGCTGTGTGGTACATGATGTCACCATGTTCATTCTCATGCTCCTCTAAAAGTGCAACAAACTGCCTGTGATTTAATGCTCGTGCCCTGATAAAGTTAACCGTTTTTGTTACAACATCAATAACATGGTTAAGTTTTAGCATAGACCTGCACAGTACATGCTGATGTATAATACAATGTATCAACACTAAATGATGCTCTGTGCCGAGTTCAGTCACTTTATCTTGGATCTGTTTCAAAAGTCCGACATGTTTTCCTGTCATATTCGGACAACCATCAGTAGTGACGCCTACCAGTTTGTCCCATTTCAGTCCAAGCTTGACCATGCATGCATCGACCTCCTTGAACAGATCACTTCCCGTTGTCGTTCCTTTTATTGACCTCAATGCTGCCAGCTCCTCCGTAATCTTGAAGTCCTGCCTTATTCCCCGGAGAAACACCAGTAACTGGGCAGTGTCACGGACACCACAGCTCTCATCCAAAGCCAAAGAGAAAAAGTCAAAACTTTCAACTCCACTTTTGAGCTGACATTCGAGATTCTCCGCGATTCCTTCCACCCTTCTGGTGACGGTTCGCCTGGACAGCGGGACTTTTTCAAGTGCTTCTTTATTCTCAGGGCATATTAGCGCGGCAGAGTCCACCAAGCACTCTTTCACAAACTCGCCATCCGAGAACGGCTTGCTGTTTTTAGCTATTTTGTGGGATATGACGAAGCTGGTCTTGGTCGCTGCATCCTGGGCTGTGTGTAGTTTGCTAAAACAGCCTTGTTGTTTTGCTAGCTTTGCTAGCAAGTCTTCTGATATTCGCGCTCTCTCAGCCTCCGCCAAGTGTCTGTATTTCTCCGCGTGTTTTGTCTCATAATGCTGACTCACATTGTACTCCTTAAACACGGCGACGTGCTCTCCACAAACTAAACAGACGGGTTTACCACCGACTTCAGTAAACAAATATTTAGTGCTCAAATCTTCTTGAAATTTCGGCCTTCAGCATCCACCTTTCTTTTCTTGACGTGCCCGTACATCATTGAGGGGCGACAATCACATGCACTGATTGACTTGTTTTACGGGTTACGTATACGACGTACGTAGGTTACGTACACTGTACATAAATAAACAGGCTTCAAAGTAAAAGCATTTCCGTTTTAGTTTATAGAGCCGATGGTTTTAGTCCACACATTAAAATTCGAAAGAAGCTTTTGTTTTCTTAATTCTAAGCAACCTTTCGCGGGCCGGTCAGAATTGGGTCACGGGCCGCATTTGGCCCGCGGGCCTTAAAATGCCCAGGTCTGGCCTTGAGGAACATGGCAATTGTCAACCCTGCTAAGTGCCAGTTTGGTCTGCCTGTGATTGCCTTTTTGGGTCATCGTATTTCAACTCAGGGTGCCATTCCATTGCCTTCTAAGGTGCAAGCGGTGACAGATTTCCCTCGTCCAGCCTCGGTTAAGGCCCTGCAGGAGTTTTTGGGCATGATTAATTTCTACAACCTTTCATATTGAGATTACAACTATATACCAAATAAAGGTTTTATCAGCTCTATCAATTACAATGGTCAAATTGTCTCAATGGCTACAGACAGAAAATCGTGGATTTAAATCCACCTGGAGGTGTTTGTGGAATTAACTTGTGTGTGCATGTGTTTCCTCAGGGTTCTCTGGTTTTCTTTCATAGTCCAATTAAATGCATGTTAATGGTAATACTAAACTGACTCTCTGTGTATGTCCCGTGGTAGACTGATGACGTGTTCTGTTTCTTTTGAAACGTATTTTCAGTGACGTCCAGACAAGACGTCAATATAATGTTCAAGAAAGACGTCTCAAAAAACTTTCATTCAGGCTCTTCTGAGGAAGTCTTCTGGATGTCTAGAGACATCGTCTTTAGTTGTGTTCTGGACCTACATGTTGACACAAAGAACAGTGGCTGTGTAAAACACATTGGTTACTGTGGAACTGTGCTGTGTATTCATCAACAACATCTCACATGTTGGAAGATAAACAAGAGCACGGAGCAACATTTTATCAAAAATAATTTATTTATGAAAAATTATTCATTAGAATAAATTGGTTATTTATCAAATAATAATGACATTGGGCCACCACCAGCTAAACTGGAAATAGTTAATGCCAAAAAAAGTGTTATTTAAATTGATTAATGTTTCTCTTTAGATAAAACAATCTTGAATAACAGGGAAGGTGTGAGATTCGAGCGCAGGCTGTTTCAAACCAGTGAACCAGGACCGCTTGACCCCGTCAGCTAGAAAGGGTATGTACTGGGTTTCAGAAGATGGCAGTGCCTCGAAGTCAGTGGGGACGCGCACTGGGTGGATGTCTGTGACTCACCCCCCCCTTTTGTGCGAGTCCCTTGCGAAGATCGTGTGATAATCGCGGGAGACCTCCTCATACAAATGCATCTCCTTGTTTCTGTTGTGGTAAAGTGCGAGCCTCAGCAGAGCGCTGCTCGGTCTTTGACTCGAAGCCTGAATAAGGTTCTTCTGGTACAGATATGGTCTGTTTACCTGAAATGTCTGTATTCTCTGGTTGAGTCATTGGAGCGTGCACAACCATGTCACCTTCGGTGCTCGGTTTTGTACCCTGAAGAACCTGTTCAAGGTTAACATGGTGAGCGCTGGTGATGGTTTTGGTTGTGGAAATGAGGAGAGTTGTGTCATGCGTGTCGTCGCTGGTGAGGGACGAAGGCAGATTGTCAATGAGATGAGAATTAGTTCAAGATTGTGGAATGAACTGTCAGTTAACATCTCTAAAGGTGGAAATGCGGTCACTTTAATCTGGCCAGGTGTCAGATTTTGGACCCGTGGGTTGGCTGAACGATTGCTGTTAGAAGCTGGGTGGCCTAGTTCTTAGCCAATGGGAGTCGGGCTGACGACTTGGGACCAAAGGCGCCGTTTGGTGGCAGCGAGTCGGTTTAGGATGTCCTGACCAATAAGCAGTTCTTCTGTGTCCAGATCAGTGACGTGGATGGGATGCGTCGCTGACATGTCCTGGAAAGCTGTTGACCCAGACACATTGAGTGATGTGGTGCAAGTCCTGAGTGAAGCCTCGGTTGTTTATGCTACACTCTTCCACCTGAAGTGGCTTTCCTTAAGTGGCATGCGCAAGCGTGGTTCTAGCAACCCGTGCGAAGGTGTCTGAACACATGAGGGGGATTTCTGACCCAGTACCAAGCAGTGAGAGAGTGTCAACAACCCCTACCACCACTGAAGTGTATCTGTGGTTGGCATAGCCAAGATTACCCAAGAATGTCAAATGGGCCTCTTTCACCTCCTGGATCTCCTCCTCCTGCCAAAATGAACTTTGTGTGCGGAGGGGAGGGGCCAAGTCATGCGGTCAGGGGGAGCCAGGTCCCTTCTTACCAGGCGGGTTCAGGTGCTGCTTCACCACTCTGATGCAGGTTTTAATCCACTGTGGGACATCTGCATCCCAGTTGTTTTGAGTCTGACCTCAGCCTCGGTTTTTAGACTTACCTCTCCTCACCTGAGACCTCAGGACACCTGCATCACCATCATAGTTTTCACCTGAACGGTGGTGCAGCTCCCACACCATCTGCGCATGTTTGCAGAGGTCTTTCATGGTGGGGTTTTTGGTCCTGCAGAAAAGGGCGACATCGATCCACACACTGTTGTGGAGGTTGTTAACGAAGAGGGACTTAAAAGTCTGGTCTTTGTCCAATCCTGGTGCATTGTGGCCTTGGAAGTAGGCAGCCCTTAGGCAGCTATAAATACTATCTGGGAGTCTCCGCCCCCTTTTGAGTGATTGTAAATGCACCAAAGTTTGCAGAGGCAGGATCATTGTGCAGATGATCCTGCTTCCCTAAGCGCATGACAGAGGGCTGAGTAATGGTCTCTGATGGCAGATGGGAGGGACTCTATGTAAACATGGACACTCCTGGATGTCATCTTCCAGAGAAGCGTAAGCTTCTCTCGGGACGAAGGATGAGGCAGGTTGAAGAGGCAGCGTTCAACCTCCACCAGGTTGTCCGCTACACGAATCTCCGGGTTGTTTGGTTTGAACTGCTCTATGTCCTCTGCAAGGGACTCAAGCTGGCTGGTCCAAAGACCAGGTACCCTTGGGATATCGGAATGGTCAGAGTCATCTGAGCTAGAACATCCTGGTTCTCTCCGGTGGAGAGAGTGAGGGAGCTGATAGCACTGTCAGGTGCTGGAAAATGACAATGTTCCTTCTCCTGAAAAGGAGTGAAAGAGCTGCGAGACCACGTGGTGGTGCGGCTGAGAGCACTGATGGATGTGTGTCATAGCAACTCGCTGTTGAGGTTTCTTCTCTCCTGTGTAGACAGGCATAGAAGACCGGTGACAACAGTCTTCAACTGGGTCATGTGGCTCCCGAGGTATCTTTGCTCTGAGCACGCAGTGTCTCTGACGACTCATGGTAGGAGTCACGCAAAAGCTGTGTTTCGAAAAGTGCGAAAATGTTGTTAATGCACCTGTGGCTTTCACTTCTGTAGTCTATACAAATTGTAACCTCGCAACTGCAACACAGTGTTTTTAGCACCTTGGGTGAGCAATAGTCGTGTTAGTGTACATTTATCTGGGTAGATACTTGAATAGTGAAAGTACGAGTTTCTCCTAATGAAATTAAAACTTTATTCTAAAAACATACTCAGTATCTCGTCTGAAGCATCTTTTCGGCCACCACTGATGAAAAGACCATAACAGTCAAATCCAGCATAATAAAAGAGGTTGAAACTGCTTTAACCTTATAAACACTTCATGTTTAAACTTGAATTGAAAAGTACCAGTTTGCTCTAAGGAAATAAAAACTTAATTCCAAAATTACTCTATATCCCGTGTGGAGCATCATTTCGGCCACTCCTAATGAAATGAAAATAGCAGTTACTCCACTAAATATAATTGGTTGAAAGTACTTGCAACTGCTAAGTCCATCATGTTTAAACTTGAATTGAGAAAGTACTAGTTTGTTCTAAGGAAATAAAAACTTTCTTCCAAAATTACTCTATATCCCGTGTGGAGCATCATTTCGGCCACTCCTGATGAAATGAAAATAGCAGTTACTCCACTAAATATAATTGTTTGAAAGTGCTTGAACCTGATAAACACATCATTTAACCTTGAATTGAGAAAGTACTAGTTTGTTCTAATGAAATAAAAACTTTCTTCCAAAATTACTCTATATCCCGTGTGGAGCATCATTTCGGCCACTCCTGATGAAATGAAAATAGCAGTTACTCCACTAAATATAATTGTTTGAAAGTGCTTGCAACTGCTATGTCCATCATGTTTTACCTTGAATTGAGAAAGTGCTAGTTTGTTCTAATGAAATAAAAACTTTATTCCAAAATCACTCTATATCCCGTGTGGAGCATCATTTCGGCCACTCCTGATGAAATGAAAATAGCAGTTACTCCACTAAATAAAACTGATTGAAACTGCTTGAACCTGATAAACACATCATTTAACCTTGAATTGAGAAAGTACTAGTTTGTTCTAAGGAAATAAAAACTTTATTCCAAAATCACTCTATATCCCGTGAGGAGCATCATTTCGGCCACTCCTGATGAAATGAAAATAGCAGTTACTCCACTAAATATAATTGGTTGAAAGTACTTGCAACTGCTAAGTCCATCATGTTTAAACTTGAATTGAGAAAGTACTAGTTTGTTCTAAGGAAATAAAAACTTTCTTCCAAAATTACTCTATATCCCGTGTGGAGCATCATTTCGGCCACTCCTGATGAAATGAAAATAGCAGTTACTCCACTAAATATAATTGTTTGAAAGTGCTTGAACCTGATAAACACATCATTTAACCTTGAATTGAGAAAGTACTAGTTTGTTCTAATGAAATAAAAACTTTATTCCAAAATCACTCTATATCCCGTGAGGAGCATCATTTCGGCCACTACTGATGAAATGAAAATAGCAGTTACTCCACTAAATAAAACTGGTTGAATCTGCTTGAACCTGATAAACACATCATTTAACCTTGAATTGAGAAAGTACTAGTTTGTTCTAAGGAAATAAAAACTTTATTCCAAAATCACTCTATATCCCGTGAGGAGCATCATTTCGGCCACTCCTGATGAAATGAAAATAGCAGTTACTCCACTAAATAAAACTGGTTGAAACTGCTTGAACCTGATAAACACATCATTTAACCTTGAATTGAGAAAGTACTAGTTTGTTCTAATGAAATAAAAACTTTCTTCCAAAATTACTCTATATCCCGTGTGGAGCATCATTTCGGCTACTCCTAATGAAATGAAAATAGCAGTTACTCCACTAAATATAATTGGTTGAAACTGCTTGAACCTGATAAACACATCATTTAACCTTGAATTGAGAAAGTACTAGTTTGTTCTAATGAAATAAAAACTTTATTCCAAAATTACTCAATATCCCGTGTGGAGCATCATTTCGGCCACTCCTGATGAAATGAAAATAGCAGTTACTCCACTAAATATAATTGTTTGAAAGTGCTTGCAACTGCTATGTCCATCATGTTTTACCTTGAATTGAGAAAGTGCTAGTTTGTTCTAATGAAATAAAAACTTTATTCCAAAATCACTCTATATCCCGTGTGGAGCATCATTTCGGCCACTCCTGATGAAATGAAAATAGCAGTTACTCCACTAAATAAAACTGATTGAAACTGCTTGAACCTGATAAACACATCATTTAACCTTGAATTGAGAAAGTACTAGTTTGTTCTAAGGAAATAAAAACTTTATTCCAAAATCACTCTATATCCCGTGAGGAGCATCATTTCGGCCACTCCTGATGAAATGAAAATAGCAGTTACTCCACTAAATATAATTGGTTGAAAGTACTTGCAACTGCTAAGTCCATCATGTTTAAGCTTGAATTGAGAAAGTACTAGTTTATTCTAAGGAAATAAAAACTTTCTTCCAAAATTACTCTATATCCCGTGTGGAGCATCATTTCGGCCACTCCTGATGAAATGCAAATAGCAGTTACTCCACTAAATAAAACTGGTTGAAACTGCTTGAACCTGATAAACACATCATTTAACCTTGAATTGAGAAAGTACTAGTTTGTTCTAATGAAATAAAAACTTTCTTCCAAAATTACTCTATATCCCGTGTGGAGCATCATTTCGGCCACTCCTGATGAAATGAAAATAGCAGTTACTCCACTAAATATAATTGTTTGAAAGTGCTTGCAACTGCTATGTCCATCATGTTTTACCTTGAATTGAGAAAGTACTAGTTTATTCTAAGGAAATAAAAACTTTCTTCCAAAATTACTCTATATCCCGTGTGGAGCATCATTTCGGCCACTCCTGATGAAATGCAAATAGCAGTTACTCCACTAAATAAAACTGGTTGAAACTGCTTGAACCTGATAAACACATCATTTAACCTTGAATTGAGAAAGTACTAGTTTGTTCTAATGAAATAAAAACTTTATTCCAAAATCACTCTATATCCCGTGAGGAGCACCATTTCGGCCACTCCTGATGAAATGAAAATAGCAGTTACTCCACTAAATAAAACTGGTTGAAACTGCTTGAACCTGATAAACAGATCATTTAAAAGTTGAATAGTGAGAGTTTAGTATGTTTCGTGAAATACAAACTTTATTCTAAAAACACACTCAGTATCTCGTCTGAAGCATTTTTTCGGCCACAACTGATGAGAAGACCATAAGCAGTCAAATCCAGCATAATGAAACTGCTTAAACCTGATAAACACTTCATGTTTAAACTTGAATCGTGAAAGTATGACTATGGTCTAGTAAAATACAAACTTTATTCTAAAAACCAACTCTCAAGCTCCTCATCCTATCTCTAAGGGTGCGCTCAGCCACCCTACGCAGGAAGCTCACTTCAACCGCTTGTATCCGGGATCTCGTTCTTTCGGTCATGACCCATAGTTCATGGCTGTGGTGGAGGCAATAACTCGGGTCTGGGAGGAGTTTGGAGAGGCCATGGAAGAGGACTTTCGGTCTGCCCCGAGGAAATTCTGGCAAACCGACTCCATGCTCCGGGAGCATGGAGTCCGGGGCCCTTCATCCCTGCAACATCGCGTGACACGGGGACGGTACCTCTGGACAGGCAGAATGGGGTCGTGGTCCCTCTCTTCAAGGAGGGGGATCGGAGGGTGTGTTCCAACTACAGAGGGATCACACTCCTCAGCCTCCCCAGGAAAGTCTATTCCAGTGTACTGGAGTGGAGGGTCCGGCCGTTAGTCAAACCTTGGATCCAAGAGGAATAATGCGGTTTTCATTCTGGTCGTGGAACACTGGACCAGCTCTATACCCTCCACCAGCTGCTTGAGGGTTCATGGGAGTTTGCCCAACCAGTCCACATGTGGACACACATCTGGATCTTGAGAAGGCGTTCGACCGCGTCCCCTGAGACATCCTGTGGGGGGGTGCTCCGGGAGCATGGAGTCCGGGGCCCTTTGTTAAGCGCTGTTCGGTCTTTGTATTCCCGGAACAGGAGTTTGGTTTGCATTGGCGGCAATAAGTCAGACCTGTTTGCAGTGGTTTCACCTGATCCGCCAGTGGCAGACAGAAAAAAGCATTAGCCAAATCTATACAAGAGAAAAATCTATGTTCAGGTGAGAGATGTGACAATGCAGTTTTGAGATGTCTGGAATCTCGTTTCTCTGCACATGTTGCCGGGACCGGCAGCCAGGGGGGACTCGGCTGAGATCCTCAACACCAGCCCCTGGGTACTTCTCAGGGTGATAAAGAGGAAGTGGTCCGAGCCCAGGTGAACGGGTCGATTTAAGGTCGTCGAGAGGACGTCTCACGCTGTTCGGCTGAGTGACAAAGGCTCCCCAGGAAAGTCTATTCCAGGGTACTGGAGAGGAGGGTCCGGCCGTTAGTCGAACCCTGGATAAAAGAGGAACAATGCGGTGCCATCTGTCGCAGTGTACTCTGGCGGGAGAACCACATCGCACTCTTCAGGAGACCTCCATCCATCTGAAGCAAGTTGCCCCTGGATCGGCTGATCCAGGAGACAGCTCCACACGTCAAAGGGCGGAATAATCCCTGTACACCGAAGTAAGAAGAACACAGAGAAGTAGACGACAGCAAGGGAGGAGGTGAAATAGCGCTCCTCTCTGTTCATGTGACGTGCCAAGTCCATCCATCCATCCATCCATTTTCTGCCGCTTATCCGGGGCCGCGTCGCGGAGGCAACTCTGCTCAGACTTCCCTCACCCCAGACACTTCCTCCAGCTCTTCCGGTGGCACCCCAAGGCGTTCCCAGGCCAGCCGAGAGACAGGGCAACTCCAGAGAGAGAGGGCAACTCCAGAGCAGTGGAGTATCCAGCCCCCGTCGAGGAGCTGGGTTCCGGAGTCCAAGCTGTAAGTGGAGGCGAGCCCGACTATATCTAGACGGTATCTCTCAGCCTCCCTCACAAGCTCGGGCTCCTTCCCCCCCAGCGAGGTCACATTCCATGTCCCAATAGCCAGATTCTGTGGCCGGGGATCGGGTCGTCGAGGCCTCTGCCGTCGACTGCCCCCCAATCCACAATGCACCCAACCCCTACGGCAGCCTCTGTAGGTGGTGGGCCCACAGGAGGGGCAAGTCCCCCGACAACATAGCTCCGAGGGTCATTCGGGTGCTCAAACTCCCCCACCACGACAAGGTTGCAGTTCAAGGGGGAGTCACCACCGTTTAAAAGTTTTGTATGTTGCTATTTGAGTATATGATTGTTGATTTTGCTTACATATGACCTCTATTATACGAAGAGTGCCTCATACTGTATTGACACTAATTATTGACCTCTGGGGTCAGAGGTCAAAAGGGGAATTGAAGGAATATCGTGGTTGAACATTTGTTTTCTGTGTGACAACTGGACATATTGTATTCAGTTGTGTTTCTACACTACTGGGGTTTCTCCCACTGCCCAAGTTGGGAAAACACAGCTATAAATCCATGTTCAGGGACATTCCAAGTTGGTTGGCGATGTCTCCTCAGTGCTCTACTTGCAAAAACATGGTCAAGGTAAGATTGGATCAACAGATAAGAGGTCAGAGGTCACTTTGTCCCACAGAACGTCAAGCTCTGAGAAGAACCAGTTTGAAGCAGTTTTGGGAACAAAGGAATAGCAAATTCACTATAGCAACGCATACATCACGAGGAACCGACCAATGTGAGGTTGAGGTGGTGTATGCAAATGTATAAATATGAACCACGTGTTGCAGTTGTGCCCTTCTTCATTGTAAACCTGGCCTGCACACTTGGGTCTGCAAGGAAGAACGGTCTGAGCTCGTATTATGTAATCTGATATATGTATTTTTGTAATCTCTTGTTTGTGTGATTATTAAATTCACTATTGAAGAAATTAACTCTGTTCCTGCCTCTCCCGGATCAAACGAACAAGCAGGAATTCAGGGGAACACAGGAACGAATTCCAACACTAAGCATCTCTACCTAAAGTCAGTAACACGATTTCTCTAGATTAAACCAGTCTGAGATGCTATATCTAAAGACAGTAACGGGATTGATTGTTTTTTTTTTGTTTGTTTTTTTTAATTAAACCAGCCTGAGCAGCTCCATCTACAGACAGTAACGTGATTTTCTAAATCAAACCAGCCTGAGCAGCACCATCTAGAGACAGTAACGTGATTTTCTAAATCAAACCAGCCTGATCAGCTCTATCTAAAGACAGTAATGTGATTTTCTAGATCAAACCAGCCTGATCACCTCTATCTAAAGGCAGTAACACGATTTGTCTAGATTAAACCAGCCTGAGCAGCTCTATCTTAAGAAAATAACATGATTTTTTTCTCAATTAAACCAGCCTGAGCAGCTCTATCTTAAAGGAGTACAGTAGGATTTTCCCGAATTTTAGGAAAGAACCGCCCTCTCCACCTTTTGAAAAATGCACGCAAAGCTCTACCTGCTCCCGAGATGGAACGCCTACTAAAACGTGTGCGAGAGACATGAACGAGCCCAGTTCTCCTCGTGCACGCACTGTTTACAAGTCACAAGTCAGCATTGACACGATTTTCCTCGATTAAACCATGGTCCAAGTGGAGGAACGTGGGAGCAGCGCTTCAAAGGGTTGAGTGGAAATCTCCACCAACGGCTGATCCCACGTTTCATCGGGCTCATCGATCCCTCCGGACAGGGCCTCACAGCCAGAGACAGGTGAGCCGTTTAGGGACTATTCAGTAACAAGAACTTAGAGCTGTGATTTCACTTGTATATAAGTTAAAGATGTAAAGCAAAGTTGGACTCTTCAGGTGATGAAATATACATTAAATGTCCACCAATGACTGTTGAGATGGTTGATCATTTAGTTTTAAACGTAGTAAACATAGAAAATACTGTGGCTGGTTATTGTGATTAAATTAAATTACATCTCACAACAAAACATGCTTTTAAAATAACAAAGACATTTGATCCAAATTACATTGAATTTAATACAAGAGACCCATTCTACAAAACAAACCTTTCCTCCTGCAATTAGCCTTTCAATACCACCTCACTCCGTGTGTGTTGTCCTCACAATCAATCAAAGTGATCTGGTGTCTCCTGGTGTTGATCTTAAGAGTCTCTCAACTTGTGGAACCTGTGCATTTAACACTTTTCTTTTGTCTACAGTGTGTTGTGGGAATCTCCCAGAACCTGTATCTCGCCCACCTTGCTGCTCCTCCTGTCACCTGCAGTACAAGGTGATTTTGTCTGTCCACTTCTGGCTCTAAAGACTCTTCTGGCTGTTTGTACCTACATGAACATCATTACATGCAGCTTGTTTACCAGAGCTTTACTTCAAGTCATTGCACAGCTAGAAAACTTTAGTTTAGTAAGTCTCAGTAAGGTCTGAGTGTGTATCACATGTTTAGGTGCAACCAGGGTTGGGTAGTCATGGAATACATGTAACAGTGTTACATAATTAGGATACAAAAAACATATAACTGTAATCTGTTACAGTACATAAAAAAATGTGTAATCTCGTTACAGGTATGCTCGATAAAAACTGGGATTACTGAGCAGGATTACAGTAGAAATCCGATGGAATAAACTAGAAATGCAGCTGTCACATGCGCCATGCACTGGCATTGCGACACTTCCCGACGCTTTCAGGCTGACAATCCATGCTTTGCCATGGATTCTGCAGACAGTTGCTTTCATCACTATGTTTTAAAGTCGGAGAAATCTCTTAACCTCTCTGTACAATGCAAACTATGTCTCCCAGCCGTGAAAGTGCTGTGAACGTCCAGGAACTGGACATCTCACCTGAAGAAACATAGAAACATAAAACCTGCTCACTTTCACTGATACACACATGGACTCTGTTTACTAGTTTTATTAGCTCGTAACATGCTTCCTACCTGTTCTCAATACGTTTAGAGGCTCTTGTGTTTTAGGGATTAATTGGGGCGACACGTGCCATCACTTTTTTCTTTTTACTCAATGAGTGATTCCTGCTGCCAGATACAGCCTCTCATCAAACATTCACATTTATTCCGGAAAAAAAAACAACATTAAAACTAATGAGGAAACGGGTCGAGAGAGAGAGAGAGAGAGAGAGAGAGAGAGAGAGAGAGAGAGAGAGAGAGAGAGAGAGAGAGAGAGAGAGAGAGAGCGAGAGAGAGAGAGAGAGAGAGAGTTTTAGAAAAGATGGGCACATTTTCTTGAATAGAAATTGAAAGCTTTATTTGTATTGTGGTTTTGATTCTCAAAAAAAAAAAATCAATGTTAGACACCTGATTGGTTACTGAGTTTTGATAGTTCAAAACTTGTTAAGTGCAATTTGTGTCTGCTGTGTATAAGATGTGTCAGTACACTGAGCAGATGACACTTTCTATTCTTTCTTGTCATTTTTTTATGTTTTATTATGGCCAGGCAAGAGTAGAGGCACGGCTTTTCAGAGGTTGATGGACTCTGTGCTGCGCGACCTCGCTTTCGTTTCTGTTTACCTGGACGACATCTTGGTGGCTAGCTCTTCAGTTGAGGAGCATTTTTCACACCTAAAGCAAGTTTTTCAGCGCCTTGAGCAGGGGTGGGCAATTTTTTTTCCGAAGGGGCCAAATGAGAAGCAGAAAATATTGTGGAGGGCCTTGCCAAAAGTTTAAACTCTATTCTGCATATGAATTTTATTTCTAAATTGAAAGCAGTAAATGGCATTGTTTACACATGCTGGTAAGTGTCTGTGTTATTATTAGGTAAAGACTGTCTATTAAGACATCACAATGTCTTTGTATGCCAAATATCATTAACAAGATATGTCACATTATGATTGTCAAACTGCCAAGCTGTGCAGACAAAAAGTAATAGTGAACACACATTTGGGTATTTTCTTGTTCAGTGAGAGAAATCTAGCCTTTGCTGCCCTTTAACGAGTGCATCAAAGTCAGGTTGAATGTCTGAGGTGGAGATGCGAAGCACAGCTGACAGATGATCATCAGTAAGAGAGGATCTGAACCTGGATTTGGTAAACTTCATTACTGAGAATGTTTGTTCACATATGTAGGTAGATCCAAACAGAACCAACATCTTCTGAGCATGTCTCCTCATGTTTGGAAAGTTCTCCTCCTTAAGAGATGAGTAGAACTCCAGCAGTGATGCTGACTTAAAGTGCTCTGCCAGTACTGTGTCAGACTGCAGGTCAATGAGCTCCAGCTGAACATCACTGGGTGCATCATCTACTCTGCAGGCAAAGGGAGAGGAAACCAGGTGCATTTCATCCTCAATGTTTTTACAATCATCAAATCGCCTTAAAAACTCACCATGCAAATCTCCTAACATGGATGAGTACCTGCAGAGATGATTAGCTGATGGTCTGACTTCTTTAAGGGTTTGCATGTGAGTGAGAGTGTTGTTCTGTAGTTGACTTGAAAGAAACAGCAACTTTCTCATAAAAGCCTTCACCAGGTTATGCATGTCATGAACGAAAAGGCCCTTGCCTTGCAGTTTAGTGCTCAGTTCATTCATCAGTGCCGTCACATCAACAGCAAATGCAAAATCTGCCATCCAGTTCATATCTGAAAGCTCGGGGATGTTTTTGCCTTTCATCTCACAAAACTCTTGAATCTCTGTTTTCAGGTCCCAAAATCTTTTGAGCACTTTGCCCGGACTGAGCCATCTGACAGCTGTGTGGTACATGATGTCACCATGTTCATTCTCATGCTCCTCTAAAATTGCAACAAACTGCCTGTGATTTAATGCTCGTGCCCTGATAAAGTTAACCGTTTTTGTTACAACATCAATAACATGGTTAAGTTTTAGCACAGACCTGCACAGTACATGCTGATGTATAATACAATGTATCAACACTAAATGATGCTCTGTGCCGAGTTCAGTCACTTTATCTTGGATCTGTTTCAAAAGTCCGACATGTTTTCCTGTCATATTCGGACAACCATCAGTAGTGACGCCTACCAGTTTGTCCCATTTCAGTCCAAGCTTGACCATGCATGCATCGACCTCCTTGAACAGATCACTTCCCGTTGTCGTTCCTTTTATTGACCTCAATGCTGCCAGCTCCTCCGTAATCTTGAAGTCCTGCCTTATTCCCCGGAGAAACACCAGTAACTGGGCAGTGTCACGGACACCACAGCTCTCATCCAAAGCCAAAGAGAAAAAGTCAAAACTTTCAACTCCACTTTTGAGCTGACATTCGAGATTCTCCGCGATTCCTTCCACCCTTCTGGTGACGGTTCGCCTGGACAGCGGGACTTTTTCAAGTGCTTCTTTATTCTCAGGGCATATTAGCGCGGCAGAGTCCACCAAGCACTCTTTCACAAACTCGCCATCCGAGAACGGCTTGCTGTTTTTAGCTATTTTGTGGGATATGACGAAGCTGGTCTTGGTCGCTGCATCCTGGGCTGTGTGTAGTTTGCTAAAACAGCCTTGTTGTTTTGCTAGCTTTGCTAGCAAGTCTTCTGATATTCGCGCTCTCTCAGCCTCCGCCAAGTGTCTGTATTTCTCCGCGTGTTTTGTCTCATAATGCTGACTCACATTGTACTCCTTAAACACGGCGACGTGCTCTCCACAAACTAAACAGACGGGTTTACCACCGACTTCAGTAAACAAATATTTAGTGCTCAAATCTTCTTGAAATTTCGGCCTTCAGCATCCACCTTTCTTTTCTTGACGTGCCCGTACATCATTGAGGGGCGACAATCACATGCACTGATTGACTTGTTTTACGGGTTACGTATACGACGTACGTAGGTTACGTACACTGTACATAAATAAACAGGCTTCAAAGTAAAAGCATTTCCGTTTTAGTTTATAGAGCCGATGGTTTTAGTCCACACATTAAAATTCGAAAGAAGCTTTTGTTTTCTTAATTCTAAGCAACCTTTCGCGGGCCGGTCAGAATTGGGTCACGGGCCGCATTTGGCCCGCGGGCCTTAAAATGCCCAGGTCTGGCCTTGAGGAACATGGCAATTGTCAACCCTGCTAAGTGCCAGTTTGGTCTGCCTGTGATTGCCTTTTTGGGTCATCGTATTTCAACTCAGGGTGCCATTCCATTGCCTTCTAAGGTGCAAGCGGTGACAGATTTCCCTCGTCCAGCCTCGGTTAAGGCCCTGCAGGAGTTTTTGGGCATGATTAATTTCTACAACCTTTCATATTGAGATTACAACTATATACCAAATAAAGGTTTTATCAGCTCTATCAATTACAATGGTCAAATTGTCTCAATGGCTACAGACAGAAAATCGTGGATTTAAATCCACCTGGAGGTGTTTGTGGAATTAACTTGTGTGTGCATGTGTTTCCTCAGGGTTCTCTGGTTTTCTTTCATAGTCCAATTAAATGCATGTTAATGGTAATACTAAACTGACTCTCTGTGTATGTCCCGTGGTAGACTGATGACGTGTTCTGTTTCTTTTGAAACGTATTTTCAGTGACGTCCAGACAAGACGTCAATATAATGTTCAAGAAAGACGTCTCAAAAAACTTTCATTCAGGCTCTTCTGAGGAAGTCTTCTGGATGTCTAGAGACATCGTCTTTAGTTGTGTTCTGGACCTACATGTTGACACAAAGAACAGTGGCTGTGTAAAACACATTGGTTACTGTGGAACTGTGCTGTGTATTCATCAACAACATCTCACATGTTGGAAGATAAACAAGAGCACGGAGCAACATTTTATCAAAAATAATTTATTTATGAAAAATTATTCATTAGAATAAATTGGTTATTTATCAAATAATAATGACATTGGGCCACCACCAGCTAAACTGGAAATAGTTAATGCCAAAAAAAGTGTTATTTAAATTGATTAATGTTTCTCTTTAGATAAAACAATCTTGAATAACAGGGAAGGTGTGAGATTCGAGCGCAGGCTGTTTCAAACCAGTGAACCAGGACCGCTTGACCCCGTCAGCTAGAAAGGGTATGTACTGGGTTTCAGAAGATGGCAGTGCCTCGAAGTCAGTGGGGACGCGCACTGGGTGGATGTCTGTGACTCACCCCCCCCTTTTGTGCGAGTCCCTTGCGAAGATCGTGTGATAATCGCGGGAGACCTCCTCATACAAATGCATCTCCTTGTTTCTGTTGTGGTAAAGTGCGAGCCTCAGCAGAGCGTTGCTCGGTCTTTGACTCGAAGCCTGAATAAGGTTCTTCTGGTACAGATATGGTCTGTTTACCTGAAATGTCTGTATTCTCTGGTTGAGTCATTGGAGCGTGCACAACCATGTCACCTTCGGTGCTCGGTTTTGTACCCTGAAGAACCTGTTCAAGGTTAACATGGTGAGCGCTGGTGATGGTTTTGGTTGTGGAAATGAGGAGAGTTGTGTCATGCGTGTCGTCGCTGGTGAGGGACGAAGGCAGATTGTCAATGAGATGAGAATTAGTTCAAGATTGTGGAATGAACTGTCAGTTAACATCTCTAAAGGTGGAAATGCGGTCACTTTAATCTGGCCAGGTGTCAGATTTTGGACCCGTGGGTTGGCTGAACGATTGCTGTTAGAAGCTGGGTGGCCTAGTTCTTAGCCAATGGGAGTCGGGCTGACGACTTGGGACCAAAGGCGCCGTTTGGTGGCAGCGAGTCGGTTTAGGATGTCCTGACCAATAAGCAGTTCTTCTGTGTCCAGATCAGTGACGTGGATGGGATGCGTCGCTGACATGTCCTGGAAAGCTGTTGACCCAGACACATTGAGTGATGTGGTGCAAGTCCTGAGTGAAGCCTCGGTTGTTTATGCTACACTCTTCCACCTGAAGTGGCTTTCCTTAAGTGGCATGCGCAAGCGTGGTTCTAGCAACCCGTGCGAAGGTGTCTGAACACATGAGGGGGATTTCTGACCCAGTACCAAGCAGTGAGAGAGTGTCAACAACCCCTACCACCACTGAAGTGTATCTGTGGTTGGCATAGCCAAGATTACCCAAGAATGTCAAATGGGCCTCTTTCACCTCCTGGATCTCCTCCTCCTGCCAAAATGAACTTTGTGTGCGGAGGGGAGGGGCCAAGTCATGCGGTCAGGGGGAGCCAGGTCCCTTCTTACCAGGCGGGTTCAGGTGCTGCTTCACCACTCTGATGCAGGTTTTAATCCACTGTGGGACATCTGCATCCCAGTTGTTTTGAGTCTGACCTCAGCCTCGGTTTTTAGACTTACCTCTCCTCACCTGAGACCTCAGGACACCTGCATCACCATCATAGTTTTCACCTGAACGGTGGTGCAGCTCCCACACCATCTGCGCATGTTTGCAGAGGTCTTTCATGGTGGGGTTTTTGGTCCTGCAGAAAAGGGCGACATCGATCCACACACTGTTGTGGAGGTTGTTAACGAAGAGGGACTTAAAAGTCTGGTCTTTGTCCAATCCTGGTGCATTGTGGCCTTGGAAGTAGGCAGCCCTTAGGCACCTATAAATACTATCTGGGAGTCTCCGCCCCCTTTTGAGTGATTGTAAATGCACCAAAGTTTGCAGAGGCAGGATCATTGTGCAGATGATCCTGCTTCCCTAAGCGCATGACAGAGGGCTAAGTAATGGTCTCTGATGGCAGATGGGAGGGACTCTATGTAAACATGGACACTCCTGGATGTCATCTTCCAGAGAAGCGTAAGCTTCTCTCGGGACGAAGGATGAGGCAGGTTGAAGAGGCAGCGTTCAACCTCCACCAGGTTGTCCGCTACACGAATCTCCGGGTTGTTTGGTTTGAACTGCTCTATGTCCTCTGCAAGGGACTCAAGCTGGCTGGTCCAAAGACCAGGTACCCTTGGGATATCGGAATGGTCAGAGTCATCTGAGCTAGAACATCCTGGTTCTCTCCGGTGGAGAGAGTGAGGGAGCTGATAGCACTGTCAGGTGCTGGAAAATGACAATGTTCCTTCTCCTGAAAAGGAGTGAAAGAGCTGCGAGACCACGTGGTGGTGCGGCTGAGAGCACTGATGGATGTGTGTCATAGCAACTCGCTGTTGAGGTTTCTTCTCTCCTGTGTAGACAGGCATAGAAGACCGGTGACAACAGTCTTCAACTGGGTCATGTGGCTCCCGAGGTATCTTTGCTCTGAGCACGCAGTGTCTCTGACGACTCATGGTAGGAGTCACGCAAAAGCTGTGTTTCGAAAAGTGCGAAAATGTTGTTAATGCACCTGTGGCTTTCACTTCTGTAGTCTATACAAATTGTAACCTCGCAACTGCAACACAGTGTTTTTAGCACCTTGGGTGAGCAATAGTCGTGTTAGTGTACATTTATCTGGGTAGATACTTGAATAGTGAAAGTACGAGTTTCTCCTAATGAAATTAAAACTTTATTCTAAAAACATACTCAGTATCTCGTCTGAAGCATCTTTTCGGCCACCACTGATGAAAAGACCATAACAGTCAAATCCAGCATAATAAAAGAGGTTGAAACTGCTTTAACCTTATAAACACTTCATGTTTAAACTTGAATTGAAAAGTACCAGTTTGCTCTAAGGAAATAAAAACTTAATTCCAAAATTACTCTATATCCCGTGTGGAGCATCATTTCGGCCACTCCTAATGAAATGAAAATAGCAGTTACTCCACTAAATATAATTGGTTGAAAGTACTTGCAACTGCTAAGTCCATCATGTTTAAACTTGAATTGAGAAAGTACTAGTTTGTTCTAAGGAAATAAAAACTTTCTTCCAAAATTACTCTATATCCCGTGTGGAGCATCATTTCGGCCACTCCTGATGAAATGAAAATAGCAGTTACTCCACTAAATATAATTGTTTGAAAGTGCTTGAACCTGATAAACACATCATTTAACCTTGAATTGAGAAAGTACTAGTTTGTTCTAATGAAATAAAAACTTTCTTCCAAAATTACTCTATATCCCGTGTGGAGCATCATTTCGGCCACTCCTGATGAAATGAAAATAGCAGTTACTCCACTAAATATAATTGTTTGAAAGTGCTTGCAACTGCTATGTCCATCATGTTTTACCTTGAATTGAGAAAGTGCTAGTTTGTTCTAATGAAATAAAAACTTTATTCCAAAATCACTCTATATCCCGTGTGGAGCATCATTTCGGCCACTCCTGATGAAATGAAAATAGCAGTTACTCCACTAAATAAAACTGATTGAAACTGCTTGAACCTGATAAACACATCATTTAACCTTGAATTGAGAAAGTACTAGTTTGTTCTAAGGAAATAAAAACTTTATTCCAAAATCACTCTATATCCCGTGAGGAGCATCATTTCGGCCACTCCTGATGAAATGAAAATAGCAGTTACTCCACTAAATATAATTGGTTGAAAGTACTTGCAACTGCTAAGTCCATCATGTTTAAACTTGAATTGAGAAAGTACTAGTTTGTTCTAATGAAATAAAAACTTTCTTCCAAAATTACTCTATATCCCGTGTGGAGCATCATTTCGGCTACTCCTAATGAAATGAAAATAGCAGTTACTCCACTAAATATAATTGGTTGAAACTGCTTGAACCTGATAAACACATCATTTAACCTTGAATTGAGAAAGTACTAGTTTGTTCTAATGAAATAAAAACTTTATTCCAAAATCACTCTATATCTCGTGTGGAGCATCATTTCGGCCACTACTGATGAAATGAAAATAGCAGTTACTCCACTAAATAAAACTGGTTGAAACTGCTTGAACCTGATAAACACATCATTTAACCTTGAATTGAGAAAGTACTAGTTTGTTCTAATGAAATAAAAACTTTCTTCCAAAATTACTCTATATCCCGTGTGGAGCATCATTTCGGCCACTCCTGATGAAATGAAAATAGCAGTTACTCCACTAAATATAATTGTTTGAAAGTGCTTGCAACTGCTATGTCCATCATGTTTTACCTTGAATTGAGAAAGTGCTAGTTTGTTCTAATGAAATAAAAACTTTATTCCAAAATCACTCTATATCCCGTGTGGAGCATCATTTCGGCCACTCCTGATGAAATGAAAATAGCAGTTACTCCACTAAATAAAACTGATTGAAACTGCTTGAACCTGATAAACACATCATTTAACCTTGAATTGAGAAAGTACTAGTTTGTTCTAAGGAAATAAAAACTTTATTCCAAAATCACTCTATATCCCGTGAGGAGCATCATTTCGGCCACTCCTGATGAAATGAAAATAGCAGTTACTCCACTAAATATAATTGGTTGAAAGTACTTGCAACTGCTAAGTCCATCATGTTTAAGCTTGAATTGAGAAAGTACTAGTTTATTCTAAGGAAATAAAAACTTTCTTCCAAAATTACTCTATATCCCGTGTGGAGCATCATTTCGGCCACTCCTGATGAAATGCAAATAGCAGTTACTCCACTAAATAAAACTGGTTGAAACTGCTTGAACCTGATAAACACATCATTTAACCTTGAATTGAGAAAGTACTAGTTTGTTCTAATGAAATAAAAACTTTCTTCCAAAATTACTCTATATCCCGTGTGGAGCATCATTTCGGCCACTCCTGATGAAATGAAAATAGCAGTTACTCCACTAAATATAATTGTTTGAAAGTGCTTGCAACTGCTATGTCCATCATGTTTTACCTTGAATTGAGAAACTGCTAGTTTGTTCTAATGAAATAAAAACTTTATTCCAAAATCACTCTATATCCCGTGTGGAGCATCATTTCGGCCACTCCTGATGAAATGAAAATAGCAGTTACTCCACTAAATAAAACTGATTGAAACTGCTTGAACCTGATAAACACATCATTTAACCTTGAATTGAGAAAGTACTAGTTTGTTCTAAGGAAATAAAAACTTTATTCCAAAATCACTCTATATCCCGTGAGGAGCATCATTTCGGCCACTCCTGATGAAATGAAAATAGCAGTTACTCCACTAAATATAATTGGTTGAAAGTACTTGCAACTGCTAAGTCCATCATGTTTAAGCTTGAATTGAGAAAGTACTAGTTTATTCTAAGGAAATAAAAACTTTCTTCCAAAATTACTCTATATCCCGTGTGGAGCATCATTTCGGCCACTCCTGATGAAATGCAAATAGCAGTTACTCCACTAAATAAAACTGGTTGAAACTGCTTGAACCTGATAAACACATCATTTAACCTTGAATTGAGAAAGTACTAGTTTGTTCTAATGAAATAAAAACTTTATTCCAAAATCACTCTATATCCCGTGAGGAGCACCATTTCGGCCACTCCTGATGAAATGAAAATAGCAGTTACTCCACTAAATAAAACTGGTTGAAACTGCTTGAACCTGATAAACAGATCATTTAAAAGTTGAATAGTGAGAGTTTAGTATGTTTCGTGAAATACAAACTTTATTCTAAAAACACACTCAGTATCTCGTCTGAAGCATTTTTTCGGCCACAACTGATGAGAAGACCATAAGCAGTCAAATCCAGCATAATGAAACTGCTTAAACCTGATAAACACTTCATGTTTAAACTTGAATCGTGAAAGTATGACTATGGTCTAGTAAAATACAAACTTTATTCTAAAAACCAACTCTCAAGCTCCTCATCCTATCTCTAAGGGTGCGCTCAGCCACCCTACGCAGGAAGCTCACTTCAACCGCTTGTATCCGGGATCTCGTTCTTTCGGTCATGACCCATAGTTCATGGCTGTGGTGGAGGCAATAACTCGGGTCTGGGAGGAGTTTGGAGAGGCCATGGAAGAGGACTTTCGGTCTGCCCCGAGGAAATTCTGGCAAACCGACTCCATGCTCCGGGAGCATGGAGTCCGGGGCCCTTCATCCCTGCAACATCGCGTGACGCGGGGACGGTACCTCTGGACAGGCAGAATGGGGTCGTGGTCCCTCTCTTCAAGGAGGGGGATCGGAGGGTGTGTTCCAACTACAGAGGGATCACACTCCTCAGCCTCCCCAGGAAAGTCTATTCCAGTGTACTGGAGTGGAGGGTCCGGCCGTTAGTCAAACCTTGGATCCAAGAGGAATAATGCGGTTTTCATTCTGGTCGTGGAACACTGGACCAGCTCTATACCCTCCACCAGCTGCTTGAGGGTTCATGGGAGTTTGCCCAACCAGTCCACATGTGGACACACATCTGGATCTTGAGAAGGCGTTCGACCGCGTCCCCTGAGACATCCTGTGGGGGGGTGCTCCGGGAGCATGGAGTCCGGGGCCCTTTGTTAAGCGCTGTTCGGTCTTTGTATTCCCGGAACAGGAGTTTGGTTTGCATTGGCGGCAATAAGTCAGACCTGTTTGCAGTGGTTTCACCTGATCCGCCAGTGGCAGACAGAAAAAAGCATTAGCCAAATCTATACAAGAGAAAAATCTATGTTCAGGTGAGAGATGTGACAATGCAGTTTTGAGATGTCTGGAATCTCGTTTCTCTGCACATGTTGCCGGGACCGGCAGCCAGGGGGGACTCGGCTGAGATCCTCAACACCAGCCCCTGGGTACTTCTCAGGGTGATAAAGAGGAAGTGGTCCGAGCCCAGGTGAACGGGTCGATTTAAGGTCGTCGAGAGGACGTCTCACGCTGTTCGGCTGAGTGACAAAGGCTCCCCAGGAAAGTCTATTCCAGGGTACTGGAGAGGAGGGTCCGGCCGTTAGTCGAACCCTGGATAAAAGAGGAACAATGCGGTGCCATCTGTCGCAGTGTACTCTGGCGGGAGAACCACATCGCACTCTTCAGGAGACCTCCATCCATCTGAAGCAAGTTGCCCCTGGATCGGCTGATCCAGGAGACAGCTCCACACGTCAAAGGGCGGAATAATCCCTGTACACCGAAGTAAGAAGAACACAGAGAAGTAGACGACAGCAAGGGAGGAGGTGAAATAGCGCTCCTCTCTGTTCATGTGACGTGCCAAGTCCATCCATCCATCCATCCATTTTCTGCCGCTTATCCGGGGCCGCGTCGCGGAGGCAACTCTGCTCAGACTTCCCTCACCCCAGACACTTCCTCCAGCTCTTCCGGTGGCACCCCAAGGCGTTCCCAGGCCAGCCGAGAGACAGGGCAACTCCAGAGAGAGAGGGCAACTCCAGAGCAGTGGAGTATCCAGCCCCCGTCGAGGAGCTGGGTTCCGGAGTCTAAGCTGTAAGTGGAGGCGAGCCCGACTATATCTAGACGGTATCTCTCAGCCTCCCTCACAAGCTCGGGCTCCTTCCCCCCCAGCGAGGTCACATTCCATGTCCCAATAGCCAGATTCTGTGGCCGGGGATCGGGTCGTCGAGGCCTCTGCCGTCGACTGCCCCCCAATCCACAATGCACCCAACCCCTACGGCAGCCTCTGTAGGTGGTGGGCCCACAGGAGGGGCAAGTCCCCCGACAACATAGCTCCGAGGGTCATTCGGGTGCTCAAACTCCCCCACCACGACAAGGTTGCAGTTCAAGGGGGAGTCACCACCGTTTAAAAGTTTTGTATGTTGCTATTTGAGTATATGATTGTTGATTTTGCTTACATATGACCTCTATTATACGAAGAGTGCCTCATACTGTATTGACACTAATTATTGACCTCTGGGGTCAGAGGTCAAAAGGGGAATTGAAGGAATATCGTGGTTGAACATTTGTTTTCTGTGTGACAACTGGACATATTGTATTCAGTTGTGTTTCTACACTACTGGGGTTTCTCCCACTGCCCAAGTTGGGAAAACACAGCTATAAATCCATGTTCAGGGACATTCCAAGTTGGTTGGCGATGTCTCCTCAGTGCTCTACTTGCAAAAACATGGTCAAGGTAAGATTGGATCAACAGATAAGAGGTCAGAGGTCACTTTGTCCCACAGAACGTCAAGCTCTGAGAAGAACCAGTTTGAAGCAGTTTTGGGAACAAAGGAATAGCAAATTCACTATAGCAACGCATACATCACGAGGAACCGACCAATGTGAGGTTGAGGTGGTGTATGCAAATGTATAAATATGAACCACGTGTTGCAGTTGTGCCCTTCTTCATTGTAAACCTGGCCTGCACACTTGGGTCTGCAAGGAAGAACGGTCTGAGCTCGTATTATGTAATCTGATATATGTATTTTTGTAATCTCTTGTTTGTGTGATTATTAAATTCACTATTGAAGAAATTAACTCTGTTCCTGCCTCTCCCGGATCAAACGAACAAGCAGGAATTCAGGGGAACACAGGAACGAATTCCAACACTAAGCATCTCTACCTAAAGTCAGTAACACGATTTCTCTAGATTAAACCAGTCTGAGATGCTATATCTAAAGACAGTAACGGGATTGATTGTTTTTTTTTTGTTTGTTTTTTTTAATTAAACCAGCCTGAGCAGCTCCATCTACAGACAGTAACGTGATTTTCTAAATCAAACCAGCCTGAGCAGCACCATCTAGAGACAGTAACGTGATTTTCTAAATCAAACCAGCCTGATCAGCTCTATCTAAAGACAGTAATGTGATTTTCTAGATCAAACCAGCCTGATCACCTCTATCTAAAGGCAGTAACACGATTTGTCTAGATTAAACCAGCCTGAGCAGCTCTATCTTAAGAAAATAACATGATTTTTTTCTCAATTAAACCAGCCTGAGCAGCTCTATCTTAAAGGAGTACAGTAGGATTTTCCCGAATTTTAGGAAAGAACCGCCCTCTCCACCTTTTGAAAAATGCACGCAAAGCTCTACCTGCTCCCGAGATGGAACGCCTACTAAAACGTGTGCGAGAGACATGAACGAGCCCAGTTCTCCTCGTGCACGCACTGTTTACAAGTCACAAGTCAGCATTGACACGATTTTCCTCGATTAAACCATGGTCCAAGTGGAGGAACGTGGGAGCAGCGCTTCAAAGGGTTGAGTGGAAATCTCCACCAACGGCTGATCCCACGTTTCATCGGGCTCATCCATCCCTCCGGACAGGGCCTCACAGCCAGAGACAGGTGAGCCGTTTAGGGACTATTCAGTAACAAGAACTTAGAGCTGTGATTTCACTTGTATATAAGTTAAAGATGTAAAGCAAAGTTGGACTCTTCAGGTGATGAAATATACATTAAATGTCCACCAATGACTGTTGAGATGGTTGATCATTTAGTTTTAAACGTAGTAAACATAGAAAATACTGTGGCTGGTTATTGTGATTAAATTAAATTACATCTCACAACAAAACATGCTTTTAAAATAACAAAGACATTTGATCCAAATTACATTGAATTTAATACAAGAGACCCATTCTACAAAACAAACCTTTCCTCCTGCAATTAGCCTTTCAATACCACCTCACTCCGTGTGTGTTGTCCTCACAATCAATCAAAGTGATCTGGTGTCTCCTGGTGTTGATCTTAAGAGTCTCTCAACTTGTGGAACCTGTGCATTTAACACTTTTCTTTTGTCTACAGTGTGTTGTGGGAATCTCCCAGAACCTGTATCTCGCCCACCTTGCTGCTCCTCCTGTCACCTGCAGTACAAGGTGATTTCGTCTGTCCACTTCTGGCTCTAAAGACTCTTCTGGCTGTTTGTACCTACATGAACATCATTACATGCAGCTTGTTTACCAGAGCTTTACTTCAAGTCATTGCACAGCTAGAAAACTTTAGTTTAGTAAGTCTCAGTAAGGTCTGAGTGTGTATCACATGTTTAGGTGCAACCAGGGTTGGGTAGTCATGGAATACATGTAACAGTGTTACATAATTAGGATACAAAAAACATATAACTGTAATCTGTTACAGTACATAAAAAAATGTGTAATCTCGTTACAGGTATGCTCGATAAAAACTGGGATTACTGAGCAGGATTACAGTAGAAATCCGATGGAATAAACTAGAAATGCAGCTGTCACATGCGCCATGCACTGGCATTGCGACACTTCCCGACGCTTTCAGGCTGACAATCCATGCTTTGCCATGGATTCTGCAGACAGTTGCTTTCATCACTATGTTTTAAAGTCGGAGAAATCTCTTAACCTCTCTGTACAATGCAAACTATGTCTCCCAGCCGTGAAAGTGCTGTGAACGTCCAGGAACTGGACATCTCACCTGAAGAAACATAGAAACATAAAACCTGCTCACTTTCACTGATACACACATGGACTCTGTTTACTAGTTTTATTAGCTCGTAACATGCTTCCTACCTGTTCTCAATACGTTTAGAGGCTCTTGTGTTTTAGGGATTAATTGGGGCGACACGTGCCATCACTTTTTTCTTTTTACTCAATGAGTGATTCCTGCTGCCAGATACAGCCTCTCATCAAACATTCACATTTATTCCGGAAAAAAAACAACATTAAAACTAATGAGGAAACGGGTCGAGAGAGAGAGAGAGAGAGAGAGAGAGAGAGAGAGAGAGAGAGAGAGAGAGAGAGAGAGAGAGAGAGCGAGAGAGAGAGAGAGAGAGAGAGTTTTAGAAAAGATGGGCACATTTTCTTGAATAGAAATTGAAAGCTTTATTTGTATTGTGGTTTTGATTCTCAAAAAAAAAAAATCAATGTTAGACACCTGATTGGTTACTGAGTTTTGATAGTTCAAAACTTGTTAAGTGCAATTTGTGTCTGCTGTGTATAAGATGTGTCAGTACACTGAGCAGATGACACTTTCTATTCTTTCTTGTCATTTTTTTATGTTTTATTATGGCCAGGCAAGAGTAGAGGCACGGCTTTTCAGAGGTTGATGGACTCTGTGCTGCGCGACCTCGCTTTCGTTTCTGTTTACCTGGACGACATCTTGGTGGCTAGTTCTTCAGTTGAGGAGCATTTTTCACACCTAAAGCAAGTTTTTCAGCGCCTTGAGCAGGGGTGGGCAATTTTTTTTCCGAAGGGGCCAAATGAGAAGCAGAAAATATTGTGGAGGGCCTTGCCAAAAGTTTAAACTCTATTCTGCATATGAATTTTATTTCTAAATTGAAAGCAGTAAATGGCATTGTTTACACATGCTGGTAAGTGTCTGTGTTATTATTAGGTAAAGACTGTCTATTAAGACATCACAATGTCTTTGTATGCCAAATATCATTAACAAGATATGTCACATTATGATTGTCAAACTGCCAAGCTGTGCAGACAAAAAGTAATAGTGAACACACATTTGGGTATTTTCTTGTTCAGTGAGAGAAATCTAGCCTTTGCTGCCCTTTAACGAGTGCATCAAAGTCAGGTTGAATGTCTGAGGTGGAGATGCGAAGCACAGCTGACAGATGATCATCAGTAAGAGAGGATCTGAACCTGGATTTGGTAAACTTCATTACTGAGAATGTTTGTTCACATATGTAGGTAGATCCAAACAGAACCAACATCTTCTGAGCATGTCTCCTCATGTTTGGAAAGTTCTCCTCCTTAAGAGATGAGTAGAACTCCAGCAGTGATGCTGACTTAAAGTGCTCTGCCAGTACTGTGTCAGACTGCAGGTCAATGAGCTCCAGCTGAACATCACTGGGTGCATCATCTACTCTGCAGGCAAAGGGAGAGGAAACCAGGTGCATTTCATCCTCAATGTTTTTACAATCATCAAATCGCCTTAAAAACTCACCATGCAAATCTCCTAACATGGATGAGTACCTGCAGAGATGATTAGCTGATGGTCTGACTTCTTTAAGGGTTTGCATGTGAGTGAGAGTGTTGTTCTGTAGTTGACTTGAAAGAAACAGCAACTTTCTCATAAAAGCCTTCACCAGGTTATGCATGTCATGAACGAAAAGGCCCTTGCCTTGCAGTTTAGTGCTCAGTTCATTCATCAGTGCCGTCACATCAACAGCAAATGCAAAATCTGCCATCCAGTTCATATCTGAAAGCTCGGGGATGTTTTTGCCTTTCATCTCACAAAACTCTTGAATCTCTGTTTTCAGGTCCCAAAATCTTTTGAGCACTTTGCCCGGACTGAGCCATCTGACAGCTGTGTGGTACATGATGTCACCATGTTCATTCTCATGCTCCTCTAAAAGTGCAACAAACTGCCTGTGATTTAATGCTCGTGCCCTGATAAAGTTAACCGTTTTTGTTACAACATCAATAACATGGTTAAGTTTTAGCACAGACCTGCACAGTACATGCTGATGTATAATACAATGTATCAACACTAAATGATGCTCTGTGCCGAGTTCAGTCACTTTATCTTGGATCTGTTTCAAAAGTCCGACATGTTTTCCTGTCATATTCGGACAACCATCAGTAGTGACGCCTACCAGTTTGTCCCATTTCAGTCCAAGCTTGACCATGCATGCATCGACCTCCTTGAACAGATCACTTCCCGTTGTCGTTCCTTTTATTGACCTCAATGCTGCCAGCTCCTCCGTAATCTTGAAGTCCTGCCTTATTCCCCGGAGAAACACCAGTAACTGGGCAGTGTCACGGACACCACAGCTCTCATCCAAAGCCAAAGAGAAAAAGTCAAAACTTTCAACTCCACTTTTGAGCTGACATTCGAGATTCTCCGCGATTCCTTCCACCCTTCTGGTGACGGTTCGCCTGGACAGCGGGACTTTTTCAAGTGCTTCTTTATTCTCAGGGCATATTAGCGCGGCAGAGTCCACCAAGCACTCTTTCACAAACTCGCCATCCGAGAACGGCTTGCTGTTTTTAGCTATTTTGTGGGATATGACGAAGCTGGTCTTGGTCGCTGCATCCTGGGCTGTGTGTAGTTTGCTAAAACAGCCTTGTTGTTTTGCTAGCTTTGCTAGCAAGTCTTCTGATATTCGCGCTCTCTCAGCCTCCGCCAAGTGTCTGTATTTCTCCGCGTGTTTTGTCTCATAATGCTGACTCACATTGTACTCCTTAAACACGGCGACGTGCTCTCCACAAACTAAACAGACGGGTTTACCACCGACTTCAGTAAACAAATATTTAGTGCTCCAAATCTTCTTGAAATTTCGGCCTTCAGCATCCACCTTTCTTTTCTTGACGTGCCCGTACATCATTGAGGGGCGACAGTCACATGCACTGATTGGCTTGTTTTACGGGTTACGTATACGACGTACGTAGGTTACGTACACTGTACATAAATAAACAGGCTTCAAAGTAAAAGCATTTCCGTTTTAGTTTATAGAGCCGATGGTTTTAGTCCACACATTAAAATTCGAAAGAAGCTTTTGTTTTCTTAATTCTAAGCAACCTTTCGCGGGCCGGTCAGAATTGGGTCACGGGCCGCATTTGGCCCGCGGGCCTTAAAATGCCCAGGTCTGGCCTTGAGGAACATGGCAATTGTCAACCCTGCTAAGTGCCAGTTTGGTCTGCCTGTGATTGCCTTTTTGGGTCATCGTATTTCAACTCAGGGTGCCATTCCATTGCCTTCTAAGGTGCAAGCGGTGACAGATTTCCCTCGTCCAGCCTCGGTTAAGGCCCTGCAGGAGTTTTTGGGCATGATTAATTTCTACAACCTTTCATATTGAGATTACAACTATATACCAAATAAAGGTTTTATCAGCTCTATCAATTACAATGGTCAAATTGTCTCAATGGCTACAGACAGAAAATCGTGGATTTAAATCCACCTGGAGGTGTTTGTGGAATTAACTTGTGTGTGCATGTGTTTCCTCAGGGTTCTCTGGTTTTCTTTCATAGTCCAATTAAATGCATGTTAATGGTAATACTAAACTGACTCTCTGTGTATGTCCCGTGGTAGACTGATGACGTGTTCTGTTTCTTTTGAAACGTATTTTCAGTGACGTCCAGACAAGACGTCAATATAATGTTCAAGAAAGACGTCTCAAAAAACTTTCATTCAGGCTCTTCTGAGGAAGTCTTCTGGATGTCTAGAGACATCGTCTTTAGTTGTGTTCTGGACCTACATGTTGACACAAAGAACAGTGGCTGTGTAAAACACATTGGTTACTGTGGAACTGTGCTGTGTATTCATCAACAACATCTCACATGTTGGAAGATAAACAAGAGCACGGAGCAACATTTTATCAAAAATAATTTATTTATGAAAAATTATTCATTAGAATAAATTGGTTATTTATCAAATAATAATGACATTGGGCCACCACCAGCTAAACTGGAAATAGTTAATGCCAAAAAAAGTGTTATTTAAATTGATTAATGTTTCTCTTTAGATAAAACAATCTTGAATAACAGGGAAGGTGTGAGATTCGAGCGCAGGCTGTTTCAAACCAGTGAACCAGGACCGCTTGACCCCGTCAGCTAGAAAGGGTATGTACTGGGTTTCAGAAGATGGCAGTGCCTCGAAGTCAGTGGGGACGCGCACTGGGTGGATGTCTGTGACTCACCCCCCCCTTTTGTGCGAGTCCCTTGCGAAGATCGTGTGATAATCGCGGGAGACCTCCTCATACAAATGCATCTCCTTGTTTCTGTTGTGGTAAAGTGCGAGCCTCAGCAGAGCGTTGCTCGGTCTTTGACTCGAAGCCTGAATAAGGTTCTTCTGGTACAGATATGGTCTGTTTACCTGAAATGTCTGTATTCTCTGGTTGAGTCATTGGAGCGTGCACAACCATGTCACCTTCGGTGCTCGGTTTTGTACCCTGAAGAACCTGTTCAAGGTTAACATGGTGAGCGCTGGTGATGGTTTTGGTTGTGGAAATGAGGAGAGTTGTGTCATGCGTGTCGTCGCTGGTGAGGGACGAAGGCAGATTGTCAATGAGATGAGAATTAGTTCAAGATTGTGGAATGAACTGTCAGTTAACATCTCTAAAGGTGGAAATGCGGTCACTTTAATCTGGCCAGGTGTCAGATTTTGGACCCGTGGGTTGGCTGAACGATTGCTGTTAGAAGCTGGGTGGCCTAGTTCTTAGCCAATGGGAGTCGGGCTGACGACTTGGGACCAAAGGCGCCGTTTGGTGGCAGCGAGTCGGTTTAGGATGTCCTGACCAATAAGCAGTTCTTCTGTGTCCAGATCAGTGACGTGGATGGGATGCGTCGCTGACATGTCCTGGAAAGCTGTTGACCCAGACACATTGAGTGATGTGGTGCAAGTCCTGAGTGAAGCCTCGGTTGTTTATGCTACACTCTTCCACCTGAAGTGGCTTTCCTTAAGTGGCATGCGCAAGCGTGGTTCTAGCAACCCGTGCGAAGGTGTCTGAACACATGAGGGGGATTTCTGACCCAGTACCAAGCAGTGAGAGAGTGTCAACAACCCCTACCACCACTGAAGTGTATCTGTGGTTGGCATAGCCAAGATTACCCAAGAATGTCAAATGGGCCTCTTTCACCTCCTGGATCTCCTCCTCCTGCCAAAATGAACTTTGTGTGCGGAGGGGAGGGGCCAAGTCATGCGGTCAGGGGGAGCCAGGTCCCTTCTTACCAGGCGGGTTCAGGTGCTGCTTCACCACTCTGATGCAGGTTTTAATCCACTGTGGGACATCTGCATCCCAGTTGTTTTGAGTCTGACCTCAGCCTCGGTTTTTAGACTTACCTCTCCTCACCTGAGACCTCAGGACACCTGCATCACCATCATAGTTTTCACCTGAACGGTGGTGCAGCTCCCACACCATCTGCGCATGTTTGCAGAGGTCTTTCATGGTGGGGTTTTTGGTCCTGCAGAAAAGGGCGACATCGATCCACACACTGTTGTGGAGGTTGTTAACGAAGAGGGACTTAAAAGTCTGGTCTTTGTCCAATCCTGGTGCATTGTGGCCTTGGAAGTAGGCAGCCCTTAGGCAGCTATAAATACTATCTGGGAGTCTCCGCCCCCTTTTGAGTGATTGTAAATGCACCAAAGTTTGCAGAGGCAGGATCATTGTGCAGATGATCCTGCTTCCCTAAGCGCATGACAGAGGGCTGAGTAATGGTCTCTGATGGCAGATGGGAGGGACTCTATGTAAACATGGACACTCCTGGATGTCATCTTCCAGAGAAGCGTAAGCTTCTCTCGGGACGAAGGATGAGGCAGGTTGAAGAGGCAGCGTTCAACCTCCACCAGGTTGTCCGCTACACGAATCTCCGGGTTGTTTGGTTTGAACTGCTCTATGTCCTCTGCAAGGGACTCAAGCTGGCTGGTCCAAAGACCAGGTACCCTTGGGATATCGGAATGGTCAGAGTCATCTGAGCTAGAACATCCTGGTTCTCTCCGGTGGAGAGAGTGAGGGAGCTGATAGCACTGTCAGGTGCTGGAAAATGACAATGTTCCTTCTCCTGAAAAGGAGTGAAAGAGCTGCGAGACCACGTGGTGGTGCGGCTGAGAGCACTGATGGATGTGTGTCATAGCAACTCGCTGTTGAGGTTTCTTCTCTCCTGTGTAGACAGGCATAGAAGACCGGTGACAACAGTCTTCAACTGGGTCATGTGGCTCCCGAGGTATCTTTGCTCTGAGCACGCAGTGTCTCTGACGACTCATGGTAGGAGTCACGCAAAAGCTGTGTTTCGAAAAGTGCGAAAATGTTGTTAATGCACCTGTGGCTTTCACTTCTGTAGTCTATACAAATTGTAACCTCGCAACTGCAACACAGTGTTTTTAGCACCTTGGGTGAGCAATAGTCGTGTTAGTGTACATTTATCTGGGTAGATACTTGAATAGTGAAAGTACGAGTTTCTCCTAATGAAATTAAAACTTTATTCTAAAAACATACTCAGTATCTCGTCTGAAGCATCTTTTCGGCCACCACTGATGAAAAGACCATAACAGTCAAATCCAGCATAATAAAAGAGGTTGAAACTGCTTTAACCTTATAAACACTTCATGTTTAAACTTGAATTGAAAAGTACCAGTTTGCTCTAAGGAAATAAAAACTTAATTCCAAAATTACTCTATATCCCGTGTGGAGCATCATTTCGGCCACTCCTAATGAAATGAAAATAGCAGTTACTCCACTAAATATAATTGGTTGAAAGTACTTGCAACTGCTAAGTCCATCATGTTTAAACTTGAATTGAGAAAGTACTAGTTTGTTCTAAGGAAATAAAAACTTTCTTCCAAAATTACTCTATATCCCGTGTGGAGCATCATTTCGGCCACTCCTGATGAAATGAAAATAGCAGTTACTCCACTAAATATAATTGTTTGAAAGTGCTTGAACCTGATAAACACATCATTTAACCTTGAATTGAGAAAGTACTAGTTTGTTCTAATGAAATAAAAACTTTCTTCCAAAATTACTCTATATCCCGTGTGGAGCATCATTTCGGCCACTCCTGATGAAATGAAAATAGCAGTTACTCCACTAAATATAATTGTTTGAAAGTGCTTGCAACTGCTATGTCCATCATGTTTTACCTTGAATTGAGAAAGTGCTAGTTTGTTCTAATGAAATAAAAACTTTATTCCAAAATCACTCTATATCCCGTGTGGAGCATCATTTCGGCCACTCCTGATGAAATGAAAATAGCAGTTACTCCACTAAATAAAACTGGTTGAAACTGCTTGAACCTGATAAACAGATCATTTAAAAGTTGAATAGTGAGAGTTTAGTATGTTTCGTGAAATACAAACTTTATTCTAAAAACACACTCAGTATCTCGTCTGAAGCATTTTTTCGGCCACAACTGATGAGAAGACCATAAGCAGTCAAATCCAGCATAATGAAACTGCTTAAACCTGATAAACACTTCATGTTTAAACTTGAATCGTGAAAGTATGACTATGGTCTAGTAAAATACAAACTTTATTCTAAAAACCAACTCTCAAGCTCCTCATCCTATCTCTAAGGGTGCGCTCAGCCACCCTACGCAGGAAGCTCACTTCAACCGCTTGTATCCGGGATCTCGTTCTTTCGGTCATGACCCATAGTTCATGGCTGTGGTGGAGGCAATAACTCGGGTCTGGGAGGAGTTTGGAGAGGCCATGGAAGAGGACTTTCGGTCTGCCCCGAGGAAATTCTGGCAAACCGACTCCATGCTCCGGGAGCATGGAGTCCGGGGCCCTTCATCCCTGCAACATCGCGTGACGCGGGGACGGTACCTCTGGACAGGCAGAATGGGGTCGTGGTCCCTCTCTTCAAGGAGGGGGATCGGAGGGTGTGTTCCAACTACAGAGGGATCACACTCCTCAGCCTCCCCAGGAAAGTCTATTCCAGTGTACTGGAGTGGAGGGTCCGGCCGTTAGTCAAACCTTGGATCCAAGAGGAATAATGCGGTTTTCATTCTGGTCGTGGAACACTGGACCAGCTTAATACCCTCCACCAGCTGCTTGAGGGTTCATGGGAGTTTGCCCAACCAGTCCACATGTGGACACACATCTGGATCTTGAGAAGGCGTTCGACCGCGTCCCCTGAGACATCCTGTGGGGGGGTGCTCCGGGAGCATGGAGTCCGGGGCCCTTTGTTAAGCGCTGTTCGGTCTTTGTATTCCCGGAACAGGAGTTTGGTTTGCATTGGCGGCAATAAGTCAGACCTGTTTGCAGTGGTTTCACCTGATCCGCCAGTGGCAGACAGAAAAAAGCATTAGCCAAATCTATACAAGAGAAAAATCTATGTTCAGGTGAGAGATGTGACAATGCAGTTTTGAGATGTCTGGAATCTCGTTTCTCTGCACATGTTGCCGGGACCGGCAGCCAGGGGGGACTCGGCTGAGATCCTCAACACCAGCCCCTGGGTACTTCTCAGGGTGATAAAGAGGAAGTGGTCCGAGCCCAGGTGAACGGGTCGATTTAAGGTCGTCGAGAGGACGTCTCACGCTGTTCGGCTGAGTGACAAAGGCTCCCCAGGAAAGTCTATTCCAGGGTACTGGAGAGGAGGGTCCGGCCGTTAGTCGAACCCTGGATAAAAGAGGAACAATGCGGTGCCATCTGTCGCAGTGTACTCTGGCGGGAGAACCACATCGCACTCTTCAGGAGACCTCCATCCATCTGAAGCAAGTTGCCCCTGGATCGGCTGATCCAGGAGACAGCTCCACACGTCAAAGGGCGGAATAATCCCTGTACACCGAAGTAAGAAGAACACAGAGAAGTAGACGACAGCAAGGGAGGAGGTGAAATAGCGCTCCTCTCTGTTCATGTGACGTGCCAAGTCCATCCATCCATCCATCCATTTTCTGCCGCTTATCCGGGGCCGCGTCGCGGAGGCAACTCTGCTCAGACTTCCCTCACCCCAGACACTTCCTCCAGCTCTTCCGGTGGCACCCCAAGGCGTTCCCAGGCCAGCCGAGAGACAGGGCAACTCCAGAGAGAGAGGGCAACTCCAGAGCAGTGGAGTATCCAGCCCCCGTCGAGGAGCTGGGTTCCGGAGTCCAAGCTGTAAGTGGAGGCGAGCCCGACTATATCTAGACGGTATCTCTCAGCCTCCCTCACAAGCTCGGGCTCCTTCCCCCCCAGCGAGGTCACATTCCATGTCCCAATAGCCAGATTCTGTGGCCGGGGATCGGGTCGTCGAGGCCTCTGCCGTCGACTGCCCCCCAATCCACAATGCACCCAACCCCTACGGCAGCCTCTGTAGGTGGTGGGCCCACAGGAGGGGCAAGTCCCCCGACAACATAGCTCCGAGGGTCATTCGGGTGCTCAAACTCCCCCACCACGACAAGGTTGCAGTTCAAGGGGGAGTCACCACCGTTTAAAAGTTTTGTATGTTGCTATTTGAGTATATGATTGTTGATTTTGCTTACATATGACCTCTATTATACGAAGAGTGCCTCATACTGTATTGACACTAATTATTGACCTCTGGGGTCAGAGGTCAAAAGGGGAATTGAAGGAATATCGTGGTTGAACATTTGTTTTCTGTGTGACAACTGGACATATTGTATTCAGTTGTGTTTCTACACTACTGGGGTTTCTCCCACTGCCCAAGTTGGGAAAACACAGCTATAAATCCATGTTCAGGGACATTCCAAGTTGGTTGGCGATGTCTCCTCAGTGCTCTACTTGCAAAAACATGGTCAAGGTAAGATTGGATCAACAGATAAGAGGTCAGAGGTCACTTTGTCCCACAGAACGTCAAGCTCTGAGAAGAACCAGTTTGAAGCAGTTTTGGAACAAAGGAATAGCAAATTCACTATAGCAACGCATACATCACGAGGAACCGACCAATGTGAGGTTGAGGTGGTGTATGCAAATGTATAAATATGAACCACGTGTTGCAGTTGTGCCCTTCTTCATTGTAAACCTGGCCTGCACACTTGGGTCTGCAAGGAAGAACGGTCTGAGCTCGTATTATGTAATCTGATATATGTATTTTTGTAATCTCTTGTTTGTGTGATTATTAAATTCACTATTGAAGAAATTAACTCTGTTCCTGCCTCTCCCGGATCAAACGAACAAGCAGGAATTCAGGGGAACACAGGAACGAATTCCAACACTAAGCATCTCTACCTAAAGTCAGTAACACGATTTCTCTAGATTAAACCAGTCTGAGATGCTATATCTAAAGACAGTAACGGGATTGATTGTTTTTTTTTTGTTTGTTTTTTTTAATTAAACCAGCCTGAGCAGCTCCATCTACAGACAGTAACGTGATTTTCTAAATCAAACCAGCCTGAGCAGCACCATCTAGAGACAGTAACGTGATTTTCTAAATCAAACCAGCCTGATCAGCTCTATCTAAAGACAGTAATGTGATTTTCTAGATCAAACCAGCCTGATCACCTCTATCTAAAGGCAGTAACACGATTTGTCTAGATTAAACCAGCCTGAGCAGCTCTATCTTAAGAAAATAACATGATTTTTTTCTCAATTAAACCAGCCTGAGCAGCTCTATCTTAAAGGAGTACAGTAGGATTTTCCCGAATTTTAGGAAAGAACCGCCCTCTCCACCTTTTGAAAAATGCACGCAAAGCTCTACCTGCTCCCGAGATGGAACGCCTACTAAAACGTGTGCGAGAGACATGAACGAGCCCAGTTCTCCTCGTGCACGCACTGTTTACAAGTCACAAGTCAGCATTGACACGATTTTCCTCGATTAAACCATGGTCCAAGTGGAGGAACGTGGGAGCAGCGCTTCAAAGGGTTGAGTGGAAATCTCCACCAACGGCTGATCCCACGTTTCATCGGGCTCATCCATCCCTCCGGACAGGGCCTCACAGCCAGAGACAGGTGAGCCGTTTAGGGACTATTCAGTAACAAGAACTTAGAGCTGTGATTTCACTTGTATATAAGTTAAAGATGTAAAGCAAAGTTGGACTCTTCAGGTGATGAAATATACATTAAATGTCCACCAATGACTGTTGAGATGGTTGATCATTTAGTTTTAAACGTAGTAAACATAGAAAATACTGTGGCTGGTTATTGTGATTAAATTAAATTACATCTCACAACAAAACATGCTTTTAAAATAACAAAGACATTTGATCCAAATTACATTGAATTTAATACAAGAGACCCATTCTACAAAACAAACCTTTCCTCCTGCAATTAGCCTTTCAATACCACCTCACTCCGTGTGTGTTGTCCTCACAATCAATCAAAGTGATCTGGTGTCTCCTGGTGTTGATCTTAAGAGTCTCTCAACTTGTGGAACCTGTGCATTTAACACTTTTCTTTTGTCTACAGTGTGTTGTGGGAATCTCCCAGAACCTGTATCTCGCCCACCTTGCTGCTCCTCCTGTCACCTGCAGTACAAGGTGATTTCGTCTGTCCACTTCTGGCTCTAAAGACTCTTCTGGCTGTTTGTACCTACATGAACATCATTACATGCAGCTTGTTTACCAGAGCTTTACTTCAAGTCATTGCACAGCTAGAAAACTTTAGTTTAGTAAGTCTCAGTAAGGTCTGAGTGTGTATCACATGTTTAGGTGCAACCAGGGTTGGGTAGTCATGGAATACATGTAACAGTGTTACATAATTAGGATACAAAAAACATATAACTGTAATCTGTTACAGTACATAAAAAAATGTGTAATCTCGTTACAGGTATGCTCGATAAAAACTGGGATTACTGAGCAGGATTACAGTAGAAATCCGATGGAATAAACTAGAAATGCAGCTGTCACATGCGCCATGCACTGGCATTGCGACACTTCCCGACGCTTTCAGGCTGACAATCCATGCTTTGCCATGGATTCTGCAGACAGTTGCTTTCATCACTATGTTTTAAAGTCGGAGAAATCTCTTAACCTCTCTGTACAATGCAAACTATGTCTCCCAGCCGTGAAAGTGCTGTGAACGTCCAGGAACTGGACATCTCACCTGAAGAAACATAGAAACATAAAACCTGCTCACTTTCACTGATACACACATGGACTCTGTTTACTAGTTTTATTAGCTCGTAACATGCTTCCTACCTGTTCTCAATACGTTTAGAGGCTCTTGTGTTTTAGGGATTAATTGGGGCGACACGTGCCATCACTTTTTTCTTTTTACTCAATGAGTGATTCCTGCTGCCAGATACAGCCTCTCATCAAACATTCACATTTATTCCGGAAAAAAAACAACATTAAAACTAATGAGGAAACGGGTCGAGAGAGAGAGAGAGAGAGAGAGAGAGAGAGAGAGACAGAGAGAGAGAGAGAGAGAGAGAGAGCGAGAGAGAGAGAGAGAGAGAGAGTTTTAGAAAAGATGGGCACATTTTCTTGAATAGAAATTGAAAGCTTTATTTGTATTGTGGTTTTGATTCTCAAAAAAAAAAAAATCAATGTTAGACACCTGATTGGTTACTGAGTTTTGATAGTTCAAAACTTGTTAAGTGCAATTTGTGTCTGCTGTGTATAAGATGTGTCAGTACACTGAGCAGATGACACTTTCTATTCTTTCTTGTCATTTTTTTATGTTTTATTATGGCCAGGCAAGAGTAGAGGCACGGCTTTTCAGAGGTTGATGGACTCTGTGCTGCGCGACCTCGCTTTCGTTTCTGTTTACCTGGACGACATCTTGGTGGCTAGTTCTTCAGTTGAGGAGCATTTTTCACACCTAAAGCAAGTTTTTCAGCGCCTTGAGCAGGGGTGGGCAATTTTTTTTCCGAAGGGGCCAAATGAGAAGCAGAAAATATTGTGGAGGGCCTTGCCAAAAGTTTAAACTCTATTCTGCATATGAATTTTATTTCTAAATTGAAAGCAGTAAATGGCATTGTTTACACATGCTGGTAAGTGTCTGTGTTATTATTAGGTAAAGACTGTCTATTAAGACATCACAATGTCTTTGTATGCCAAATATCATTAACAAGATATGTCACATTATGATTGTCAAACTGCCAAGCTGTGCAGACAAAAAGTAATAGTGAACACACATTTGGGTATTTTCTTGTTCAGTGAGAGAAATCTAGCCTTTGCTGCCCTTTAACGAGTGCATCAAAGTCAGGTTGAATGTCTGAGGTGGAGATGCGAAGCACAGCTGACAGATGATCATCAGTAAGAGAGGATCTGAACCTGGATTTGGTAAACTTCATTACTGAGAATGTTTGTTCACATATGTAGGTAGATCCAAACAGAACCAACATCTTCTGAGCATGTCTCCTCATGTTTGGAAAGTTCTCCTCCTTAAGAGATGAGTAGAACTCCAGCAGTGATGCTGACTTAAAGTGCTCTGCCAGTACTGTGTCAGACTGCAGGTCAATGAGCTCCAGCTGAACATCACTGGGTGCATCATCTACTCTGCAGGCAAAGGGAGAGGAAACCAGGTGCATTTCATCCTCAATGTTTTTACAATCATCAAATCGCCTTAAAAACTCACCATGCAAATCTCCTAACATGGATGAGTACCTGCAGAGATGATTAGCTGATGGTCTGACTTCTTTAAGGGTTTGCATGTGAGTGAGAGTGTTGTTCTGTAGTTGACTTGAAAGAAACAGCAACTTTCTCATAAAAGCCTTCACCAGGTTATGCATGTCATGAACGAAAAGGCCCTTGCCTTGCAGTTTAGTGCTCAGTTCATTCATCAGTGCCGTCACATCAACAGCAAATGCAAAATCTGCCATCCAGTTCATATCTGAAAGCTCGGGGATGTTTTTGCCTTTCATCTCACAAAACTCTTGAATCTCTGTTTTCAGGTCCCAAAATCTTTTGAGCACTTTGCCCGGACTGAGCCATCTGACAGCTGTGTGGTACATGATGTCACCATGTTCATTCTCATGCTCCTCTAAAAGTGCAACAAACTGCCTGTGATTTAATGCTCGTGCCCTGATAAAGTTAACCGTTTTTGTTACAACATCAATAACATGGTTAAGTTTTAGCACAGACCTGCACAGTACATGCTGATGTATAATACAATGTATCAACACTAAATGATGCTCTGTGCCGAGTTCAGTCACTTTATCTTGGATCTGTTTCAAAAGTCCGACATGTTTTCCTGTCATATTCGGACAACCATCAGTAGTGACGCCTACCAGTTTGTCCCATTTCAGTCCAAGCTTGACCATGCATGCATCGACCTCCTTGAACAGATCACTTCCCGTTGTCGTTCCTTTTATTGACCTCAATGCTGCCAGCTCCTCCGTAATCTTGAAGTCCTGCCTTATTCCCCGGAGAAACACCAGTAACTGGGCAGTGTCACGGACACCACAGCTCTCATCCAAAGCCAAAGAGAAAAAGTCAAAACTTTCAACTCCACTTTTGAGCTGACATTCGAGATTCTCCGCGATTCCTTCCACCCTTCTGGTGACGGTTCGCCTGGACAGCGGGACTTTTTCAAGTGCTTCTTTATTCTCAGGGCATATTAGCGCGGCAGAGTCCACCAAGCACTCTTTCACAAACTCGCCATCCGAGAACGGCTTGCTGTTTTTAGCTATTTTGTGGGATATGACGAAGCTGGTCTTGGTCGCTGCATCCTGGGCTGTGTGTAGTTTGCTAAAACAGCCTTGTTGTTTTGCTAGCTTTGCTAGCAAGTCTTCTGATATTCGCGCTCTCTCAGCCTCCGCCAAGTGTCTGTATTTCTCCGCGTGTTTTGTCTCATAATGCTGACTCACATTGTACTCCTTAAACACGGCGACGTGCTCTCCACAAACTAAACAGACGGGTTTACCACCGACTTCAGTAAACAAATATTTAGTGCTCCAAATCTTCTTGAAATTTCGGCCTTCAGCATCCACCTTTCTTTTCTTGACGTGCCCGTACATCATTGAGGGGCGACAGTCACATGCACTGATTGGCTTGTTTTACGGGTTACGTATACGACGTACGTAGGTTACGTACACTGTACATAAATAAACAGGCTTCAAAGTAAAAGCATTTCCGTTTTAGTTTATAGAGCCGATGGTTTTAGTCCACACATTAAAATTCGAAAGAAGCTTTTGTTTTCTTAATTCTAAGCAACCTTTCGCGGGCCGGTCAGAATTGGGTCACGGGCCGCATTTGGCCCGCGGGCCTTAAAATGCCCAGGTCTGGCCTTGAGGAACATGGCAATTGTCAACCCTGCTAAGTGCCAGTTTGGTCTGCCTGTGATTGCCTTTTTGGGTCATCGTATTTCAACTCAGGGTGCCATTCCATTGCCTTCTAAGGTGCAAGCGGTGACAGATTTCCCTCGTCCAGCCTCGGTTAAGGCCCTGCAGGAGTTTTTGGGCATGATTAATTTCTACAACCTTTCATATTGAGATTACAACTATATACCAAATAAAGGTTTTATCAGCTCTATCAATTACAATGGTCAAATTGTCTCAATGGCTACAGACAGAAAATCGTGGATTTAAATCCACCTGGAGGTGTTTGTGGAATTAACTTGTGTGTGCATGTGTTTCCTCAGGGTTCTCTGGTTTTCTTTCATAGTCCAATTAAATGCATGTTAATGGTAATACTAAACTGACTCTCTGTGTATGTCCCGTGGTAGACTGATGACGTGTTCTGTTTCTTTTGAAACGTATTTTCAGTGACGTCCAGACAAGACGTCAATATAATGTTCAAGAAAGACGTCTCAAAAAACTTTCATTCAGGCTCTTCTGAGGAAGTCTTCTGGATGTCTAGAGACATCGTCTTTAGTTGTGTTCTGGACCTACATGTTGACACAAAGAACAGTGGCTGTGTAAAACACATTGGTTACTGTGGAACTGTGCTGTGTATTCATCAACAACATCTCACATGTTGGAAGATAAACAAGAGCACGGAGCAACATTTTATCAAAAATAATTTATTTATGAAAAATTATTCATTAGAATAAATTGGTTATTTATCAAATAATAATGACATTGGGCCACCACCAGCTAAACTGGAAATAGTTAATGCCAAAAAAAGTGTTATTTAAATTGATTAATGTTTCTCTTTAGATAAAACAATCTTGAATAACAGGGAAGGTGTGAGATTCGAGCGCAGGCTGTTTCAAACCAGTGAACCAGGACCGCTTGACCCCGTCAGCTAGAAAGGGTATGTACTGGGTTTCAGAAGATGGCAGTGCCTCGAAGTCAGTGGGGACGCGCACTGGGTGGATGTCTGTGACTCACCCCCCCCTTTTGTGCGAGTCCCTTGCGAAGATCGTGTGATAATCGCGGGAGACCTCCTCATACAAATGCATCTCCTTGTTTCTGTTGTGGTAAAGTGCGAGCCTCAGCAGAGCGTTGCTCGGTCTTTGACTCGAAGCCTGAATAAGGTTCTTCTGGTACAGATATGGTCTGTTTACCTGAAATGTCTGTATTCTCTGGTTGAGTCATTGGAGCGTGCACAACCATGTCACCTTCGGTGCTCGGTTTTGTACCCTGAAGAACCTGTTCAAGGTTAACATGGTGAGCGCTGGTGATGGTTTTGGTTGTGGAAATGAGGAGAGTTGTGTCATGCGTGTCGTCGCTGGTGAGGGACGAAGGCAGATTGTCAATGAGATGAGAATTAGTTCAAGATTGTGGAATGAACTGTCAGTTAACATCTCTAAAGGTGGAAATGCGGTCACTTTAATCTGGCCAGGTGTCAGATTTTGGACCCGTGGGTTGGCTGAACGATTGCTGTTAGAAGCTGGGTGGCCTAGTTCTTAGCCAATGGGAGTCGGGCTGACGACTTGGGACCAAAGGCGCCGTTTGGTGGCAGCGAGTCGGTTTAGGATGTCCTGACCAATAAGCAGTTCTTCTGTGTCCAGATCAGTGACGTGGATGGGATGCGTCGCTGACATGTCCTGGAAAGCTGTTGACCCAGACACATTGAGTGATGTGGTGCAAGTCCTGAGTGAAGCCTCGGTTGTTTATGCTACACTCTTCCACCTGAAGTGGCTTTCCTTAAGTGGCATGCGCAAGCGTGGTTCTAGCAACCCGTGCGAAGGTGTCTGAACACATGAGGGGGATTTCTGACCCAGTACCAAGCAGTGAGAGAGTGTCAACAACCCCTACCACCACTGATGTGTATCTGTGGTTGGCATAGCCAAGATTACCCAAGAATGTCAAATGGGCCTCTTTCACCTCCTGGATCTCCTCCTCCTGCCAAAATGAACTTTGTGTGCGGAGGGGAGGGGCCAAGTCATGCGGTCAGGGGGAGCCAGGTCCCTTCTTACCAGGCGGGTTCAGGTGCTGCTTCACCACTCTGATGCAGGTTTTAATCCACTGTGGGACATCTGCATCCCAGTTGTTTTGAGTCTGACCTCAGCCTCGGTTTTTAGACTTACCTCTCCTCACCTGAGACCTCAGGACACCTGCATCACCATCATAGTTTTCACCTGAACGGTGGTGCAGCTCCCACACCATCTGCGCATGTTTGCAGAGGTCTTTCATGGTGGGGTTTTTGGTCCTGCAGAAAAGGGCGACATCGATCCACACACTGTTGTGGAGGTTGTTAACGAAGAGGGACTTAAAAGTCTGGTCTTTGTCCAATCCTGGTGCATTGTGGCCTTGGAAGTAGGCAGCCCTTAGGCACCTATAAATACTATCTGGGAGTCTCCGCCCCCTTTTGAGTGATTGTAAATGCACCAAAGTTTGCAGAGGCAGGATCATTGTGCAGATGATCCTGCTTCCCTAAGCGCATGACAGAGGGCTAAGTAATGGTCTCTGATGGCAGATGGGAGGGACTCTATGTAAACATGGACACTCCTGGATGTCATCTTCCAGAGAAGCGTAAGCTTCTCTCGGGACGAAGGATGAGGCAGGTTGAAGAGGCAGCGTTCAACCTCCACCAGGTTGTCCGCTACACGAATCTCCGGGTTGTTTGGTTTGAACTGCTCTATGTCCTCTGCAAGGGACTCAAGCTGGCTGGTCCAAAGACCAGGTACCCTTGGGATATCGGAATGGTCAGAGTCATCTGAGCTAGAACATCCTGGTTCTCTCCGGTGGAGAGAGTGAGGGAGCTGATAGCACTGTCAGGTGCTGGAAAATGACAATGTTCCTTCTCCTGAAAAGGAGTGAAAGAGCTGCGAGACCACGTGGTGGTGCGGCTGAGAGCACTGATGGATGTGTGTCATAGCAACTCGCTGTTGAGGTTTCTTCTCTCCTGTGTAGACAGGCATAGAAGACCGGTGACAACAGTCTTCAACTGGGTCATGTGGCTCCCGAGGTATCTTTGCTCTGAGCACGCAGTGTCTCTGACGACTCATGGTAGGAGTCACGCAAAAGCTGTGTTTCGAAAAGTGCGAAAATGTTGTTAATGCACCTGTGGCTTTCACTTCTGTAGTCTATACAAATTGTAACCTCGCAACTGCAACACAGTGTTTTTAGCACCTTGGGTGAGCAATAGTCGTGTTAGTGTACATTTATCTGGGTAGATACTTGAATAGTGAAAGTACGAGTTTCTCCTAATGAAATTAAAACTTTATTCTAAAAACATACTCAGTATCTCGTCTGAAGCATCTTTTCGGCCACCACTGATGAAAAGACCATAACAGTCAAATCCAGCATAATAAAAGAGGTTGAAACTGCTTTAACCTTATAAACACTTCATGTTTAAACTTGAATTGAAAAGTACCAGTTTGCTCTAAGGAAATAAAAACTTAATTCCAAAATTACTCTATATCCCGTGTGGAGCATCATTTCGGCCACTCCTAATGAAATGAAAATAGCAGTTACTCCACTAAATATAATTGGTTGAAAGTACTTGCAACTGCTAAGTCCATCATGTTTAAACTTGAATTGAGAAAGTACTAGTTTGTTCTAAGGAAATAAAAACTTTCTTCCAAAATTACTCTATATCCCGTGTGGAGCATCATTTCGGCCACTCCTGATGAAATGAAAATAGCAGTTACTCCACTAAATATAATTTTTTGAAAGTGCTTGAACCTGATAAACACATCATTTAACCTTGAATTGAGAAAGTACTAGTTTGTTCTAATGAAATAAAAACTTTATTCCAAAATCACTCTATATCTCGTGTGGAGCATCATTTCGGCCACTACTGATGAAATGAAAATAGCAGTTACTCCACTAAATATAATTGTTTGAAAGTGCTTGAACCTGATAAACACATCATTTAACCTTGAATTGAGAAAGTACTAGTTTGTTCTAATGAAATAAAAACTTTATTCCAAAATCACTCTATATCCCGTGTGGAGCATCATTTCGGCCACTCCTGATGAAATGAAAATAGCAGTTACTCCACTAAATATAATTGGTTGAAAGTACTTGCAACTGCTAAGTCCATCATGTTTAAACTTGAATTGAGAAAGTACTAGTTTGTTCTAAGGAAATACAAACTTTATTCCAAAATTACTCTATATCCCGTGTGGAGCATCATTTCGGCCACTCCTGATGAAATGAAAATAGCAGTTACTCCACTAAATAAAACTGGTTGAAACTGCTTGAACCTGATAAACACATCATTTAACCTTGAATTGAGAAAGTACCAGTTTGTTCTAATGAAATAAAAACTTTATTCCAAAATCACTCTATATCCCGTGAGGAGCATCATTTCGGCCACTACTGATGAAATGAAAATAGCAGTTACTCCACTAAATAAAACTGGTTGAAACTGCTTGAACCTGATAAACACATCATTTAACCTTGAATTGAGAAAGTACCAGTTTGTTCTAATGAAATAAAAACTTTATTCCAAAATCACTCTATATCCCGTGAGGAGCATCATTTCGGCCACTACTGATGAAATGAAAATAGCAGTTACTCCACTAAATGTAATTGGTTGAAAGTACTTGCAACTGCTAAGTCCATCATGTTTAAACTTGAATTGAGAAAGTACTAGTTTGTTCTAAGGAAATAAAAACTTTCTTCCAAAATTACTCTATATCCCGTGTGGAGCATCATTTCGGCCACTCCTGATGAAATGAAAATAGCAGTTACTCCACTAAATATAATTGTTTGAAAGTGCTTGAACCTGATAAACACATCATTTAACCTTGAATTGAGAAAGTACTAGTTTGTTCTAATGAAATAAAAACTTTATTCCAAAATCACTCTATATCCCGTGAGGAGCATCATTTCGGCCACTACTGATGAAATGAAAATAGCAGTTACTCCACTAAATAAAACTGGTTGAATCTGCTTGAACCTGATAAACACATCATTTAACCTTGAATTGAGAAAGTACTAGTTTGTTCTAAGGAAATAAAAACTTTATTCCAAAATCACTCTATATCCCGTGAGGAGCATCATTTCGGCCACTCCTGATGAAATGAAAATAGCAGTTACTCCACTAAATAAAACTGGTTGAAACTGCTTGAACCTGATAAACACATCATTTAACCTTGAATTGAGAAAGTACCAGTTTGTTCTAATGAAATAAAAACTTTATTCCAAAATCACTCTATATCCCGTGAGGAGCATCATTTCGGCCACTACTGATGAAATGAAAATAGCAGTTACTCCACTAAATGTAATTGGTTGAAAGTACTTGCAACTGCTAAGTCCATCATGTTTAAACTTGAATTGAGAAAGTACTAGTTTGTTCTAAGGAAATACAAACTTTATTCCAAAATTACTCTATATCCCGTGTGGAGCATCATTTCGGCCACTCCTGATGAAATGAAAATAGCAGTTACTCCACTAAATATAATTGTTTGAAAGTGCTTGAACCTGATAAACACATCATTTAACCTTGAATTGAGAAAGTACTAGTTTGTTCTAATGAAATAAAAACTTTATTCCAAAATCACTCTATATCTCGTGTGGAGCATCATTTCGGCCACTACTGATGAAATGAAAATAGCAGTTACTCCACTAAATATAATTGGTTGAAAGTACTTGCAACTGCTAAGTCCATCATGTTTAAACTTGAATTGAGAAAGTACTAGTTTGTTCTAAGGAAATACAAACTTTATTCCAAAATTACTCTATATCCCGTGTGGAGCATCATTTCGGCCACTACTGATGAAATGAAAATAGCAGTTACTCCACTAAATATAATTGTTTGAAAGTGCTTGCAACTGCTATGTCCATCATGTTTTACCTTGAATTGAGAAAGTGCTAGTTTGTTCTAATGAAATAAAAACTTTATTCCAAAATCACTCTATATCCCGTGAGGAGCATCATTTCGGCCACTACTGATGAAATGAAAATAGCAGTTACTCCACTAAATAAAACTGGTTGAATCTGCTTGAACCTGATAAACACATCATTTAACCTTGAATTGAGAAAGTACTAGTTTGTTCTAAGGAAATAAAAACTTTATTCCAAAATCACTCTATATCCCGTGAGGAGCATCATTTCGGCCACTCCTGATGAAATGAAAATAGCAGTTACTCCACTAAATAAAACTGGTTGAAACTGCTTGAACCTGATAAACACATCATTTAACCTTGAATTGAGAAAGTACCAGTTTGTTCTAATGAAATAAAAACTTTATTCCAAAATCACTCTATATCCCGTGAGGAGCATCATTTCGGCCACTACTGATGAAATGAAAATAGCAGTTACTCCACTAAATGTAATTGGTTGAAAGTACTTGCAACTGCTAAGTCCATCATGTTTAAACTTGAATTGAGAAAGTACTAGTTTGTTCTAAGGAAATACAAACTTTATTCCAAAATTACTCTATATCCCGTGTGGAGCATCATTTCGGCCACTCCTGATGAAATGAAAATAGCAGTTACTCCACTAAATATAATTGTTTGAAAGTGCTTGAACCTGATAAACACATCATTTAACCTTGAATTGAGAAAGTACTAGTTTGTTCTAATGAAATAAAAACTTTATTCCAAAATCACTCTATATCCCGTGAGGAGCATCATTTCGGCCACTACTGATGAAATGAAAATAGCAGTTACTCCACTAAATAAAACTGGTTGAATCTGCTTGAACCTGATAAACACATCATTTAACCTTGAATTGAGAAAGTACTAGTTTGTTCTAATGAAATAAAAACTTTATTCCAAAATCACTCTATATCTCGTGTGGAGCATCATTTCGGCCACTACTGATGAAATGAAAATAGCAGTTACTCCACTAAATATAATTGTTTGAAAGTGCTTGCAACTGCTATGTCCATCATGTTTTACCTTGAATTGAGAAAGTGCTAGTTTGTTCTAATGAAATAAAAACTTTATTCCAAAATCACTCTATATCCCGTGAGGAGCATCATTTCGGCCACTACTGATGAAATGAAAATAGCAGTTACTCCACTAAATAAAACTGGTTGAATCTGCTTGAACCTGATAAACACATCATTTAACCTTGAATTGAGAAAGTACTAGTTTGTTCTAAGGAAATAAAAACTTTATTCCAAAATCACTCTATATCCCGTGAGGAGCATCATTTCGGCCACTCCTGATGAAATGAAAATAGCAGTTACTCCACTAAATAAAACTGGTTGAAACTGCTTGAACCTGATAAACACATCATTTAACCTTGAATTGAGAAAGTACCAGTTTGTTCTAATGAAATAAAAACTTTATTCCAAAATCACTCTATATCCCGTGAGGAGCATCATTTCGGCCACTACTGATGAAATGAAAATAGCAGTTACTCCACTAAATGTAATTGGTTGAAAGTACTTGCAACTGCTAAGTCCATCATGTTTAAACTTGAATTGAGAAAGTACTAGTTTGTTCTAAGGAAATACAAACTTTATTCCAAAATTACTCTATATCCCGTGTGGAGCATCATTTCGGCCACTCCTGATGAAATGAAAATAGCAGTTACTCCACTAAATATAATTGTTTGAAAGTGCTTGAACCTGATAAACACATCATTTAACCTTGAATTGAGAAAGTACTAGTTTGTTCTAATGAAATAAAAACTTTATTCCAAAATCACTCTATATCCCGTGTGGAGCATCATTTCGGCCACTACTGATGAAATGAAAATAGCAGTTACTCCACTAAATATAATTGTTTGAAAGTGCTTGCAACTGCTATGTCCATCATGTTTTACCTTGAATTGAGAAAGTGCTAGTTTGTTCTAATGAAATAAAAACTTTATTCCAAAATCACTCTATATCCCGTGTGGAGCATCATTTCGGCCACTCCTGATGAAATGAAAATAGCAGTTACTCCACTAAATAAAACTGATTGAAACTGCTTGAACCTGATAAACACATCATTTAACCTTGAATTGAGAAAGTACTAGTTTGTTCTAAGGAAATAAAAACTTTATTCCAAAATCACTCTATATCCCGTGAGGAGCATCATTTCGGCCACTCCTGATGAAATGAAAATAGCAGTTACTCCACTAAATATAATTGGTTGAAAGTACTTGCAACTGCAAAGTCCATCATGTTTAAGCTTGAATTGAGAAAGTACTAGTTTATTCTAAGGAAATAAAAACTTTATTCCAAAATCACTCTATATCCCGTGAGGAGCATCATTTCGGCCACTACTGATGAAATGAAAATAGCAGTTACTCCACTAAATAAAACTGGTTGAAACTGCTTGAACCTGATAAACACATCATTTAACCTTGAATTGAGAAAGTACTAGTTTGTTCTAATGAAATAAAAACTTTATTCCAAAATCACTCTATATCCCGTGAGGAGCATCATTTCGGCCACTACTGATGAAATGAAAATAGCAGTTACTCCACTAAATAAAACTGGTTGAAACTGCTTGAACCTGATAAACACATCATTTAAACTTGAACTAAGAAAGTACTAGTTTGTTCTAATGAAATAAAAACTTTCTTCCAAAATTACTCTATATCCCGTGAGGAGCATCATTTCGGCCACTCCTGATGAAATGAAAATAGCAGTTACTCCACTAAATATAATTGGTTGAAAGTACTTGCAACTGCTATGTCCATCATGTTTAAACTTGAATTGAGAAAGTACTAGTTTGTTCTAATGAAATAAAAACTTTATTCCAAAATCAATCTATATCCCGTGTGGAGCATCATTTCGGCCACTCCTGATGAAATGAAAATAGCAGTTACTCCACTAAATAAAACTGGTTGAAAGTACTTGCAACTGCTAAGTCCATCATGTTTAAACTTGAATTGAGAAAGTACTAGTTTGTTCTAATGAAATAAAAACTTTATTCCAAAATCACTCTATATCCCGTGAGGAGCATCATTTCGGCCACTACTGATGAAATTAAAATAGCAGTTACTCCACTAAATAAAACTGGTTGAAACTGCTTGAACCTGATAAAGACATCATTTAACCTTGAATTGAGAAAGTACTAGTTTGTTCTAATGAAATAAAAACTTTATTCCAAAATCACTCTATATCCCGTGAGGAGCATCATTTCGGCCACTACTGATGAAATGAAAATAGCAGTTACTCCACCAATACAACTGGTTGAAATTGCTTGAACCTGATAAACACATAATTTTAACTTGAATTGAGAAAGTACTAGTTTGTTCTAATGAAATAAAAACTTTCTTCCAAAATTACTCTATATCCCGTGTGGAGCATCATTTCGGCCACTCCTTATGAAATGAAAATAGCAGTTACTCCACTAAATATAATTGTTTGAAAGTGCTTGAACCTGATAAACACATCATTTAACCTTGAATTGAGAAAGTACTAGTTTGTTCTAATGAAATAAAAACTTTATTCCAAAATCACTCTATATCTCGTGTGGAGCATCATTTCGGCCACTACTGATGAAATGAAAATAGCAGTTACTCCACTAAATATAATTGTTTGAAAGTGCTTGAACCTGATAAACACATCATTTAACCTTGAATTGAGAAAGTACTAGTTTGTTCTAATGAAATAAAAACTTTATTCCAAAATCACTCTATATCCCGTGTGGAGCATCATTTCGGCCACTCCTGATGAAATGAAAATAGCAGTTACTCCACTAAATATAATTGGTTGAAAGTACTTGCAACTGCTAAGTCCATCATGTTTAAACTTGAATTGAGAAAGTACTAGTTTGTTCTAAGGAAATACAAACTTTATTCCAAAATTACTCTATATCCCGTGTGGAGCATCATTTCGGCCACTACTGATGAAATGAAAATAGCAGTTACTCCACTAAATATAATTGTTTGAAAGTGCTTGCAACTGCTATGTCCATCATGTTTTACCTTGAATTGAGAAAGTGCTAGTTTGTTCTAATGAAATAAAAACTTTATTCCAAAATCACTCTATATCCCGTGAGGAGCATCATTTCGGCCACTACTGATGAAATGAAAATAGCAGTTACTCCACTAAATAAAACTGGTTGAATCTGCTTGAACCTGATAAACACATCATTTAACCTTGAATTGAGAAAGTACTAGTTTGTTCTAAGGAAATAAAAACTTTATTCCAAAATCACTCTATATCCCGTGAGGAGCATCATTTCGGCCACTCCTGATGAAATGAAAATAGCAGTTACTCCACTAAATAAAACTGGTTGAAACTGCTTGAACCTGATAAACACATCATTTAACCTTGAATTGAGAAAGTACCAGTTTGTTCTAATGAAATAAAAACTTTATTCCAAAATCACTCTATATCCCGTGAGGAGCATCATTTCGGCCACTACTGATGAAATGAAAATAGCAGTTACTCCACTAAATGTAATTGGTTGAAAGTACTTGCAACTGCTAAGTCCATCATGTTTAAACTTGAATTGAGAAAGTACTAGTTTGTTCTAAGGAAATACAAACTTTATTCCAAAATTACTCTATATCCCGTGTGGAGCATCATTTCGGCCACTCCTGATGAAATGAAAATAGCAGTTACTCCACTAAATATAATTGTTTGAAAGTGCTTGAACCTGATAAACACATCATTTAACCTTGAATTGAGAAAGTACTAGTTTGTTCTAATGAAATAAAAACTTTATTCCAAAATCACTCTATATCCCGTGTGGAGCATCATTTCGGCCACTACTGATGAAATGAAAATAGCAGTTACTCCACTAAATATAATTGTTTGAAAGTGCTTGCAACTGCTATGTCCATCATGTTTTACCTTGAATTGAGAAAGTGCTAGTTTGTTCTAATGAAATAAAAACTTTATTCCAAAATCACTCTATATCCCGTGTGGAGCATCATTTCGGCCACTCCTGATGAAATGAAAATAGCAGTTACTCCACTAAATAAAACTGATTGAAACTGCTTGAACCTGATAAACACATCATTTAACCTTGAATTGAGAAAGTACTAGTTTGTTCTAAGGAAATAAAAACTTTATTCCAAAATCACTCTATATCCCGTGAGGAGCATCATTTCGGCCACTCCTGATGAAATGAAAATAGCAGTTACTCCACTAAATATAATTGGTTGAAAGTACTTGCAACTGCAAAGTCCATCATGTTTAAGCTTGAATTGAGAAAGTACTAGTTTATTCTAAGGAAATAAAAACTTTATTCCAAAATCACTCTATATCCCGTGAGGAGCATCATTTCGGCCACTACTGATGAAATGAAAATAGCAGTTACTCCACTAAATAAAACTGGTTGAAACTGCTTGAACCTGATAAACACATCATTTAACCTTGAATTGAGAAAGTACTAGTTTGTTCTAATGAAATAAAAACTTTATTCCAAAATCACTCTATATCCCGTGAGGAGCATCATTTCGGCCACTACTGATGAAATGAAAATAGCAGTTACTCCACTAAATAAAACTGGTTGAAACTGCTTGAACCTGATAAACACATCATTTAAACTTGAACTAAGAAAGTACTAGTTTGTTCTAATGAAATAAAAACTTTCTTCCAAAATTACTCTATATCCCGTGAGGAGCATCATTTCGGCCACTCCTGATGAAATGAAAATAGCAGTTACTCCACTAAATATAATTGGTTGAAAGTACTTGCAACTGCTATGTCCATCATGTTTAAACTTGAATTGAGAAAGTACTAGTTTGTTCTAATGAAATAAAAACTTTATTCCAAAATCAATCTATATCCCGTGTGGAGCATCATTTCGGCCACTCCTGATGAAATGAAAATAGCAGTTACTCCACTAAATAAAACTGGTTGAAAGTACTTGCAACTGCTAAGTCCATCATGTTTAAACTTGAATTGAGAAAGTACTAGTTTGTTCTAATGAAATAAAAACTTTATTCCAAAATCACTCTATATCCCGTGAGGAGCATCATTTCGGCCACTACTGATGAAATTAAAATAGCAGTTACTCCACTAAATAAAACTGGTTGAAACTGCTTGAACCTGATAAAGACATCATTTAACCTTGAATTGAGAAAGTACTAGTTTGTTCTAATGAAATAAAAACTTTATTCCAAAATCACTCTATATCCCGTGAGGAGCATCATTTCGGCCACTACTGATGAAATGAAAATAGCAGTTACTCCACCAATACAACTGGTTGAAATTGCTTGAACCTGATAAACACATAATTTTAACTTGAATTGAGAAAGTACTAGTTTGTTCTAATGAAATAAAAACTTTCTTCCAAAATTACTCTATATCCCGTGTGGAGCATCATTTCGGCCACTCCTTATGAAATGAAAATAGCAGTTACTCCACTAAATATAATCGGTTGAAAGTACTTGCAACTGCTAAGTCCATCATTTTTAAACTTGAATTGAGAAACTACTAGTTTGTTTTAATGAAATAAAAACTTTATTCCAAAATCACTCTATATCCCGTGAGGAGCACCATTTCGGCCACTACTGATGAAATGAAAATAGCAGTTACTCCACTAAAAAAAACTGGTTGAAACTGCTTGAACCTGATAAACACATCATTTAAAAGTTGAATAGTGAGAGTTTAGTATGTTTCGTGAAATACAAACTTTATTCTAAAAACACACTCAGTATCTCGTCTGAAGCATTTTTTCGGCCACAACTGATGAGAAGACCATAAGCAGTCAAATCCAGCATAATGAAACTGCTTAAACCTGATAAACACTTCATGTTTAAACTTGAATAGTGAAAGTATGACTATGGTCTAGTAAAATACAAACTTTATTCTAAAAACCAACTCTCAAGCTCCTCATCCTATCTCTAAGGGTGCGCTCAGCCACCCTACGCAGGAAGCTCACTTCAACCGCTTGTATCCGGGATCTCGTTCTTTCGGTCATGACCCATAGTTCATGGCTGTGGTGGAGGCAATAACTCGGGTCTGGGAGGAGTTTGGAGAGGCCATGGAAGAGGACTTTCGGTCTGCCCCGAGGAAATTCTGGCAAACCGACTCCATGCTCCGGGAGCATGGAGTCCGGGGCCCTTCATCCCTGCAACATCGCGTGACGCGGGGACGGTACCTCTGGACAGGCAGAATGGGGTCGTGGTCCCTCTCTTCAAGGAGGGGGATCGGAGGGTGTGTTCCAACTACAGAGGGATCACACTCCTCAGCCTCCCCAGGAAAGTCTATTCCAGTGTACTGGAGTGGAGGGTCCGGCCGTTAGTCAAACCTTGGATCCAAGAGGAATAATGCGGTTTTCATTCTGGTCGTGGAACACTGGACCAGCTCTATACCCTCCACCAGCTGCTTGAGGGTTCATGGGAGTTTGCCCAACCAGTCCACATGTGGACACACATCTGGATCTTGAGAAGGCGTTCGACCGCGTCCCCTGAGACATCCTGTGGGGGGGTGCTCCGGGAGCATGGAGTCCGGGGCCCTTTGTTAAGCGCTGTTCGGTCTTTGTATTCCCGGAACAGGAGTTTGGTTTGCATTGGCGGCAATAAGTCGGACCTGTTTGCAGTGGTTTCACCTGATCCGCCAGTGGCAGACAGAAAAAAGCATTAGCCAAATCTATACAAGAGAAAAATCTATGTTCAGGTGAGAGATGTGACAATGCAGTTTTGAGATGTCTGGAATCTCGTTTCTCTGCACATGTTGCCGGGACCGGCAGCCAGGGGGGACTCGGCTGAGATCCTCAACACCAGCCCCTGGGTACTTCTCAGGGTGATAAAGAGGAAGTGGTCCGAGCCCAGGTGAACGGGTCGATTTAAGGTCGTCGAGAGGACGTCTCACGCTGTTCGGCTGAGTGACAAAGGCTCCCCAGGAAAGTCTATTCCAGGGTACTGGAGAGGAGGGTCCGGCCGTTAGTCGAACCCTGGATACAAGAGGAACAATGCGGTGCCATCTGTCGCAGTGTACTCTGGCGGGAGAACCACATCGCACTCTTCAGGAGACCTCCATCCATCTGAAGCAAGTTGCCCCTGGATCGGCTGATCCAGGAGACAGCTCCACACGTCAAAGGGCGGAATAATCCCTGTACACCGAAGTAAGAAGAACACAGAGAAGTAGACGACAGCAAGGGAGGAGGTGAAATAGCGCTCCTCTCTGTTCATGTGACGTGCCAAGTCCATCCATCCATCCATCCATTTTCTGCCGCTTATCCGGGGCCGCGTCGCGGAGGCAACTCTGCTCAGACTTCCCTCACCCCAGACACTTCCTCCAGCTCTTCCGGTGGCACCCCAAGGCGTTCCCAGGCCAGCCGAGAGACAGGGCAACTCCAGAGAGAGAGGGCAACTCCAGAGCAGTGGAGTATCCAGCCCCCGTCGAGGAGCTGGGTTCCGGAGTCCAAGCTGTAAGTGGAGGCGAGCCCGACTATATCTAGACGGTATCTCTCAGCCTCCCTCACAAGCTCGGGCTCCTTCCCCCCCAGCGAGGTCACATTCCATGTCCCAATAGCCAGATTCTGTGGCCGGGGATCGGGTCGTCGAGGCCTCTGCCGTCGACTGCCCCCCAATCCACAATGCACCCAACCCCTACGGCAGCCTCTGTAGGTGGTGGGCCCACAGGAGGGGCAAGTCCCCCGACAACATAGCTCCGAGGGTCATTCGGGTGCTCAAACTCCCCCACCACGACAAGGTTGCAGTTCAAGGGGGAGTCACCACCGTTTAAAAGTTTTGTATGTTGCTATTTGAGTATATGATTGTTGATTTTGCTTACATATGACCTCTATTATACGAAGAGTGCCTCATACTGTATTGACACTAATTATTGACCTCTGGGGTCAGAGGTCAAAAGGGGAATTGAAGGAATATTGAACATTTGTTTTCTGTGTGACAACTGGACATATTGCATTCAGTTGTGTTTCTACACTACTGGGGTTTCTCCCACTGCCCAAGTTGGGAAAACACAGCTATAAATCCATGTTCAGGGACATTCCAAGTTGGTTGGCGATGTCTCCTCAGGGCTCTACTTGCAAAAACATGGTCAAGGTAAGATTGGATCAACAGGTAAGAGGTCAGAGGTCACTTTGTCCCACAGAACGTCAAGCTCTGAGAAGAACCAGTTTGAAGCAGTTTTGGGAACAAAGGAATAGCAAATTCACTATAGCAACGCATACATCACGAGGAACCGACCAATGTGAGGTTGAGGTGGTGTATGCAAATGTATAAATATGAACCACGTGTTGCAGTTGTGCCCTTCTTCATTGTAAACCTGGCCTGCATACTTGGGTCTGCAAGGAAGAACGGTCTGAGCTCGTATTATGTAATCTGATATATGTATTTTTGTAATCTCTTGTTTGTGTGATTATTAAATTCACTATTGAAGAAATTAACTCTGTTCCTGCCTCTCCCGGATCAAACGAACAAGCAGGAATTCAGGGGAACACAGGAACGAATTCCAACACTAAGCATCTCTACCTAAAGTCAGTAACACGATTTCTCTAGATTAAACCAGTCTGAGATGCTATATCTAAAGACAGTAACGGGATTGATTGTTTTTTTTTTTTTTTTTTTTTTTTAATTAAACCAGCCTGAGCAGCTCCATCTAGAGACAGTAACGTGATTTTCTAAATCAAACCAGCCTGAGCAGCACCATCTAGAGACAGTAACGTGATTTTCTAAATCAAACCAGCCTGATCAGCTCTATCTAAAGACAGTAATGTGATTTTCTAGATCAAACCAGCCTGATCACCTCTATCTAAAGGCAGTAACACGATTTGTCTAGATTAAACCAGCCTGAGCAGCTCTATCTTAAGAAAATAACATGATTTTTTTCTCAATTAAACCAGCCTGAGCAGCTCTATCTTAAAGGAGTACAGTAGGATTTTCCCGAATTTTAGGAAAGAACCGCCCTCTCCACCTTTTGAAAAATGCACGCAAAGCTCTACCTGCTCCCGAGATGGAACGCCTACTAAAACGTGTGCGAGAGACATGAACGAGCCCAGTTCTCCTCGTGCACGCACTGTTTACAAGTCACAAGTCAGCATTGACACGATTTTCCTCGATTAAACCATGGTCCAAGTGGAGGAACGTGGGAGCAGCGCTTCAAAGGGTTGAGTGGAAATCTCCACCAACGGCTGATCCCACGTTTCATCGGGCTCATCGATCCCTCCGGACAGGGCCTCACAGCCAGAGACAGGTGAGCCGTTTAGGGACTATTCAGTAACAAGAACTTAGAGCTGTGATTTCACTTGTATATAAGTTAAAGATGTAAAGCAAAGTTGGACTCTTCAGGTGATGAAATATACATTAAATGTCCACCAATGACTGTTGAGATGGTTGATCATTTAGTTTTAAACGTAGTAAACATAGAAAATACTGTGGCTGGTTATTGTGATTAAATTAAATTACATCTCACAACAAAACATGCTTTTAAAATAACAAAGACATTTGATCCAAATTACATTGAATTTAATACAAGAGACCCATTCTACAAAACAAACCTTTCCTCCTGCAATTAGCCTTTCAATACCACCTCACTCCGTGTGTGTTGTCCTCACAATCAATCAAAGTGATCTGGTGTCTCCTGGTGTTGATCTTAAGAGTCTCTCAACTTGTGGAACCTGTGCATTTAACACTTTTCTTTTGTCTACAGTGTGTTGTGGGAATCTCCCAGAACCTGTATCTCGCCCACCTTGCTGCTCCTCCTGTCACCTGCAGTACAAGGTGATTTCGTCTGTCCACTTCTGGCTCTAAAGACTCTTCTGGCTGTTTGTACCTACATGAACATCATTACATGCAGCTTGTTTACCAGAGCTTTACTTCAAGTCATTGCACAGCTAGAAAACTTTAGTTTAGTAAGTCTCAGTAAGGTCTGAGTGTGTATCACATGTTTAGGTGCAACCAGGGTTGGGTAGTCATGGAATACATGTAACAGTGTTACATAATTAGGATACAAAAAACATATAACTGTAATCTGTTACAGTACATAAAAAAATGTGTAATCTCGTTACAGGTATGCTCGATAAAAACTGGGATTACTGAGCAGGATTACAGTAGAAATCCGATGGAATAAACTAGAAATGCAGCTGTCACATGCGCCATGCACTGGCATTGCGACACTTCCCGACGCTTTCAGGCTGACAATCCATGCTTTGCCATGGATTCTGCAGACAGTTGCTTTCATCACTATGTTTTAAAGTCGGAGAAATCTCTTAACCTCTCTGTACAATGCAAACTATGTCTCCCAGCCGTGAAAGTGCTGTGAACGTCCAGGAACTGGACATCTCACCTGAAGAAACATAGAAACATAAAACCTGCTCACTTTCACTGACACACACATGGACTCTGTTTACTAGTTTTATTAGCTCGTAACATGCTTCCTACCTGTTCTCAATACGTTTAGAGGCTCTTGTGTTTTAGGGATTAATTGGGGCGACACGTGCCATCACTTTTTTCTTTTTACTCAATGAGTGATTCCTGCTGCCAGATACAGCCTCTCATCAAACATTCACATTTATTCCGGAAAAAAAACAACATTAAAACTAATGAGGAAACGGGTCGAGAGAGAGAGAGAGAGAGAGAGAGAGAGAGCGAGAGAGAGAGAGAGAGAGAGAGTTTTAGAAAAGATGGGCACATTTTCTTGAATAGAAATTGAAAGCTTTATTTGTATTGTGGTTTTGATTCTCAAAAAAAAAAAATCAATGTTAGACACCTGATTGGTTACTGAGTTTTGATAGTTCAAAACTTGTTAAGTGCAATTTGTGTCTGCTGTGTATAAGATGTGTCAGTACACTGAGCAGATGACACTTTCTATTCTTTCTTGTCATTTTTTTATGTTTTATTATGGCCAGGCAAGAGTAGAGGCACGGCTTTTCAGAGGTTGATGGACTCTGTGCTGCGCGACCTCGCTTTCGTTTCTGTTTACCTGGACGACATCTTGGTGGCTAGTTCTTCAGTTGAGGAGCATTTTTCACACCTAAAGCAAGTTTTTCAGCGCCTTGAGCAGGGGTGGGCAATTTTTTTTCCGAAGGGGCCAAATGAGAAGCAGAAAATATTGTGGAGGGCCTTGCCAAAAGTTTAAACTCTATTCTGCATATGAATTTTATTTCTAAATTGAAAGCAGTAAATGGCATTGTTTACACATGCTGGTAAGTGTCTGTGTTATTATTAGGTAAAGACTGTCTATTAAGACATCACAATGTCTTTGTATGCCAAATATCATTAACAAGATATGTCACATTATGATTGTCAAACTGCCAAGCTGTGCAGACAAAAAGTAATAGTGAACACACATTTGGGTATTTTCTTGTTCAGTGAGAGAAATCTAGCCTTTGCTGCCCTTTAACGAGTGCATCAAAGTCAGGTTGAATGTCTGAGGTGGAGATGCGAAGCACAGCTGACAGATGATCATCAGTAAGAGAGGATCTGAACCTGGATTTGGTAAACTTCATTACTGAGAATGTTTGTTCACATATGTAGGTAGATCCAAACAGAACCAACATCTTCTGAGCATGTCTCCTCATGTTTGGAAAGTTCTCCTCCTTAAGAGATGAGTAGAACTCCAGCAGTGATGCTGACTTAAAGTGCTCTGCCAGTACTGTGTCAGACTGCAGGTCAATGAGCTCCAGCTGAACATCACTGGGTGCATCATCTACTCTGCAGGCAAAGGGAGAGGAAACCAGGTGCATTTCATCCTCAATGTTTTTACAATCATCAAATCGCCTTAAAAACTCACCATGCAAATCTCCTGACATGGACCTGCAGAGATGATTAGCTGATGGTCTGACTTCTTTAAGGGTTTGCATGTGAGTGAGAGTGTTGTTCTGTAGTTGACTTGAAAGAAACAGCAACTTTCTCATAAAAGCCTTCACCAGGTTATGCATGTCATGAACGAAAAGGCCCTTGCCTTGCAGTTTAGTGCTCAGTTCATTCATCAGTGCCGTCACATCAACAGCAAATGCAAAATCTGCCATCCAGTTCATATCTGAAAGCTCGGGGATGTTTTTGCCTTTCATCTCACAAAACTCTTGAATCTCTGTTTTCAGGTCCCAAAATCTTTTGAGCACTTTGCCCGGACTGAGCCATCTGACAGCTGTGTGGTACATGATGTCACCATGTTCATTCTCATGCTCCTCTAAAAGTGCAACAAACTGCCTGTGATTTAATGCTCGTGCCCTGATAAAGTTAACCATTTTTGTTACAACATCAATAACATGGTTAAGTTTTAGCATAGACCTGCACAGTACATGCTGATGTATAATACAATGTATCAACACTAAATGATGCTCTGTGCCGAGTTCAGTCACTTTATCTTGGATCTGTTTCAAAAGTCCGACATGTTTTCCTGTCATATTCGGACAACCATCAGTAGTGACGCCTACCAGTTTGTCCCATTTCAGTCCAAGCTTGACCATGCATGCATCGACCTCCTTGAACAGATCACTTCCCGTTGTCGTTCCTTTTATTGACCTCAATGCTGCCAGCTCCTCCGTAATCTTGAAGTCCTGCCTTATTCCCCGGAGAAACACCAGTAACTGGGCAGTGTCACGGACACCACAGCTCTCATCCAAAGCCAAAGAGAAAAAGTCAAAACTTTCAACTCCACTTTTGAGCTGACATTCGAGATTCTCCGCGATTCCTTCCACCCTTCTGGTGACGGTTCGCCTGGACAGCGGGACTTTTTCAAATGCTTCTTTATTCTCAGGGCATATTAGCGCGGCAGAGTCCACCAAGCACTCTTTCACAAACTCGCCATCCGAGAACGGCTTGCTGTTTTTAGCTATTTTGTGGGATATGACGAAGCTGGTCTTGGTCGCTGCATCCTGGGCTGTGTGTAGTTTGCTAAAACAGCCTTGTTGTTTTGCTAGCTTTGCTAGCAAGTCTTCTGATATTCGCGCTCTCTCAGCCTCCGCCAAGTGTCTGTATTTCTCCGCGTGTTTTGTCTCATAATGCTGACTCACATTGTACTCCTTAAACACGGCGACGTGCTCTCGACAAACTAAACAGACGGGTTTACCACCGACTTCAGTAAACAAATATTTAGTGCTCCAAATCTTCTTGAAATTTCGGCCTTCAGCATCCACCTTTCTTTTCTTGACGTGCCCGTACATCATTGAGGGGCGACAGTCACATGCACTGATTGGCTTGTTTTACGGGTTACGTATACGACGTACGTAGGTTACGTACACTGTACATAAATAAACAGGCTTCAAAGTAAAAGCATTTCCGTTTTAGTTTATAGAGCCGATGGTTTTAGTCCACACATTAAAATTCGAAAGAAGCTTTTGTTTTCTTAATTCTAAGCAACCTTTCGCGGGCCGGTCAGAATCGGGTCACGGGCCGCATTTGGCCCGCGGGCCTTAAAATGCCCAGGTCTGGCCTTGAGGAACATGGCCTTGAGGAACATGGCAATTGTCAACCCTGCTAAGTGCCAGTTTGGTCTGCCTGTGATTGCCTTTTTGGGTCATCGTATTTCAACTCAGGGTGCCATTCCATTGCCATCTAAGGTGCAAGCGGTGACAGATTTCCCTCGTCCAGCCTCGGTTAAGGCCCTGCAGGAGTTTTTGGGCATGATTAATTTCTACAACCTTTCATATTGAGATTACAACTATATACCAAATAAAGGTTTTATCAGCTCTATCAATTACAATGGTCAAATTGTCTCAATGGCTACAGACAGAAAATCGTGGATTTAAATCCACCTGGAGGTGTTTGTGGAATTAACTTGTGTGTGCATGTGTTTCCTCAGGGTTCTCTGGTTTTCTTTCATAGTCCAATTAAATGCATGTTAATGGTAATACTAAACTGACTCTCTGTGTATGTCCCGTGGTAGACTGATGACGTGTTCTGTTTCTTTTGAAACGTATTTTCAGTGACGTCCAGACAAGACGTCAATATAATGTTCAAGAAAGACGTCTCAAAAAACTTTCATTCAGGCTCTTCTGAGGAAGTCTTCTGGATGTCTAGAGACATCGTCTTTAGTTGTGTTCTGGACCTACATGTTGACACAAAGAACAGTGGCTGTGTAAAACACATTGGTTACTGTGGAACTGTGCTGTGTATTCATCAACAACATCTCACATGTTGGAAGATAAACAAGAGCACGGAGCAACATTTTATCAAAAATAATTTATTTATGAAAAATTATTCATTACAATAAATTGGTTATTTATCAAATAATAATGACATTGGGCCACCACCAGCTAAACTGGAAATAGTTAATGCCAAAAAAAGTGTTATTTAAATTGATTAATGTTTCTCTTTAGATAAAACAATCTTGAATAACAGGGAAGGTGTGAGATTCGAGCGCAGGCTGTTTCAAACCAGTGAACCAGGACCGCTTGACCCCGTCAGCTAGAAAGGGTATGTACTGGGTTTCAGAAGATGGCAGTGCCTCGAAGTCAGTGGGGACGCGCACTGGGTGGATGTCTGTGACTCACCCCCCCCTTTTGTGCGAGTCCCTTGCGAAGATCGTGTGATAATCGCGGGAGACCTCCTCATACAAATGCATCTCCTTGTTTCTGTTGTGGTAAAGTGCGAGCCTCAGCAGAGCGTTGCTCGGTCTTTGACTCGAAGCCTGAATAAGGTTCTTCTGGTACAGATATGGTCTGTTTACCTGAAATGTCTGTATTCTCTGGTTGAGTCATTGGAGCGTGCACAACCATGTCACCTTCGGTGCTCGGTTTTGTACCCTGAAGAACCTGTTCAAGGTTAACATGGTGAGCGCTGGTGATGGTTTTGGTTGTGGAAATGAGGAGAGTTGTGTCATGCGTGTCGTCGCTGGTGAGGGACGAAGGCAGATTGTCAATGAGATGAGAATTAGTTCAAGATTGTGGAATGAACTGTCAGTTAACATCTCTAAAGGTGGAAATGCGGTCACTTTAATCTGACCAGGTGTCAGATTTTGGACCCGTGGGTTGGCTGAACGATTGCTGTTAGAAGCTGGGTGGCCTAGTTCTTAGCCAATGGGAGTCGGGCTGACGACTTGGGACCAAAGGCGCCGTTTGGTGGCAGCGAGTCGGTTTAGGATGTCCTGACCAATAAGCAGTTCTTCTGTGTCCAGATCAGTGACGTGGATGGGATGCGTCGCTGACATGTCCTGGAAAGCTGTTGACCCAGACACATTGAGTGATGTGGTGCAAGTCCTGAGTGAAGCCTCGGTTGTTTATGCTACACTCTTCCACCTGAAGTGGCTTTCCTTAAGTGGCATGCGCAAGCGTGGTTCTAGCAACCCGTGCGAAGGTGTCTGAACACATGAGGGGGATTTCTGACCCAGTACCAAGCAGTGAGAGAGTGTCAACAACCCCTACCACCACTGAAGTGTATCTGTGGTTGGCATAGCCAAGATTACCCAAGAATGTCAAATGGGCCTCTTTCACCTCCTGGATCTCCTCCTCCTGCCAAAATAAACTTTGTGTGCGGAGGGGAGGGGCCAAGTCATGCGGTCAGGGGGAGCCAGGTCCCTTCTTACCAGGCGGGTTCAGGTGCTGCTTCACCACTCTGATGCAGGTTTTAATCCACTGTGGGACATCTGCATCCCAGTTGTTTTGAGTCTGACCTCAGCCTCGGTTTTTAGACTTACCTCTCCTCACCTGAGACCTCAGGACACCTGCATCACCATCATAGTTTTCACCTGAACGGTGGTGCAGCTCCCACACCATCTGCGCATGTTTGCGGAGGTCTTTCATGGTGGGGTTTTTGGTCCTGCAGAAAAGGGCGACATCGATCCACACACTGTTGTGGAGGTTGTTAACGAAGAGGGACTTAAAAGTCTGGTCTTTGTCCAATCCTGGTGCATTGTGGCCTTGGAAGTAGGCAGCCCATAGGCACCTATAAATACTATCTGGGAGTCTCCGCCCCCTTTTGAGTGATTGTAAATGCACTAAAGTTTGCAGAGGCAGGATCATTGTGCAGATGATCCTGCTTCCCTAAGCGCATGACAGAGGGCTGAGTAATGGTCTCTGATGGCAGATGGGAGGGACTCTATGTAAACATGGACACTCCTGGATGTCATCTTCCAGAGAAGCGTAAGCTTCTCTCGGGACGAAGGATGAGGCAGGTTGAAGAGGCAGCGTTCAACCTCCACCAGGTTGTCCGCTACACGAATCTCCGGGTTGTTTGGTTTGAACTGCTCTATGTCCTCTGCAAGGGACTCAAGCTGGCTGGTCCAAAGACCAGGTACCCTTGGGATATCGGAATGGTCAGAGTCATCTGAGCTAGAACATCCTGGTTCTCTCCGGTGGAGAGAGTGAGGGAGCTGATAGCACTGTCAGGTGCTGGAAAATGACAATGTTCCTTCTCCTGAAAAGGAGTGAAAGAGCTGCGAGACCACGTGGTGGTGCGGCTGAGAGCACTGATGGATGTGTGTCATAGCAACTCGCTGTTGAGGTTTCTTCTCTCCTGTGTAGACAGGCATAGAAGACCGGTGACAACAGTCTTCAACTGGGTCATGTGGCTCCCGAGGTATCTTTGCTCTGAGCACGCAGTGTCTCTGACGACTCATGGTAGGAGTCACGCAAAAGCTGTGTTTCGAAAAGTGCGAAAATGTTGTTAATGCACCTGTGGCTTTCACTTCTGTAGTCTATACAAATTGTAACCTCGCAACTGCAACACAGTGTTTTTAGCACCTTGGGTGAGCAATAGTCGTGTTAGTGTACATTTATCTGGGTAGATACTTGAATAGTGAAAGTACGAGTTTCTCCTAATGAAATTAAAACTTTATTCTAAAAACATACTCAGTATCTCGTCTGAAGCATCTTTTCGGCCACCACTGATGAAAAGACCATAACAGTCAAATCCAGCATAATAAAAGAGGTTGAAACTGCTTTAACCTTATAAACACTTCATGTTTAAACTTGAATTGAAAAGTACCAGTTTGCTCTAAGGAAATAAAAACTTAATTCCAAAATTACTCTATATCCCGTGTGGAGCATCATTTCGGCCACTCCTAATGAAATGAAAATAGCAGTTACTCCACTAAATATAATTGGTTGAAAGTACTTGCAACTGCTAAGTCCATCATGTTTAAACTTGAATTGAGAAAGTACTAGTTTGTTCTAAGGAAATAAAAACTTTCTTCCAAAATTACTCTATATCCCGTGTGGAGCATCATTTCGGCCACTCCTGATGAAATGAAAATAGCAGTTACTCCACTAAATATAATTGTTTGAAAGTGCTTGCAACTGCTATGTCCATCATGTTTTACCTTGAATTGAGAAAGTGCTAGTTTGTTCTAATGAAATAAAAACTTTATTCCAAAATCACTCTATATCCCGTGTGGAGCATCATTTCGGCCACTCCTGATGAAATGAAAATAGCAGTTACTCCACTAAATAAAACTGATTGAAACTGCTTGAACCTGATAAACACATCATTTAACCTTGAATTGAGAAAGTACTAGTTTGTTCTAAGGAAATAAAAACTTTATTCCAAAATCACTCTATATCCCGTGAGGAGCATCATTTCGGCCACTCCTGATGAAATGAAAATAGCAGTTACTCCACTAAATATAATTGGTTGAAAGTACTTGCAACTGCTAAGTCCATCATGTTTAAACTTGAATTGAGAAAGTACTAGTTTGTTCTAAGGAAATAAAAACTTTCTTCCAAAATTACTCTATATCCCGTGTGGAGCATCATTTCGGCCACTCCTGATGAAATGAAAATAGCAGTTACTCCACTAAATATAATTGTTTGAAAGTGCTTGAACCTGATAAACACATCATTTAACCTTGAATTGAGAAAGTACTAGTTTGTTCTAATGAAATAAAAACTTTATTCCAAAATCACTCTATATCCCGTGAGGAGCATCATTTCGGCCACTACTGATGAAATGAAAATAGCAGTTACTCCACTAAATAAAACTGGTTGAATCTGCTTGAACCTGATAAACACATCATTTAACCTTGAATTGAGAAAGTACTAGTTTGTTCTAAGGAAATAAAAACTTTATTCCAAAATCACTCTATATCCCGTGAGGAGCATCATTTCGGCCACTCCTGATGAAATGAAAATAGCAGTTACTCCACTAAATAAAACTGGTTGAAACTGCTTGAACCTGATAAACACATCATTTAACCTTGAATTGAGAAAGTACTAGTTTGTTCTAATGAAATAAAAACTTTCTTCCAAAATTACTCTATATCCCGTGTGGAGCATCATTTCGGCTACTCCTAATGAAATGAAAATAGCAGTTACTCCACTAAATATAATTGGTTGAAACTGCTTGAACCTGATAAACACATCATTTAACCTTGAATTGAGAAAGTACTAGTTTGTTCTAATGAAATAAAAACTTTATTCCAAAATCACTCTATATCTCGTGTGGAGCATCATTTCGGCCACTACTGATGAAATGAAAATAGCAGTTACTCCACTAAATAAAACTGGTTGAAACTGCTTGAACCTGATAAACACATCATTTAACCTTGAATTGAGAAAGTACTAGTTTGTTCTAATGAAATAAAAACTTTCTTCCAAAATTACTCTATATCCCGTGTGGAGCATCATTTCGGCCACTCCTGATGAAATGAAAATAGCAGTTACTCCACTAAATATAATTGTTTGAAAGTGCTTGCAACTGCTATGTCCATCATGTTTTACCTTGAATTGAGAAAGTACTAGTTTGTTCTAAGGAAATAAAAACTTTATTCCCAAATCACTCTATATCCCGTGAGGAGCATCATTTCGGCCACTCCTGATGAAATGAAAATAGCAGTTACTCCACTAAATATAATTGGTTGAAAGTACTTGCAACTGCTAAGTCCATCATGTTTAAGCTTGAATTGAGAAAGTACTAGTTTATTCTAAGGAAATAAAAACTTTCTTCCAAAATTACTCTATATCCCGTGTGGAGCATCATTTCGGCCACTCCTGATGAAATGAAAATAGCAGTTACTCCACTAAATATAATTGTTTGAAAGTGCTTGCAACTGCTATGTCCATCATGTTTTACCTTGAATTGAGAAAGTGCTAGTTTGTTCTAATGAAATAAAAACTTTATTCCAAAATCACTCTATATCCCGTGTGGAGCATCATTTCGGCCACTCCTGATGAAATGAAAATAGCAGTTACTCCACTAAATAAAACTGATTGAAACTGCTTGAACCTGATAAACACATCATTTAACCTTGAATTGAGAAAGTACTAGTTTGTTCTAAGGAAATAAAAACTTTATTCCAAAATCACTCTATATCCCGTGAGGAGCATCATTTCGGCCACTCCTGATGAAATGAAAATAGCAGTTACTCCACTAAATATAATTGGTTGAAAGTACTTGCAACTGCTAAGTCCATCATGTTTAAGCTTGAATTGAGAAAGTACTAGTTTATTCTAAGGAAATAAAAACTTTCTTCCAAAATTACTCTATATCCCGTGTGGAGCATCATTTCGGCCACTCCTGATGAAATGCAAATAGCAGTTACTCCACTAAATAAAACTGGTTGAAACTGCTTGAACCTGATAAACACATCATTTAACCTTGAATTGAGAAAGTACTAGTTTGTTCTAATGAAATAAAAACTTTATTCCAAAATCACTCTATATCCCGTGAGGAGCACCATTTCGGCCACTCCTGATGAAATGAAAATAGCAGTTACTCCACTAAATAAAACTGGTTGAAACTGCTTGAACCTGATAAACAGATCATTTAAAAGTTGAATAGTGAGAGTTTAGTATGTTTCGTGAAATACAAACTTTATTCTAAAAACACACTCAGTATCTCGTCTGAAGCATTTTTTCGGCCACAACTGATGAGAAGACCATAAGCAGTCAAATCCAGCATAATGAAACTGCTTAAACCTGATAAACACTTCATGTTTAAACTTGAATCGTGAAAGTATGACTATGGTCTAGTAAAATACAAACTTTATTCTAAAAACCAACTCTCAAGCTCCTCATCCTATCTCTAAGGGTGCGCTCAGCCACCCTACGCAGGAAGCTCACTTCAACCGCTTGTATCCGGGATCTCGTTCTTTCGGTCATGACCCATAGTTCATGGCTGTGGTGGAGGCAATAACTCGGGTCTGGGAGGAGTTTGGAGAGGCCATGGAAGAGGACTTTCGGTCTGCCCCGAGGAAATTCTGGCAAACCGACTCCATGCTCCGGGAGCATGGAGTCCGGGGCCCTTCATCCCTGCAACATCGCGTGACGCGGGGACGGTACCTCTGGACAGGCAGAATGGGGTCGTGGTCCCTCTCTTCAAGGAGGGGGATCGGAGGGTGTGTTCCAACTACAGAGGGATCACACTCCTCAGCCTCCCCAGGAAAGTCTATTCCAGTGTACTGGAGTGGAGGGTCCGGCCGTTAGTCAAACCTTGGATCCAAGAGGAATAATGCGGTTTTCATTCTGGTCGTGGAACACTGGACCAGCTCTATACCCTCCACCAGCTGCTTGAGGGTTCATGGGAGTTTGCCCAACCAGTCCACATGTGGACACACATCTGGATCTTGAGAAGGCGTTCGACCGCGTCCCCTGAGACATCCTGTGGGGGGGTGCTCCGGGAGCATGGAGTCCGGGGCCCTTTGTTAAGCGCTGTTCGGTCTTTGTATTCCCGGAACAGGAGTTTGGTTTGCATTGGCGGCAATAAGTCAGACCTGTTTGCAGTGGTTTCACCTGATCCGCCAGTGGCAGACAGAAAAAAGCATTAGCCAAATCTATACAAGAGAAAAATCTATGTTCAGGTGAGAGATGTGACAATGCAGTTTTGAGATGTCTGGAATCTCGTTTCTCTGCACATGTTGCCGGGACCGGCAGCCAGGGGGGACTCGGCTGAGATCCTCAACACCAGCCCCTGGGTACTTCTCAGGGTGATAAAGAGGAAGTGGTCCGAGCCCAGGTGAACGGGTCGATTTAAGGTCGTCGAGAGGACGTCTCACGCTGTTCGGCTGAGTGACAAAGGCTCCCCAGGAAAGTCTATTCCAGGGTACTGGAGAGGAGGGTCCGGCCGTTAGTCGAACCCTGGATAAAAGAGGAACAATGCGGTGCCATCTGTCGCAGTGTACTCTGGCGGGAGAACCACATCGCACTCTTCAGGAGACCTCCATCCATCTGAAGCAAGTTGCCCCTGGATCGGCTGATCCAGGAGACAGCTCCACACGTCAAAGGGCGGAATAATCCCTGTACACCGAAGTAAGAAGAACACAGAGAAGTAGACGACAGCAAGGGAGGAGGTGAAATAGCGCTCCTCTCTGTTCATGTGACGTGCCAAGTCCATCCATCCATCCATCCATTTTCTGCCGCTTATCCGGGGCCGCGTCGCGGAGGCAACTCTGCTCAGACTTCCCTCACCCCAGACACTTCCTCCAGCTCTTCCGGTGGCACCCCAAGGCGTTCCCAGGCCAGCCGAGAGACAGGGCAACTCCAGAGAGAGAGGGCAACTCCAGAGCAGTGGAGTATCCAGCCCCCGTCGAGGAGCTGGGTTCCGGAGTCCAAGCTGTAAGTGGAGGCGAGCCCGACTATATCTAGACGGTATCTCTCAGCCTCCCTCACAAGCTCGGGCTCCTTCCCCCCCAGCGAGGTCACATTCCATGTCCCAATAGCCAGATTCTGTGGCCGGGGATCGGGTCGTCGAGGCCTCTGCCGTCGACTGCCCCCCAATCCACAATGCACCCAACCCCTACGGCAGCCTCTGTAGGTGGTGGGCCCACAGGAGGGGCAAGTCCCCCGACAACATAGCTCCGAGGGTCATTCGGGTGCTCAAACTCCCCCACCACGACAAGGTTGCAGTTCAAGGGGGAGTCACCACCGTTTAAAAGTTTTGTATGTTGCTATTTGAGTATATGATTGTTGATTTTGCTTACATATGACCTCTATTATACGAAGAGTGCCTCATACTGTATTGACACTAATTATTGACCTCTGGGGTCAGAGGTCAAAAGGGGAATTGAAGGAATATAGTGGTTGAACATTTGTTTTCTGTGTGACAACTGGACATATTGTATTCAGTTGTGTTTCTACACTACTGGGGTTTCTCCCACTGCCCAAGTTGGGAAAACACAGCTATAAATCCATGTTCAGGGACATTCCAAGTTGGTTGGCGATGTCTCCTCAGTGCTCTACTTGCAAAAACATGGTCAAGGTAAGATTGGATCAACAGATAAGAGGTCAGAGGTCACTTTGTCCCACAGAACGTCAAGCTCTGAGAAGAACCAGTTTGAAGCAGTTTTGGGAACAAAGGAATAGCAAATTCACTATAGCAACGCATACATCACGAGGAACCGACCAATGTGAGGTTGAGGTGGTGTATGCAAATGTATAAATATGAACCACGTGTTCCAGTTGTGCCCTTCTTCATTGTAAACCTGGCCTGCACACTTGGGTCTGCAAGGAAGAACGGTCTGAGCTCGTATTATGTAATCTGATATATGTATTTTTGTAATCTCTTGTTTGTGTGATTATTAAATTCACTATTGAAGAAATTAACTCTGTTCCTGCCTCTCCCGGATCAAACGAACAAGCAGGAATTCAGGGGAACACAGGAACGAATTCCAACACTAAGCATCTCTACCTAAAGTCAGTAACACGATTTCTCTAGATTAAACCAGTCTGAGATGCTATATCTAAAGACAGTAACGGGATTGATTGTTTTTTTTTTTTTTTTTTTTTTTTAATTAAACCAGCCTGAGCAGCTCCATCTAGAGACAGTAACGTGATTTTCTAAATCAAACCAGCCTGAGCAGCACCATCTAGAGACAGTAACGTGATTTTCTAAATCAAACCAGCCTGATCAGCTCTATCTAAAGACAGTAATGTGATTTTCTAGATCAAGCCAGCCTGATCACCTCTATCTAAAGGCAGTAACACGATTTGTCTAGATTAAACCAGCCTGAGCAGCTCTATCTTAAGAAAATAACATGATTTTTTTCTCAATTAAACCAGCCTGAGCAGCTCTATCTTAAAGGAGTACAGTAGGATTTTCCCGAATTTTAGGAAAGAACCGCCCTCTCCACCTTTTGAAAAATGCACGCAAAGCTCTACCTGCTCCCGAGATGGAACGCCTACTAAAACGTGTGCGAGAGACATGAACGAGCCCAGTTCTCCTCGTGCACGCACTGTTTACAAGTCACAAGTCAGCATTGACACGATTTTCCTCGATTAAACCATGGTCCAAGTGGAGGAACGTGGGAGCAGCGCTTCAAAGGGTTGAGTGGAAATCTCCACCAACGGCTGATCCCACGTTTCATCGGGCTCATCGATCCCTCCGGACAGGGCCTCACAGCCAGAGACAGGTGAGCCGTTTAGGGACTATTCAGTAACAAGAACTTAGAGCTGTGATTTCACTTGTATATAAGTTAAAGATGTAAAGCAAAGTTGGACTCTTCAGGTGATGAAATATACATTAAATGTCCACCAATGACTGTTGAGATGGTTGATCATTTAGTTTTAAACGTAGTAAACATAGAAAATACTGTGGCTGGTTATTGTGATTAAATTAAATTACATCTCACAACAAAACATGCTTTTAAAATAACAAAGACATTTGATCCAAATTACATTGAATTTAATACAAGAGACCCATTCTACAAAACAAACCTTTCCTCCTGCAATTAGCCTTTCAATACCACCTCACTCCGTGTGTGTTGTCCTCACAATCAATCAAAGTGATCTGGTGTCTCCTGGTGTTGATCTTAAGAGTCTCTCAACTTGTGGAACCTGTGCATTTAACACTTTTCTTTTGTCTACAGTGTGTTGTGGGAATCTCCCAGAACCTGTATCTCGCCCACCTTGCTGCTCCTCCTGTCACCTGCAGTACAAGGTGATTTCGTCTGTCCACTTCTGGCTCTAAAGACTCTTCTGGCTGTTTGTACCTACATGAACATCATTACATGCAGCTTGTTTACCAGAGCTTTACTTCAAGTCATTGCACAGCTAGAAAACTTTAGTTTAGTAAGTCTCAGTAAGGTCTGAGTGTGTATCACATGTTTAGGTGCAACCAGGGTTGGGTAGTCATGGAATACATGTAACAGTGTTACATAATTAGGATACAAAAAACATATAACTGTAATCTGTTACAGTACATAAAAAAATGTGTAATCTCGTTACAGGTATGCTCGATAAAAACTGGGATTACTGAGCAGGATTACAGTAGAAATCCGATGGAATAAACTAGAAATGCAGCTGTCACATGCGCCATGCACTGGCATTGCGACACTTCCCGACGCTTTCAGGCTGACAATCCATGCTTTGCCATGGATTCTGCAGACAGTTGCTTTCATCACTATGTTTTAAAGTCGGAGAAATCTCTTAACCTCTCTGTACAATGCAAACTATGTCTCCCAACCGTGAAAGTGCTGTGAACGTCCAGGAACTGGACATCTCACCTGAAGAAACATAGAAACATAAAACCTGCTCACTTTCACTGATACACACATGGACTCTGTTTACTAGTTTTATTAGCTCGTAACATGCTTCCTACCTGTTATCAATACGTTTAGAGGCTCTTGTGTTTTAGGGATTAATTGGGGCGACACGTGCCATCACTTTTTTCTTTTTACTCAATGAGTGATTCCTGCTGCCAGATACAGCCTCTCATCAAACATTCACATTTATTCCGGAAAAAAAACAACATTAAAACTAATGAGGAAACGGGTCGAGAGAGAGAGAGAGAGAGAGAGAGAGAGAGAGAGAGAGAGAGAGAGAGAGAGAGAGAGAGAGAGAGAGAGAGCGAGAGAGAGAGAGAGAGAGAGAGTTTTAGAAAAGATGGGCACATTTTCTTGAATAGAAATTGAAAGCTTTATTTGTATTGTGGTTTTGATTCTCAAAAAAAAAAAATCAATGTTAGACACCTGATTGGTTACTGAGTTTTGATAGTTCAAAACTTGTTAAGTGCAATTTGTGTCTGCTGTGTATAAGATGTGTCAGTACACTGAGCAGATGACACTTTCTATTCTTTCTTGTCATTTTTTTATGTTTTATTATGGCCAGGCAAGAGTAGAGGCACGGCTTTTCAGAGGTTGATGGACTCTGTGCTGCGCGACCTCGCTTTCGTTTCTGTTTACCTGGACGACATCTTGGTGGCTAGTTCTTCAGTTGAGGAGCATTTTTCACACCTAAAGCAAGTTTTTCAGCGCCTTGAGCAGGGGTGGGCAATTTTTTTTCCGAAGGGGCCAAATGAGAAGCAGAAAATATTGTGGAGGGCCTTGCCAAAAGTTTAAACTCTATTCTGCATATGAATTTTATTTCTAAATTGAAAGCAGTAAATGGCATTGTTTACACATGCTGGTAAGTGTCTGTGTTATTATTAGGTAAAGACTGTCTATTAAGACATCACAATGTCTTTGTATGCCAAATATCATTAACAAGATATGTCACATTATGATTGTCAAACTGCCAAGCTGTGCAGACAAAAAGTAATAGTGAACACACATTTGGGTATTTTCTTGTTCAGTGAGAGAAATCTAGCCTTTGCTGCCCTTTAACGAGTGCATCAAAGTCAGGTTGAATGTCTGAGGTGGAGATGCGAAGCACAGCTGACAGATGATCATCAGTAAGAGAGGATCTGAACCTGGATTTGGTAAACTTCATTACTGAGAATGTTTGTTCACATATGTAGGTAGATCCAAACAGAACCAACATCTTCTGAGCATGTCTCCTCATGTTTGGAAAGTTCTCCTCCTTAAGAGATGAGTAGAACTCCAGCAGTGATGCTGACTTAAAGTGCTCTGCCAGTACTGTGTCAGACTGCAGGTCAATGAGCTCCAGCTGAACATCACTGGGTGCATCATCTACTCTGCAGGCAAAGGGAGAGGAAACCAGGTGCATTTCATCCTCAATGTTTTTACAATCATCAAATCGCCTTAAAAACTCACCATGCAAATCTCCTAACATGGATGAGTACCTGCAGAGATGATTAGCTGATGGTCTGACTTCTTTAAGGGTTTGCATGTGAGTGAGAGTGTTGTTCTGTAGTTGACTTGAAAGAAACAGCAACTTTCTCATAAAAGCCTTCACCAGGTTATGCATGTCATGAACGAAAAGGCCCTTGCCTTGCAGTTTAGTGCTCAGTTCATTCATCAGTGCCGTCACATCAACAGCAAATGCAAAATCTGCCATCCAGTTCATATCTGAAAGCTCGGGGATGTTTTTGCCTTTCATCTCACAAAACTCTTGAATCTCTGTTTTCAGGTCCCAAAATCTTTTGAGCACTTTGCCCGGACTGAGCCATCTGACAGCTGTGTGGTACATGATGTCACCATGTTCATTCTCATGCTCCTCTAAAAGTGCAACAAACTGCCTGTGATTTAATGCTCGTGCCCTGATAAAGTTAACCATTTTTGTTACAACATCAATAACATGGTTAAGTTTTAGCATAGACCTGCACAGTACATGCTGATGTATAATACAATGTATCAACACTAAATGATGCTCTGTGCCGAGTTCAGTCACTTTATCTTGGATCTGTTTCAAAAGTCCGACATGTTTTCCTGTCATATTCGGACAACCATCAGTAGTGACGCCTACCAGTTTGTCCCATTTCAGTCCAAGCTTGACCATGCATGCATCGACCTCCTTGAACAGATCACTTCCCGTTGTCGTTCCTTTTATTGACCTCAATGCTGCCAGCTCCTCCGTAATCTTGAAGTCCTGCCTTATTCCCCGGAGAAACACCAGTAACTGGGCAGTGTCACGGACACCACAGCTCTCATCCAAAGCCAAAGAGAAAAAGTCAAAACTTTCAACTCCACTTTTGAGCTGACATTCGAGATTCTCCGCGATTCCTTCCACCCTTCTGGTGACGGTTCGCCTGGACAGCGGGACTTTTTCAAATGCTTCTTTATTCTCAGGGCATATTAGCGCGGCAGAGTCCACCAAGCACTCTTTCACAAACTCGCCATCCGAGAACAGCTTGCTGTTTTTAGCTATTTTGTGGGATATGACGAAGCTGGTCTTGGTCGCTGCATCCTGGGCTGTGTGTAGTTTGCTAAAACAGCCTTGTTGTTTTGCTAGCTTTGCTAGCAAGTCTTCTGATATTCGCGCTCTCTCAGCCTCCGCCAAGTGTCTGTATTTCTCCGCGTGTTTTGTCTCATAATGCTGACTCACATTGTACTCCTTAAACACGGCGACGTGCTCTCCACAAACTAAACAGACGGGTTTACCACCGACTTCAGTAAACAAATATTTAGTGCTCCAAATCTTCTTGAAATTTCGGCCTTCAGCATCCACCTTTCTTTTCTTGACGTGCCCGTACATCATTGAGGGGCGACAGTCACATGCACTGATTGGCTTGTTTTACGGGTTACGTATACGACGTACGTAGGTTACGTACACTGTACATAAATAAACAGGCTTCAAAGTAAAAGCATTTCCGTTTTAGTTTATAGAGCCGATGGTTTTAGTCCACACATTAAAATTCGAAAGAAGCTTTTGTTTTCTTAATTCTAAGCAACCTTTCGCGGGCCGGTCAGAATCGGGTCACGGGCCGCATTTGGCCCGCGGGCCTTAAAATGCCCAGGTCTGGCCTTGAGGAACATGGCCTTGAGGAACATGGCAATTGTCAACCCTGCTAAGTGCCAGTTTGGTCTGCCTGTGATTGCCTTTTTGGGTCATCGTATTTCAACTCAGGGTGCCATTCCATTGCCATCTAAGGTGCAAGCGGTGACAGATTTCCCTCGTCCAGCCTCGGTTAAGGCCCTGCAGGAGTTTTTGGGCATGATTAATTTCTACAACCTTTCATATTGAGATTACAACTATATACCAAATAAAGGTTTTATCAGCTCTATCAATTACAATGGTCAAATTGTCTCAATGGCTACAGACAGAAAATCGTGGATTTAAATCCACCTGGAGGTGTTTGTGGAATTAACTTGTGTGTGCATGTGTTTCCTCAGGGTTCTCTGGTTTTCTTTCATAGTCCAATTAAATGCATGTTAATGGTAATACTAAACTGACTCTCTGTGTATGTCCCGTGGTAGACTGATGACGTGTTCTGTTTCTTTTGAAACGTATTTTCAGTGACGTCCAGACAAGACGTCAATATAATGTTCAAGAAAGACGTCTCAAAAAACTTTCATTCAGGCTCTTCTGAGGAAGTCTTCTGGATGTCTAGAGACATCGTCTTTAGTTGTGTTCTGGACCTACATGTTGACACAAAGAACAGTGGCTGTGTAAAACACATTGGTTACTGTGGAACTGTGCTGTGTATTCATCAACAACATCTCACATGTTGGAAGATAAACAAGAGCACGGAGCAACATTTTATCAAAAATAATTTATTTATGAAAAATTATTCATTAGAATAAATTGGTTATTTATCAAATAATAATGACATTGGGCCACCACCAGCTAAACTGGAAATAGTTAATGCCAAAAAAAGTGTTATTTAAATTGATTAATGTTTCTCTTTAGATATAACAATCTTGAATAACAGGGAAGGTGTGAGATTCGAGCGCAGGCTGTTTCAAACCAGTGAACCAGGACCGCTTGACCCCGTCAGCTAGAAAGGGTATGTACTGGGTTTCAGAAGATGGCAGTGCCTCGAAGTCAGTGGGGACGCGCACTGGGTGGATGTCTGTGACTCACCCCCCCCTTTTGTGCGAGTCCCTTGCGAAGATCGTGTGATAATCGCGTGAGACCTCCTCATACAAATGCATCTCCTTGTTTCTGTTGTGGTAAAGTGCGAGCCTCAGCAGAGCGTTGCTCGGTCTTTGACTCGAAGCCTGAATAAGGTTCTTCTGGTACAGACATGGTCTGTTTACCTGAAATGTCTGTATTCTCTGGTTGAGTCATTGGAGCGTGCACAACCATGTCACCTTCGGTGCTCGGTTTTGTACCCTGAAGAACCTGTTCAAGGTTAACATGGTGAGTGCTGGTGATGGTTTTGGTTGTGGAAATGAGGAGAGTTGTGTCATGCGTGTCGTCGCTGGTGAGGGACGAAGGCAGATTGTCAATGAGATGAGAATTAGTTCAAGATTGTGGAATGAACTGTCAGTTAACATCTCTAAAGGTGGAAATGCGGTCACTTTAATCTGACCAGGTGTCAGATTTTGGACCCGTGGGTTGGCTGAACGATTGCTGTTAGAAGCTGGGTGGCCTAGTTCTTAGCCAATGGGAGTCGGGCTGACGACTTGGGACCAAAGGCGCCGTTTGGTGGCAGCGAGTCGGTTTAGGATGTCCTGACCAATAAGCAGTTCTTCTGTGTCCAGATCAGTGACGTGGATGGGATGCGTCGCTGACATGTCCTGGAAAGCTGTTGACCCAGACACATTGAGTGATGTGGTGCAAGTCCTGAGTGAAGCCTCGGTTGTTTATGCTACACTCTTCCACCTGAAGTGGCTTTCCTTAAGTGGCATGCGCAAGCGTGGTTCTAGCAACCCGTGCGAAGGTGTCTGAACACATGAGGGGGATTTCTGACCCAGTACCAAGCAGTGAGAGAGTGTCAACAACCCCTACCACCACTGAAGTGTATCTGTGGTTGGCATAGCCAAGATTACCCAAGAATGTCAAATGGGCCTCTTTCACCTCCTGGATCTCCTCCTCCTGCCAAAATGAACTTTGTGTGCGGAGGGGAGGGGCCAAGTCATGCGGTCAGGGGGAGCCAGGTCCCTTCTTACCAGGCGGGTTCAGGTGCTGCTTCACCACTCTGATGCAGGTTTTAATCCACTGTGGGACATCTGCATCCCAGTTGTTTTGAGTCTGACCTCAGCCTCGGTTTTTAGACTTACCTCTCCTCACCTGAGACCTCAGGACACCTGCATCACCATCATAGTTTTCACCTGAATGGTGGTGCAGCTCCCACACCATCTGCGCATGTTTGCGGAGGTCTTTCATGGTGGGGTTTTTGGTCCTGCAGAAAAGGGCGACATCGATCCACACACTGTTGTGGAGGTTGTTAACGAAGAGGGACTTAAAAGTCTGATCTTTGTCCAATCCTGGTGCATTGTGGCCTTGGAAGTAGGCAGCCCTTAGGCACCTATAAATACTATCTGGGAGTCTCCGCCCCCTTTTGAGTGATTGTAAATGCACCAAAGTTTGCAGAGGCAGGATCATTGTGCAGATGATCCTGCTTCCCTAAGCGCATGACAGAGGGCTGAGTAATGGTCTCTGATGGCAGATGGGAGGGACTCTATGTAAACATGGACACTCCTGGATGTCATCTTCCAGAGAAGCGTAAGCTTCTCTCGGGACGAAGGATGAGGCAGGTTGAAGAGGCAGCGTTCAACCTCCACCAGGTTGTCCGCTACACGAATCTCCGGGTTGTTTGGTTTGAACTGCTCTATGTCCTCTGCAAGGGACTCAAGCTGGCTGGTCCAAAGACCAGGTACCCTTGGGATATCGGAATGGTCAGAGTCATCTGAGCTAGAACATCCTGGTTCTCTCCGGTGGAGAGAGTGAGGGAGCTGATAGCACTGTCAGGTGCTGGAAAATGACAATGTTCCTTCTCCTGAAAAGGAGTGAAAGAGCTGCGAGACCACGTGGTGGTGCGGCTGAGAGCACTGATGGATGTGTGTCATAGCAACTCGCTGTTGAGGTTTCTTCTCTCCTGTGTAGACAGGCATAGAAGACCGGTGACAACAGTCTTCAACTGGGTCATGTGGCTCCCGAGGTATCTTTGCTCTGAGCACGCAGTGTCTCTGACGACTCATGGTAGGAGTCACGCAAAAGCTGTGTTTCGAAAAGTGCGAAAATGTTGTTAATGCACCTGTGGCTTTCACTTCTGTAGTCTATACAAATTGTAACCTCGCAACTGCAACACAGTGTTTTTAGCACCTTGGGTGAGCAATAGTCGTGTTAGTGTACATTTATCTGGGTAGATACTTGAATAGTGAAAGTACGAGTTTCTCCTAATGAAATTAAAACTTTATTCTAAAAACATACTCAGTATCTCGTCTGAAGCATCTTTTCGGCCACCACTGATGAAAAGACCATAACAGTCAAATCCAGCATAATAAAAGAGGTTGAAACTGCTTTAACCTTATAAACACTTCATGTTTAAACTTGAATTGAAAAGTACCAGTTTGCTCTAAGGAAATAAAAACTTAATTCCAAAATTACTCTATATCCCGTGTGGAGCATCATTTCGGCCACTCCTAATGAAATGAAAATAGCAGTTACTCCACTAAATATAATTGGTTGAAAGTACTTGAACCTGATAAACACATCATTTAACCTTGAATTGAGAAAGTACTAGTTTGTTCTAAGGAAATAAAAACTTTATTCCAAAATCACTCTATATCCCGTGAGGAGCATCATTTCGGCCACTACTGATGAAATGAAAATAGCAGTTACTCCACTAAATAAAACTGGTTGAAACTGCTTGAACCTGATAAACACATCATTTAAACTTGAACTAAGAAAGTACTAGTTTGTTCTAATGAAATAAAAACTTTATTCCAAAATCACTCTATATCCCGTGAGGAGCATCATTTCGGCCACTACTGATGAAATGAAAATAGCAGTTACTCCACTAAATATAATTGGTTGAAAGTGCTTGCAACTGCTATGTCCATCATGTTTTACCTTGAATTGAGAAAGTGCTAGTTTGTTCTAATGAAATAAAAACTTTATTCCAAAATCACTCTATATCCCGTGAGGAGCATCATTTCGGCCACTACTGATGAAATGAAAATAGCAGTTACTCCACTAAATAAAACTGGTTGAAACTGCTTGAACCTGATAAACACATCATTTAACCTTGAATTGAGAAAGTACTAGTTTGTTCTAAGGAAATAAAAACTTTATTCCAAAATCACTCTATATCTCGTGTGGAGCATCATTTCGGCCACTACTGATGAAATGAAAATAGCAGTTACTCCACTAAATATAATTGGTTGAAAGTACTTGCAACTGCTAAGTCCATCATGTTTAAACTTGAATTGAGAAAGTACTAGTTTGTTCTAAGGAAATACAAACTTTATTCCAAAATTACTCTATATCCCGTGTGGAGCATCATTTCGGCCACTCCTGATGAAATGAAAATAGCAGTTACTCCACTAAATAAAACTGGTTGAAACTGCTTGAACCTGATAAACACATCATTTAACCTTGAATTGAGAAAGTACTAGTTTGTTCTAATGAAATAAAAACTTTATTCCAAAATCACTCTATATCTCGTGTGGAGCATCATTTCGGCCACTACTGATGAAATGAAAATAGCAGTTACTCCACTAAATATAATTGGTTGAAAGTACTTGCAACTGCTAAGTCCATCATGTTTAAACTTGAATTGAGAAAGTACTAGTTTGTTCTAAGGAAATACAAACTTTATTCCAAAATTACTCTATATCCCGTGTGGAGCATCATTTCGGCCACTCCTGATGAAATGAAAATAGCAGTTACTCCACTAAATAAAACTGATTGAAACTGCTTGAACCTGATAAACACATCATTTAACCTTGAATTGAGAAAGTACTAGTTTGTTCTAATGAAATAAAAACTTTATTCCAAAATCACTCTATATCCCGTGAGGAGCATCATTTCGGCCACTACTGATGAAATGAAAATAGCAGTTACTCCACTAAATAAAACTGGTTGAAACTGCTTGAACCTGATAAACACATCATTTAACCTTGAATTGAGAAAGTACTAGTTTGTTCTAATGAAATAAAAACTTTATTCCAAAATCACTCTATATCTCGTGTGGAGCATCATTTCGGCCACTACTGATGAAATGAAAATAGCAGTTACTCCACTAAATATAATTGGTTGAAAGTGCTTGCAACTGCTATGTCCATCATGTTTTACCTTGAATTGAGAAAGTGCTAGTTTGTTCTAATGAAATAAAAACTTTATTCCAAAATCACTCTATATCCCGTGAGGAGCATCATTTCGGCCACTACTGATGAAATGAAAATAGCAGTTACTCCACTAAATATAATTGGTTGAAACTGCTTGAACCTGATAAACACATCATTTAACCTTGAATTGAGAAAGTACCAGTTTGTTCTAATGAAATAAAAACTTTATTCCAAAATCACTCTATATCCCGTGAGGAGCATCATTTCGGCCGCTACTGATGAAATGAAAATAGCAGTTACTCCACTAAATAAAACTGGTTGAAACTGCTTGAACCTGATAAACACATCATTTAACCTTGAATTGAGAAAGTACTAGTTTGTTCTAATGAAATAAAAACTTTATTCCAAAATCACTCTATATCTCGTGTGGAGCATCATTTCGGCCACTACTGATGAAATGAAAATAGCAGTTACTCCACTAAATATAATTGGTTGAAAGTACTTGCAACTGCTAAGTCCATCATGTTTAAACTTGAATTGAGAAAGTACTAGTTTGTTCTAAGGAAATACAAACTTTATTCCAAAATTACTCTATATCCCGTGTGGAGCATCATTTCGGCCACTCCTGATGAAATGAAAATAGCAGTTACTCCACTAAATAAAACTGGTTGAAACTGCTTGAACCTGATAAACACATCATTTAACCTTGAATTGAGAAAGTACTAGTTTGTTCTAATGAAATAAAAACTTTCTTCCAAAATTACTCTATATCCCGTGTGGAGCATCATTTCGGCCACTCCTTATGAAATGAAAATAGCAGTTACTCCACTAAATATAATTGGTTGAAAGTACTTGCAACTGCTAAGTCCATCATTTTTAAACTTGAATTGAGAAACTACTAGTTTGTTCTAATGAAATAAAAACTTTATTCCAAAATCACTCTATATCCCGTGAGGAGCACCATTTCGGCCACTACTGATGAAATGAAAATAGCAGTTACTCCACTAAATAAAACTGGTTGAAACTGCTTGAACCTGATAAACACATCATTTAAAAGTTGAATAGTGAGAGTTTAGTATGTTTCGTGAAATACAAACTTTATTCTAAAAACACACTCAGTATCTCGTCTGAAGCATTTTTTCGGCCACAACTGATGAGAAGACCATAAGCAGTCAAATCCAGCATAATGAAACTGCTTAAACCTGATAAACACTTCATGTTTAAACTTGAATCGTGAAAGTATGACTATGGTCTAGTAAAATACAAACTTTATTCTAAAAACCAACTCTCAAGCTCCTCATCCTATCTCTAAGGGTGCGCTCAGCCACCCTACGCAGGAAGCTCACTTCAACCGCTTGTATCCGGGATCTCGTTCTTTCGGTCATGACCCATAGTTCATGGCTGTGGTGGAGGCAATAACTCGGGTCTGGGAGGAGTTCGGAGAGGCCATTGGAAGAGGACTTTCGGTCTGCCCCGAGGAAATTCTGGCAAACCGACTCCATGCTCCGGGAGCATGGAGTCCGGGGCCCTTCATCCCTGCAACATCACGTGACGCGGGGACGGTACCTCTGGACAGGCAGAATGGGGTCGTGGTCCCTCTCTTCAAGGAGGGGGATCGGAGGGTGTGTTCCAACTACAGAGGGATCACACTCCTCAGCCTCCCCAGGAAAGTCTATTCCAGTGTACTGGAGTGGAGGGTCCGGCCGTTAGTCAAACCTTGGATCCAAGAGGAATAATGCGGTTTTCATTCTGGTCGTGGAACACTGGACCAGCTCTATACCCTCCACCAGCTGCTTGAGGGTTCATGGGAGTTTGCCCAACCAGTCCACATGTGGACACACATCTGGATCTTGAGAAGGCGTTCGACCGCGTCCCCTGAGACATCCTGTGGGGGGGTGCTCCGGGAGCATGGAGTCCGGGGCCCTTTGTTAAGCGCTGTTCGGTCTTTGTATTCCCGGAACAGGAGTTTGGTTTGCATTGGCGGCAATAAGTCAGACCTGTTTGCAGTGGTTTCACCTGATCCGCCAGTGGCAGACAGAAAAAAGCATTAGCCAAATCTATACAAGAGAAAAATCTATGTTCAGGTGAGAGATGTGACAATGCAGTTTTGAGATGTCTGGAATCTCGTTTCTCTGCACATGTTGCCGGGACCGGCAGCCAGGGGGGACTCGGCTGAGATCCTCAACACCAGCCCCTGGGTACTTCTCAGGGTGATAAAGAGGAAGTGGTCCGAGCCCAGGTGAACGGGTCGATTTAAGGTCGTCGAGAGGACGTCTCACGCTGTTCGGCTGAGTGACAAAGGCTCCCCAGGAAAGTCTATTCCAGGGTACTGGAGAGGAGGGTCCGGCCGTTAGTCGAACCCTGGATAAAAGAGGAACAATGCGGTGCCATCTGTCGCAGTGTACTCTGGCGGGAGAACCACATCGCACTCTTCAGGAGACCTCCATCCATCTGAAGCAAGTTGCCCCTGGATCGGCTGATCCAGGAGACAGCTCCACACGTCAAAGGGCGGAATAATCCCTGTACACCGAAGTAAGAAGAACACAGAGAAGTAGACGACAGCAAGGGAGGAGGTGAAATAGCGCTCCTCTCTGTTCATGTGACGTGCCAAGTCCATCCATCCATCCATCCATTTTCTGCCGCTTATCCGGGGCCGCGTCGCGGAGGCAACTCTGCTCAGACTTCCCTCACCCCAGACACTTCCTCCAGCTCTTCCGGTGGCACCCCAAGGCGTTCCCAGGCCAGCCGAGAGACAGGGCAACTCCAGAGAGAGAGGGCAACTCCAGAGCAGTGGAGTATCCAGCCCCCGTCGAGGAGCTGGGTTCCGGAGTCCAAGCTGTAAGTGGAGGCGAGCCCGACTATATCTAGACGGTATCTCTCAGCCTCCCTCACAAGCTCGGGCTCCTTCCCCCCCAGCGAGGTCACATTCCATGTCCCAATAGCCAGATTCTGTGGCCGGGGATCGGGTCGTCGAGGCCTCTGCCGTCGACTGCCCCCCAATCCACAATGCACCCAACCCCTACGGCAGCCTCTGTAGGTGGTGGGCCCACAGGAGGGGCAAGTCCCCCGACAACATAGCTCCGAGGGTCATTCGGGTGCTCAAACTCCCCCACCACGACAAGGTTGCAGTTCAAGGGGGAGTCACCACCGTTTAAAAGTTTTGTATGTTGCTATTTGAGTATATGATTGTTGATTTTGCTTACATATGACCTCTATTATACGAAGAGTGCCTCATACTGTATTGACACTAATTATTGACCTCTGGGGTCAGAGGTCAAAAGGGGAATTGAAGGAATATAGTGGTTGAACATTTGTTTTCTGTGTGACAACTGGACATATTGTATTCAGTTGTGTTTCTACACAACTGGGGTTTCTCCCACTGCCCAAGTTGGGAAAACACAGCTATAAATCCATGTTCAGGGACATTCCAAGTTGGTTGGCGATGTCTCCTCAGTGCTCTACTTGCAAAAACATGGTCAAGGTAAGATTGGATCAACAGATAAGAGGTCAGAGGTCACTTTGTCCCACAGAACGTCAAGCTCTGAGAAGAACCAGTTTGAAGCAGTTTTGGGAACAAAGGAATAGCAAATTCACTATAGCAACGCATACATCACGAGGAACCGACCAATGTGAGGTTGAGGTGGTGTATGCAAATGTATAAATATGAACCACGTGTTGCAGTTGTGCCCTTCTTCATTGTAAACCTGGCCTGCATACTTGGGTCTGCAAGGAAGAACGGTCTGAGCTCGTATTATGTAATCTGATATATGTATTTTTGTAATCTCTTGTTTGTGTGATTATTAAATTCACTATTGAAGAAATTAACTCTGTTCCTGCCTCTCCCGGATCAAACGAACAAGCAGGAATTCAGGGGAACACAGGAACGAATTCCAACACTAAGCATCTCTACCTAAAGTCAGTAACACGATTTCTCTAGATTAAACCAGTCTGAGATGCTATATCTAAAGACAGTAACGGGATTGATTGTTTTTTTTTTTTTTTTTTTTTTTTAATTAAACCAACCTGAGCAGCTCCATCTAGAGACAGTAACGTGATTTTCTAAATCAAACCAGCCTGAGCAGCACCATCTAGAGACAGTAACGTGATTTTCTAAATCAAACCAGCCTGATCAGCTCTATCTAAAGACAGTAATGTGATTTTCTAGATCAAACCAGCCTGATCACCTCTATCTAAAGGCAGTAACACGATTTGTCTAGATTAAACCAGCCTGAGCAGCTCTATCTTAAGAAAATAACATGATTTTTTTCTCAATTAAACCAGCCTGAGCAGCTCTATCTTAAAGGAGTACAGTAGGATTTTCCCGAATTTTAGGAAAGAACCGCCCTCTCCACCTTTTGAAAAATGCACGCAAAGCTCTACCTGCTCCCGAGATGGAACGCCTACTAAAACGTGTGCGAGAGACATGAACGAGCCCAGTTCTCCTCGTGCACGCACTGTTTACAAGTCACAAGTCAGCATTGACACGATTTTCCTCGATTAAACCATGGTCCAAGTGGAGGAACGTGGGAGCAGCGCTTCAAAGGGTTGAGTGGAAATCTCCACCAACGGCTGATCCCACGTTTCATCGGGCTCATCGATCCCTCCGGACAGGGCCTCACAGCCAGAGACAGGTGAGCCGTTTAGGGACTATTCAGTAACAAGAACTTAGAGCTGTGATTTCACTTGTATATAAGTTAAAGATGTAAAGCAAAGTTGGACTCTTCAGGTGATGAAATATACATTAAATGTCCACCAATGACTGTTGAGATGGTTGATCATTTAGTTTTAAACGTAGTAAACATAGAAAATACTGTGGCTGGTTATTGTGATTAAATTAAATTACATCTCACAACAAAACATGCTTTTAAAATAACAAAGACATTTGATCCAAATTACATTGAATTTAATACAAGAGACCCATTCTACAAAACAAACCTTTCCTCCTGCAATTAGCCTTTCAATACCACCTCACTCCGTGTGTGTTGTCCTCACAATCAATCAAAGTGATCTGGTGTCTCCTGGTGTTGATCTTAAGAGTCTCTCAACTTGTGGAACCTGTGCATTTAACACTTTTCTTTTGTCTACAGTGTGTTGTGGGAATCTCCCAGAACCTGTATCTCGCCCACCTTGCTGCTCCTCCTGTCACCTGCAGTACAAGGTGATTTTGTCTGTCCACTTCTGGCTCTAAAGACTCTTCTGGCTGTTTGTACCTACATGAACATCATTACATGCAGCTTGTTTACCAGAGCTTTACTTCAAGTCATTGCACAGCTAGAAAACTTTAGTTTAGTAAGTCTCAGTAAGGTCTGAGTGTGTATCACATGTTTAGGTGCAACCAGGGTTGGGTAGTCATGGAATACATGTAACAGTGTTACATAATTAGGATACAAAAAACATATAACTGTAATCTGTTACAGTACATAAAAAAATGTGTAATCTCGTTACAGGTATGCTCGATAAAAACTGGGATTACTGAGCAGGATTACAGTAGAAATCCGATGGAATAAACTAGAAATGCAGCTGTCACATGCGCCATGCACTGGCATTGCGACACTTCCCGACGCTTTCAGGCTGACAATCCATGCTTTGCCATGGATTCTGCAGACAGTTGCTTTCATCACTATGTTTTAAAGTCGGAGAAATCTCTTAACCTCTCTGTACAATGCAAACTATGTCTCCCAGCCGTGAAAGTGCTGTGAACGTCCAGGAACTGGACATCTCACCTGAAGAAACATAGAAACATAAAACCTGCTCACTTTCACTGATACACACATGGACTCTGTTTACTAGTTTTATTAGCTCGTAACATGCTTCCTACCTGTTCTCAATACGTTTAGAGGCTCTTGTGTTTTAGGGATTAATTGGGGCGACACGTGCCATCACTTTTTTCTTTTTACTCAAAGAGTGATTCCTGCTGCCAGATACAGCCTCTCATCAAACATTCACATTTATTCCGGAAAAAAAACAACATTAAAACTAATGAGGAAACGGGTCGAGAGAGAGAGAGAGAGAGAGAGAGAGAGAGAGAGAGAGAGAGAGAGAGAGAGAGAGAGAGAGCGAGAGAGAGAGAGAGAGAGAGAGTTTTAGAAAAGATGGGCACATTTTCTTGAATAGAAATTGAAAGCTTTATTTGTATTGTGGTTTTGATTCTCAAAAAAAAAAAAATCAATGTTAGACACCTGATTGGTTACTGAGTTTTGATAGTTCAAAACTTGTTAAGTGCAATTTGTGTCTGCTGTGTATAAGATGTGTCAGTACACTGAGCAGATGACACTTTCTATTCTTTCTTGTCATTTTTTTATGTTTTATTATGGCCAGGCAAGAGTAGAGGCACGGCTTTTCAGAGGTTGATGGACTCTGTGCTGCGCGACCTCGCTTTCGTTTCTGTTTACCTGGACGACATCTTGGTGGCTAGTTCTTCAGTTGAGGAGCATTTTTCACACCTAAAGCAAGTTTTTCAGCGCCTTGAGCAGGGGTGGGCAATTTTTTTTCCGAAGGGGCCAAATGAGAAGCAGAAAATATTGTGGAGGGCCTTGCCAAAAGTTTAAACTCTATTCTGCATATGAATTTTATTTCTAAATTGAAAGCAGTAAATGGCATTGTTTACACATGCTGGTAAGTGTCTGTGTTATTATTAGGTAAAGACTGTCTATTAAGACATCACAATGTCTTTGTATGCCAAATATCATTAACAAGATATGTCACATTATGATTGTCAAACTGCCAAGCTGTGCAGACAAAAAGTAATAGTGAACACACATTTGGGTATTTTCTTGTTCAGTGAGAGAAATCTAGCCTTTGCTGCCCTTTAACGAGTGCATCAAAGTCAGGTTGAATGTCTGAGGTGGAGATGCGAAGCACAGCTGACAGATGATCATCAGTAAGAGAGGATCTGAACCTGGATTTGGTAAACTTCATTACTGAGAATGTTTGTTCACATATGTAGGTAGATCCAAACAGAACCAACATCTTCTGAGCATGTCTCCTCATGTTTGGAAAGTTCTCCTCCTTAAGAGATGAGTAGAATTCCAGCAGTGATGCTGACTTAAAGTGCTCTGCCAGTACTGTGTCAGACTGCAGGTCAATGAGCTCCAGCTGAACATCACTGGGTGCATCATCTACTCTGCAGGCAAAGGGAGAGGAAACCAGGTGCATTTCATCCTCAATGTTTTTACAATCATCAAATCGCCTTAAAAACTCACCATGCAAATCTCCTAACATGGATGAGTACCTGCAGAGATGATTAGCTGATGGTCTGACTTCTTTAAGGGTTTGCATGTGAGTGAGAGTGTTGTTCTGTAGTTGACTTGAAAGAAACAGCAACTTTCTCATAAAAGCCTTCACCAGGTTATGCATGTCATGAACGAAAAGGCCCTTGCCTTGCAGTTTAGTGCTCAGTTCATTCATCAGTGCCGTCACATCAACAGCAAATGCAAAATCTGCCATCCAGTTCATATCTGAAAGCTCGGGGATGTTTTTGCCTTTCATCTCACAAAACTCTTGAATCTCTGTTTTCAGGTCCCAAAATCTTTTGAGCACTTTGCCCGGACTGAGCCATCTGACAGCTGTGTGGTACATGATGTCACCATGTTCATTCTCATGCTCCTCTAAAAGTGCAACAAACTGCCTGTGATTTAATGCTCGTGCCCTGATAAAGTTAACCGTTTTTGTTACAACATCAATAACATGGTTAAGTTTTAGCACAGACCTGCACAGTACATGCTGATGTATAATACAATGTATCAACACTAAATGATGCTCTGTGCCGAGTTCAGTCACTTTATCTTGGATCTGTTTCAAAAGTCCGACATGTTTTCCTGTCATATTCGGACAACCATCAGTAGTAACGCCTACCAGTTTGTCCCATTTCAGTCCAAGCTTGACCATGCATGCATCGACCTCCTTGAACAGATCGTTTCCCGTTGTCGTTCCTTTTATTGACCTCAATGCTGCCAGCTCCTCCGTAATCTTGAAGTCCTGCCTTATTCCCCGGAGAAACACCAGTAACTGGGCAGTGTCACGGACACCACAGCTCTCATCCAAAGCCAAAGAGAAAAAGTCAAAACTTTCAACTCCACTTTTGAGCTGACATTCGAGATTCTCCGCGATTCCTTCCACCCTTCTGGTGACGGTTCGCCTGGACAGCGGGACTTTTTCAAATGCTTCTTTATTCTCAGGGCATATTAGCGCGGCAGAGTCCACCAAGCACTCTTTCACAAACTCGCCATCCGAGAACGGCTTGCTGTTTTTAGCTATTTTGTGGGATATGACGAAGCTGGTCTTGGTCGCTGCATCCTGGGCTGTGTGTAGTTTGCTAAAACAGCCTTGTTGTTTTGCTAGCTTTGCTAGCAAGTCTTCTGATATTCGCGCTCTCTCAGCCTCCGCCAAGTGTCTGTATTTCTCCGCGTGTTTTGTCTCATAATGCTGACTCACATTGTACTCCTTAAACACGGCGACGTGCTCTCCACAAACTAAACAGACGGGTTTACCACCGACTTCAGTAAACAAATATTTAGTGCTCCAAATCTTCTTGAAATTTCGGCCTTCAGCATCCACCTTTCTTTTCTTGACGTGCCCGTACATCATTGAGGGGCGACAATCACATGCACTGATTGACTTGTTTTACGGGTTACGTATACGACGTACGTAGGTTACGTACACTGTACATAAATAAACAGGCTTCAAAGTAAAAGCATTTCCGTTTTAGTTTATAGAGCCGATGGTTTTAGTCCACACATTAAAATTCGAAAGAAGCTTTTGTTTTCTTAATTCTAAGCAACCTTTCGCGGGCCGGTCAGAATCGGGTCACGGGCCGCATTTGGCCCGCGGGCCTTAAAATGCCCAGGTCTGGCCTTGAGGAACATGGCAATTGTCAACCCTGCTAAGTGCCAGTTTGGTCTGCCTGTGATTGCCTTTTTGGGTCATCGTATTTCAACTCAGGGTGCCATTCCATTGCCTTCTAAGGTGCAAGCGGTGACAGATTTCCCTCGTCCAGCCTCGGTTAAGGCCCTGCAGGAGTTTTTGGGCATGATTAATTTCTACAATCTTTCATATTGAGATTACAACTATATACCAAATAAAGGTTTTATCAGCTCTATCAATTACAATGGTCAAATTGTCTCAATGGCTACAGACAGAAAATCGTGGATTTAAATCCACCTGGAGGTGTTTGTGGAATTAACTTGTGTGTGCATGTGTTTCCTCAGGGTTCTCTGGTTTTCTTTCATAGTCCAATTAAATGCATGTTAATGGTAATACTAAACTGACTCTCTGTGTATGTCCCGTGGTAGACTGATGACGTGTTCTGTTTCTTTTGAAACGTATTTTCAGTGACGTCCAGACAAGACGTCAATATAATGTTCAAGAAAGACGTCTCAAAAAACTTTCATTCAGGCTCTTCTGAGGAAGTCTTCTGGATGTCTAGAGACATCGTCTTTAGTTGTGTTCTGGACCTACATGTTGACACAAAGAACAGTGGCTGTGTAAAACACATTGGTTACTGTGGAACTGTGCTGTGTATTCATCAACAACATCTCACATGTTGGAAGATAAACAAGAGCACGGAGCAACATTTTATCAAAAATAATTTATTTATGAAAAATTATTCATTAGAATAAATTGGTTATTTATCAAATAATAATGACATTGGGCCACCACCAGCTAAACTGGAAATAGTTAATGCCAAAAAAAGTGTTATTTAAATTGATTAATGTTTCTCTTTAGATATAACAATCTTGAATAACAGGGAAGGTGTGAGATTCGAGCGCAGGCTGTTTCAAACCAGTGAACCAGGACCGCTTGACCCCGTCAGCTAGAAAGGGTATGTACTGGGTTTCAGAAGATGGCAGTGCCTCGAAGTCAGTGGGGACGCGCACTGGGTGGATGTCTGTGACTCACCCCCCCCTTTTGTGCGAGTCCCTTGCGAAGATCGTGTGATAATCGCGGGAGACCTCCTCATACAAATGCATCTCCTTGTTTCTGTTGTGGTAAAGTGCGAGCCTCAGCAGAGCGTTGCTCGGTCTTTGACTCGAAGCCTGAATAAGGTTCTTCTGGTACAGACATGGTCTGTTTACCTGAAATGTCTGTATTCTCTGGTTGAGTCATTGGAGCGTGCACAACCATGTCACCTTCGGGGCTCGGTTTTGTACCCTGAAGAACCTGTTCAAGGTTAACATGGTGAGCGCTGGTGATGGTTTTGGTTGTGGAAATGAGGAGAGTTGTGTCATGCGTGTCGTCGCTGGTGAGGGACGAAGGCAGATTGTCAATGAGATGAGAATTAGTTCAAGATTGTGGAATGAACTGTCAGTTAACATCTCTAAAGGTGGAAATGCGGTCACTTTAATCTGACCAGGTGTCAGATTTTGGACCCGTGGGTTGGCTGAACGATTGCTGTTAGAAGCTGGGTGGCCTAGTTCTTAGCCAATGGGAGTCGGGCTGACGACTTGGGACCAAAGGCGCCGTTTGGTGGCAGCGAGTCGGTTTAGGATGTCCTGACCAATAAGCAGTTCTTCTGTGTCCAGATCAGTGACGTGGATGGGATGCGTCGCTGACATGTCCTGGAAAGCTGTTGACCCAGACACATTGAGTGATGTGGTGCAAGTCCTGAGTGAAGCCTCGGTTGTTTATGCTACACTCTTCCACCTGAAGTGGCTTTCCTTAAGTGGCATGCGCAAGCGTGGTTCTAGCAACCCGTGCGAAGGTGTCTGAACACATGAGGGGGATTTCTGACCCAGTACCAAGCAGTGAGAGAGTGTCAACAACCCCTACCACCACTGAAGTGTATCTGTGGTTGGCATAGCCAAGATTACCCAAGAATGTCAAATGGGCCTCTTTCACCTCCTGGATCTCCTCCTCCTGCCAAAATAAACTTTGTGTGCGGAGGGGAGGGGCCAAGTCATGCGGTCAGGGGGAGCCAGGTCCCTTCTTACCAGGCGGGTTCAGGTGCTGCTTCACCACTCTGATGCAGGTTTTAATCCACTGTGGGACATCTGCATCCCAGTTGTTTTGAGTCTGACCTCAGCCTCGGTTTTTAGACTTACCTCTCCTCACCTGAGACCTCAGGACACCTGCATCACCATCATAGTTTTCACCTGAACGGTGGTGCAGCTCCCACACCATCTGCGCATGTTTGCGGAGGTCTTTCATGGTGGGGTTTTTGGTCCTGCAGAAAAGGGCGACATCGATCCACACACTGTTGTGGAGGTTGTTAACGAAGAGGGACTTAAAAGTCTGGTCTTTGTCCAATCCTGGTGCATTGTGGCCTTGGAAGTAGGCAGCCCATAGGCACCTATAAATACTATCTGGGAGTCTCCGCCCCCTTTTGAGTGATTGTAAATGCACTAAAGTTTGCAGAGGCAGGATCATTGTGCAGATGATCCTGCTTCCCTAAGCGCATGACAGAGGGCTGAGTAATGGTCTCTGATGGCAGATGGGAGGGACTCTATGTAAACATGGACACTCCTGGATGTCATCTTCCAGAGAAGCGTAAGCTTCTCTCGGGACGAAGGATGAGGCAGGTTGAAGAGGCAGCGTTCAACCTCCACCAGGTTGTCCGCTACACGAATCTCCGGGTTGTTTGGTTTGAACTGCTCTATGTCCTCTGCAAGGGACTCAAGCTGGCTGGTCCAAAGACCAGGTACCCTTGGGATATCGGAATGGTCAGAGTCATCTGAGCTAGAACATCCTGGTTCTCTCCGGTGGAGAGAGTGAGGGAGCTGATAGCACTGTCAGGTGCTGGAAAATGACAATGTTCCTTCTCCTGAAAAGGAGTGAAAGAGCTGCGAGACCACGTGGTGGTGCGGCTGAGAGCACTGATGGATGTGTGTCATAGCAACTCGCTGTTGAGGTTTCTTCTCTCCTGTGTAGACAGGCATAGAAGACCGGTGACAACAGTCTTCAACTGGGTCATGTGGCTCCCGAGGTATCTTTGCTCTGAGCACGCAGTGTCTCTGACGACTCATGGTAGGAGTCACGCAAAAGCTGTGTTTCGAAAAGTGCGAAAATGTTGTTAATGCACCTGTGGCTTTCACTTCTGTAGTCTATACAAATTGTAACCTCGCAACTGCAACACAGTGTTTTTAGCACCTTGGGTGAGCAATAGTCGTGTTAGTGTACATTTATCTGGGTAGATACTTGAATAGTGAAAGTACGAGTTTCTCCTAATGAAATTAAAACTTTATTCTAAAAACATACTCAGTATCTCGTCTGAAGCATCTTTTCGGCCACCACTGATGAAAAGACCATAACAGTCAAATCCAGCATAATAAAAGAGGTTGAAACTGCTTTAACCTTATAAATACTTCATGTTTAAACTTGAATTGAAAAGTACCAGTTTGCTCTAAGGAAATAAAAACTTAATTCCAAAATTACTCTATATCCCGTGTGGAGCATCATTTCGGCCACTCCTAATGAAATGAAAATAGCAGTTACTCCACTAAATATAATTGGTTGAAAGTACTTGCAACTGCTAAGTCCATCATGTTTAAACTTGAATTGAGAAAGTACTAGTTTGTTCTAAGGAAATAAAAACTTTCTTCCAAAATTACTCTATATCCCGTGTGGAGCATCATTTCGGCCACTCCTGATGAAATGAAAATAGCAGTTACTCCACTAAATATAATTGTTTGAAAGTGCTTGAACCTGATAAACACATCATTTAACCTTGAATTGAGAAAGTACTAGTTTGTTCTAATGAAATAAAAACTTTATTCCAAAATCACTCTATATCCCGTGAGGAGCATCATTTCGGCCACTACTGATGAAATGAAAATAGCAGTTACTCCACTAAATAAAACTGGTTGAAACTGCTTGAACCTGATAAACACATCATTTAAACTTGAACTAAGAAAGTACTAGTTTGTTCTAATGAAATAAAAACTTTCTTCCAAAATTACTCTATATCCCGTGTGGAGCATCATTTCGGCCACTCCTGATGAAATTCAAATAGCAGTTACTCCACTAAATATAATTGGTTGAAAGTACTTGCAACTGCTAAGTCCATCATGTTTAAGCTTGAATTGAGAAAGTACTAGTTTATTCTAAGGAAATAAAAACTTTCTTCCAAAATTACTCTATATCCCGTGTGGAGCATCATTTCGGCCACTCCTGATGAAATGCAAATAGCAGTTACTCCACTAAATAAAACTGGTTGAAACTGCTTGAACCTGATAAACACATCATTTAACCTTGAATTGAGAAAGTACTAGTTTGTTCTAATGAAATAAAAACTTTATTCCAAAATTACTCTATATCCCGTGTGGAGCATCATTTCGGCCACTCCTAATGAAATGGAAATAGCAGTTACTCCACTAAATATAATTGGTTGAAAGTACTTGCAACTGCTAAGTCCATCATGTTTAAGCTTGAATTGAGAAAGTACTAGTTTATTCTAAGGAAATAAAAACTTTCTTCCAAAATTACTCTATATCCCGTGTGGAGCATCATTTCGGCCACTACTGATGAAATGAAAATAGCAGGTACTCCACTAAATAAAACTGGTTGAAACTGCTTGAACCTGATAAACACATCATTTAACCTTGAATTGAGAAAGTACTAGTTTGTTCTAATGAAATAAAAACTTTATTCCAAAATTACTCAATATCCCGTGTGGAGCATCATTTCGGCCACTCCTGATGAAATGCAATAGCAGTTACTCCACTAAATAAACTGGTTGAAACTGCTTGAACCTGATAAAAACACATCATTTAACCTTGAATTGAGAAAGTACTAGTTTGTTCTAATGAAATAAAAACTTTATTCCAAAATCACTCTATATCCCGTGAGGAGCATCATTTCGGCCACTACTGATGAAATGAAAATAGCAGTTACTCCACTAAATATAATTGTTTGAAAGTGCTTGCAACTGCTATGTCCATAATGTTTTACCTTGAATTGAGAAAGTGCTAGTTTGTTCTAATGAAATAAAAACTTTATTCCAAAATCACTCTATATCCCGTGAGGAGCATCATTTCGGCCACTACTGATGAAATGAAAATAGCAGTTACTCCACTAAATAAAACTGGTTGAAACTGCTTGAACCTGATAAACACATCATTTAACCTTGACTTGAGAAAGTACTAGTTTGTTCTAATGAAATAAAAACTTTCTTCCAAAATTACTCTATATCCCGTGTGGAGCATCATTTCGGCCACTACTGATGAAATGAAAATAGCAGTTACTCCACTAAATATAATTGGTTGAAAGTACTTGCAACTGCTAAGTCCATCATGTTTAAGCTTGAATTGAGAAAGTACTAGTTTATTCTAATGAAATAAAAACTTTCTTCCAAAATTACTCTATATCCCGTGTGGAGCATCATTTCGGCCACTACTGATGAAATGAAAATAGCAGTTACTCCACTAAATATAATTGGTTGAAAGTACTTGCAACTGGTATGTCCATCATGTTTTACCTTGAATTGAGAAAGTGCTAGTTTGTTCTAATGAAATAAAAACTTTATTCCAAAATCACTCTATATCCCGTGAGGAGCATCATTTCGGCCACTACTGATGAAATGAAAATAGCAGTTACTCCACTAAATATAATTGGTTGAAAGTACTTGCAACTGCTAAGTCCATCATGTTTAAGCTTGAATTGAGAAAGTACTAGTTTATTCTAAGGAAATAAAAACTTTCTTCCAAAATTACTCTATATCCCGTGTGGAGCATCATTTCGGCCACTACTGATGAAATGAAAATAGCAGTTACTCCACTAAATAAAACTGGTTGAAACTGCTTGAACCTGATAAACACATCATTTAACCTTGAATTGAGAAAGTACTAGTTTGTTCTAATGAAATAAAAACTTTATTCCAAAATCACTCTATATCTCGTGTGGAGCATCATTTCGGCCACTACTGATGAAATGAAAATAGCAGTTACTCCACTAAATAAAACTGGTTGAAACTGCTTGAACCTGATAAACACATAATTTTAACTTGAATTGAGAAAGTACTAGTTTGTTCTAATGAAATAAAAACTTTCTTCCAAAATTACTCTATATCCCGTGTGGAGCATCATTTCGGCCACTCCTTATGAAATGAAAATAGCAGTTACTCCACTAAATATAATTGGTTGAAAGTACTTGCAACTGCTAAGTCCATCATTTTTAAACTTGAATTGAGAAACTACTAGTTTGTTTTAATGAAATAAAAACTTTATTCCAAAATCACTCTATATCCCGTGAGGAGCACCATTTCGGCCACTACTGATGAAATGAAAATAGCAGTTACTCCACTAAATAAAACTGGTTGAAACTGCTTGAACCTGATTTTTTCGGCCACAACTGATGAGAAGACCATAAGCAGTCAAATCCAGCATAATGAAACTGCTTAAACCTGATAAACCAGTTTGGTTTGCATTGGCGGCAATAAGTCGGACCTGTTTGCAGTGGTTTCACCTGATCCGCCAGTGGCAGACAGAAAAAAGCATTAGCCAAATCTATACAAGAGAAAAATCTATGTTCAGGTGAGAGATGTGACAACGCAGTTTTGAGATGTCTGGAATCTCGTTTCTCTGCACATGTTGCCGGGACCGGCAGCCAGGGGGGACTCGGCTGAGATCCTCAACACCAGCCCCTGGGTACTTCTCAGGGTGATAAAGAGGAAGTGGTCCGAGCCCAGGTGAACGGGTCGATTTAAGGTCGTCGAGAGGACGTCTCACGCTGTTCGGCTGAGTGACAAAGGCTCCCCAGGAAAGTCTATTCCAGGGTACTGGAGAGGAGGGTCCGGCCGTTAGTCGAACCCTGGATAAAAGAGGAACAATGCGGGGCCATCTGTCGCAGTGTACTCTGGCGGGAGAACCACATCGCACTCTTCAGGAGACCTCCATCCATCTGAAGCAAGTTGCCCCTGGATCGGCTGATCCAGGAGACAGCTCCACACGTCAAAGGGCGGAATAATCCCTGTACACCGAAGTAAGAAGAACACAGAGAAGTAGACGACAGCAAGGGAGGAGGTGAAATAGCGCTCCTCTCTGTTCATGTGACGTGCCAAGTCCATCCATCCATCCATCCATTTTCTGCCGCTTATCCGGGGCCGCGTCGCGGAGGCAACTCTGCTCAGACTTCCCTCACCCCAGACACTTCCTCCAGCTCTTCCGGTGGCACCCCAAGGCGTTCCCAGGCCAGCCGAGAGACAGGGCAACTCCAGAGAGAGAGGGCAACTCCAGAGCAGTGGAGTATCCAGCCCCCGTCGAGGAGCTGGGTTCCGGAGTCCAAGCTGTAAGTGGAGGCGAGCCCGACTATATCTAGACGGTATCTCTCAGCCTCCCTCACAAGCTCGGGCTCCTTCCCCCCCAGCGAGGTCACATTCCATGTCCCAATAGCCAGATTCTGTGGCCGGGGATCGGGTCGTCGAGGCCTCTGCCGTCGACTGCCCCCCAATCCACAATGCACCCAACCCCTACGGCAGCCTCTGTAGGTGGTGGGCCCACAGGAGGGGCAAGTCCCCCGACAACATAGCTCCGAGGGTCATTCGGGTGCTCAAACTCCCCCACCACGACAAGGTTGCAGTTCAAGGGGGAGTCACCACCGTTTAAAAGTTTTGTATGTTGCTATTTGAGTATATGATTGTTGATTTTGCTTACATATGACCTCTATTATACGAAGAGTGCCTCATACTGTATTGACACTAATTATTGACCTCTGGGGTCAGAGGTCAAAAGGGGAATTGAAGGAATATAGTGGTTGAACATTTGTTTTCTGTGTGACAACTGGACATATTGTATTCAGTTGTGTTTCTACACTACTGGGGTTTCTCCCACTGCCCAAGTTAGGAAAACACAGCTATAAATCCATGTTCAGGGACATTCCAAGTTGGTTGGCGATGTCTCCTCAGTGCTCTACTTGCAAAAACATGGTCAAGGTAAGATTGGATCAACAGATAAGAGGTCAGAGGTCACTTTGTCCCACAGAACGTCAAGCTCTGAGAAGAACCAGTTTGAAGCAGTTTTGGGAACAAAGGAATAGCAAATTCACTATAGCAACGCATACATCACGAGGAACCGACCAATGTGAGGTTGAGGTGGTGTATGCAAATGTATAAATATGAACCACGTGTTGCAGTTGTGCCCTTCTTCATTGTAAACCTGGCCTGCATACTTGGGTCTGCAAGGAAGAACGGTCTGAGCTCGTATTATGTAATCTGATATATGTATTTTTGTAATCTCTTGTTTGTGTGATTATTAAATTCACTATTGAAGAAATTAACTCTGTTCCTGCCTCTCCCGGATCAAACGAACAAGCAGGAATTCAGGGGAACACAGGAACGAATTCCAACACTAAGCATCTCTACCTAAAGTCAGTAACACGATTTCTCTAGATTAAACCAGTCTGAGATGCTATATCTAAAGACAGTAACGGGATTGATTGTTTTTTTTTTTTTTTTTTTTTTTAATTAAACCAGCCTGAGCAGCTCCATCTAGAGACAGTAACGTGATTTTCTAAATCAAACCAGCCTGAGCAGCACCATCTAGAGACAGTAACGTGATTTTCTAAATCAAACCAGCCTGATCAACTCTATCTAAAGACAGTAATGTGATTTTCTAAATCAAACCAGCCTGATCAGCTCTATCTAAAGACAGTAATGTGATTTTCTAGATCAAACCAGCCTGATCACCTCTATCTAAAGGCAGTAACACGATTTGTCTAGATTAAACCAGCCTGAGCAGCTCTATCTTAAGAAAATAACATGATTTTTTTCTCAATTAAACCAGCCTGAGCAGCTCTATCTTAAAGGAGTACAGTAGGATTTTCCCGAATTTTAGGAAAGAACCGCCCTCTCCACCTTTTGAAAAATGCACGCAAAGCTCTACCTGCTCCCGAGATGGAACGCCTACTAAAACGTGTGCGAGAGACATGAACGAGCCCAGTTCTCCTCGTGCACGCACTGTTTACAAGTCACAAGTCAGCATTGACACGATTTTCCTCGATTAAACCATGGTCCAAGTGGAGGAACGTGGGAGCAGCGCTTCAAAGGGTTGAGTGGAAATCTCCACCAACGGCTGATCCCACGTTTCATCGGGCTCATCCATCCCTCCGGACAGGGCCTCACAGCCAGAGACAGGTGAGCCGTTTAGGGACTATTCAGTAACAAGAACTTAGAGCTGTGATTTCACTTGTATATAAGTTAAAGATGTAAAGCAAAGTTGGACTCTTCAGGTGATGAAATATACATTAAATGTCCACCAATGACTGTTGAGATGGTTGATCATTTAGTTTTAAACGTAGTAAACATAGAAAATACTGTGGCTGGTTATTGTGATTAAATTAAATTACATCTCACAACAAAACATGCTTTTAAAATAACAAAGACATTTGATCCAAATTACATTGAATTTAATACAAGAGACCCATTCTACAAAACAAACCTTTCCTCCTGCAATTAGCCTTTCAATACCACCTCACTCCGTGTGTGTTGTCCTCACAATCAATCAAAGTGATCTGGTGTCTCCTGGTGTTGATCTTAAGAGTCTCTCAACTTGTGGAACCTGTGCATTTAACACTTTTCTTTTGTCTACAGTGTGTTGTGGGAATCTCCCAGAACCTGTATCTCGCCCACCTTGCTGCTCCTCCTGTCACCTGCAGTACAAGGTGATTTCGTCTGTCCACTTCTGGCTCTAAAGACTCTTCTGGCTGTTTGTACCTACATGAACATCATTACATGCAGCTTGTTTACCAGAGCTTTACTTCAAGTCATTGCACAGCTAGAAAACTTTAGTTTAGTAAGTCTCAGTAAGGTCTGAGTGTGTATCACATGTTTAGGTGCAACCAGGGTTGGGTAGTCATGGAATACATGTAACAGTGTTACATAATTAGGATACAAAAAACATATAACTGTAATCTGTTACAGTACATAAAAAAATGTGTAATCTCGTTACAGGTATGCTCGATAAAAACTGGGATTACTGAGCAGGATTACAGTAGAAATCCGATGGAATAAACTAGAAATGCAGCTGTCACATGCGCCATGCACTGGCATTGCGACACTTCCCGACGCTTTCAGGCTGACAATCCATGCTTTGCCATGGATTCTGCAGACAGTTGCTTTCATCACTATGTTTTAAAGTCGGAGAAATCTCTTAACCTCTCTGTACAATGCAAACTATGTCTCCCAGCCGTGAAAGTGCTGTGAACGTCCAGGAACTGGACATCTCACCTGAAGAAACATAGAAACATAAAACCTGCTCACTTTCACTGATACACACATGGACTCTGTTTACTAGTTTTATTAGCTCGTAACATGCTTCCTACCTGTTCTCAATACGTTTAGAGGCTCTTGTGTTTTAGGGATTAATTGGGGCGACACGTGCCATCACTTTTTTCTTTTTACTCAATGAGTGATTCCTGCTGCCAGATACAGCCTCTCATCAAACATTCACATTTATTCCGGAAAAAAAACAACATTAAAACTAATGAGGAAACGGGTCGAGAGAGAGAGAGAGAGAGAGAGAGAGAGAGAGAGAGAGAGAGAGAGAGAGAGAGAGAGAGAGAGAGAGAGAGAGAGAGAGAGCGAGAGAGAGAGAGAGAGAGAGAGAGTTTTAGAAAATATGGGCACATTTTCTTGAATAGAAATTGAAAGCTTTATTTGTATTGTGGTTTTGATTCTCAAAAAAAAAAAATCAATGTTAGACACCTGATTGGTAACTGAGTTTTGATAGTTCAAAACTTGTTAAGTGCAATTTGTGTCTGCTGTGTATAAGATGTGTCAGTACACTGAGCAGATGACACTTTCTATTCTTTCTTGTCATTTTTTTATGTTTTATTATGGCCAGGCAAGAGTAGAGGCACGGCTTTTCAGAGGTTGATGGACTCTGTGCTGCGCGACCTCGCTTTCGTTTCTGTTTACCTGGACGACATCTTGGTGGCTAGTTCTTCAGTTGAGGAGCATTTTTCACACCTAAAGCAAGTTTTTCAGCGCCTTGAGCAGGGGTGGGCAATTTTTTTTCCGAAGGGGCCAAATGAGAAGCAGAAAATATTGTGGAGGGCCTTGCCAAAAGTTTAAACTCTATTCTGCATATGAATTTTATTTCTAAATTGAAAGCAGTAAATGGCATTGTTTACACATGCTGGTAAGTGTCTGTGTTATTATTAGGTAAAGACTGTCTATTAAGACATCACAATGTCTTTGTATGCCAAATATCATTAACAAGATATGTCACATTATGATTGTCAAACTGCCAAGCTGTGCAGACAAAAAGTAATAGTGAACACACATTTGGGTATTTTCTTGTTCAGTGAGAGAAATCTAGCCTTTGCTGCCCTTTAACGAGTGCATCAAAGTCAGGTTGAATGTCTGAGGTGGAGATGCGAAGCACAGCTGACAGATGATCATCAGTAAGAGAGGATCTGAACCTGGATTTGGTAAACTTCATTACTGAGAATGTTTGTTCACATATGTAGGTAGATCCAAACAGAACCAACATCTTCTGAGCATGTCTCCTCATGTTTGGAAAGTTCTCCTCCTTAAGAGATGAGTAGAACTCCAGCAGTGATGCTGACTTAAAGTGCTCTGCCAGTACTGTGTCAGACTGCAGGTCAATGAGCTCCAGCTGAACATCACTGGGTGCATCATCTCCTCTGCAGGCAAAGGGAGAGGAAACCAGGTGCATTTCATCCTCAATGTTTTTACAATCATCAAATCGCCTTAAAAACTCACCATGCAAATCTCCTAACATGGATGAGTACCTGCAGAGATGATTAGCTGATGGTCTGACTTCTTTAAGGGTTTGCATGTGAGTGAGAGTGTTGTTCTGTAGTTGACTTGAAAGAAACAGCAACTTTCTCATAAAAGCCTTCACCAGGTTATGCATGTCATGAACGAAAAGGCCCTTGCCTTGCAGTTTAGTGCTCAGTTCATTCATCAGTGCCGTCACATCAACAGCAAATGCAAAATCTGCCATCCAGTTCATATCTGAAAGCTCGGGGATGTTTTTGCCTTTCATCTCACAAAACTCTTGAATCTCTGTTTTCAGGTCCCAAAATCTTTTGAGCACTTTGCCCGGACTGAGCCATCTGACAGCTGTGTGGTACATGATGTCACCATGTTCATTCTCATGCTCCTCTAAAATTGCAACAAACTGCCTGTGATTTAATGCTCGTGCCCTGATAAAGTTAACCGTTTTTGTTACAACATCAATAACATGGTTAAGTTTTAGCACAGACCTGCACAGTACATGCTGATGTATAATACAATGTATCAACACTAAATGATGCTCTGTGCCGAGTTCAGTCACTTTATCTTGGATCTGTTTCAAAAGTCCGACATGTTTTCCTGTCATATTCGGACAACCATCAGTAGTGACGCCTACCAGTTTGTCCCATTTCAGTCCAAGCTTGACCATGCATGCATCGACCTCCTTGAACAGATCACTTCCCGTTGTCGTTCCTTTTATTGACCTCAATGCTGCCAGCTCCTCCGTAATCTTGAAGTCCTGCCTTATTCCCCGGAGAAACACCAGTAACTGGGCAGTGTCACGGACACCACAGCTCTCATCCAAAGCCAAAGAGAAAAAGTCAAAACTTTCAACTCCACTTTTGAGCTGACATTCGAGATTCTCCGCGATTCCTTCCACCCTTCTGGTGACGGTTCGCCTGGACAGCGGGACTTTTTCAAGTGCTTCTTTATTCTCAGGGCATATTAGCGCGGCAGAGTCCACCAAGCACTCTTTCACAAACTCGCCATCCGAGAACGGCTTGCTGTTTTTAGCTATTTTGTGGGATATGACGAAGCTGGTCTTGGTCGCTGCATCCTGGGCTGTGTGTAGTTTGCTAAAACAGCCTTGTTGTTTTGCTAGCTTTGCTAGCAAGTCTTCTGATATTCGCGCTCTCTCAGCCTCCGCCAAGTGTCTGTATTTCTCCGCGTGTTTTGTCTCATAATGCTGACTCACATTGTACTCCTTAAACACGGCGACGTGCTCTCCACAAACTAAACAGACGGGTTTACCACCGACTTCAGTAAACAAATATTTAGTGCTCAAATCTTCTTGAAATTTCGGCCTTCAGCATCCACCTTTCTTTTCTTGACGTGCCCGTACATCATTGAGGGGCGACAATCACATGCACTGATTGACTTGTTTTACGGGTTACGTATACGACGTACGTAGGTTACGTACACTGTACATAAATAAACAGGCTTCAAAGTAAAAGCATTTCCGTTTTAGTTTATAGAGCCGATGGTTTTAGTCCACACATTAAAATTCGAAAGAAGCTTTTGTTTTCTTAATTCTAAGCAACCTTTCGCGGGCCGGTCAGAATTGGGTCACGGGCCGCATTTGGCCCGCGGGCCTTAAAATGCCCAGGTCTGGCCTTGAGGAACATGGCAATTGTCAACCCTGCTAAGTGCCAGTTTGGTCTGCCTGTGATTGCCTTTTTGGGTCATCGTATTTCAACTCAGGGTGCCATTCCATTGCCTTCTAAGGTGCAAGCGGTGACAGATTTCCCTCGTCCAGCCTCGGTTAAGGCCCTGCAGGAGTTTTTGGGCATGATTAATTTCTACAACCTTTCATATTGAGATTACAACTATATACCAAATAAAGGTTTTATCAGCTCTATCAATTACAATGGTCAAATTGTCTCAATGGCTACAGACAGAAAATCGTGGATTTAAATCCACCTGGAGGTGTTTGTGGAATTAACTTGTGTGTGCATGTGTTTCCTCAGGGTTCTCTGGTTTTCTTTCATAGTCCAATTAAATGCATGTTAATGGTAATACTAAACTGACTCTCTGTGTATGTCCCGTGGTAGACTGATGACGTGTTCTGTTTCTTTTGAAACGTATTTTCAGTGACGTCCAGACAAGACGTCAATATAATGTTCAAGAAAGACGTCTCAAAAAACTTTCATTCAGGCTCTTCTGAGGAAGTCTTCTGGATGTCTAGAGACATCGTCTTTAGTTGTGTTCTGGACCTACATGTTGACACAAAGAACAGTGGCTGTGTAAAACACATTGGTTACTGTGGAACTGTGCTGTGTATTCATCAACAACATCTCACATGTTGGAAGATAAACAAGAGCACGGAGCAACATTTTATCAAAAATAATTTATTTATGAAAAATTATTCATTAGAATAAATTGGTTATTTATCAAATAATAATGACATTGGGCCACCACCAGCTAAACTGGAAATAGTTAATGCCAAAAAAAGTGTTATTTAAATTGATTAATGTTTCTCTTTAGATAAAACAATCTTGAATAACAGGGAAGGTGTGAGATTCGAGCGCAGGCTGTTTCAAACCAGTGAACCAGGACCGCTTGACCCCGTCAGCTAGAAAGGGTATGTACTGGGTTTCAGAAGATGGCAGTGCCTCGAAGTCAGTGGGGACGCGCACTGGGTGGATGTCTGTGACTCACCCCCCCCTTTTGTGCGAGTCCCTTGCGAAGATCGTGTGATAATCGCGGGAGACCTCCTCATACAAATGCATCTCCTTGTTTCTGTTGTGGTAAAGTGCGAGCCTCAGCAGAGCGTTGCTCGGTCTTTGACTCGAAGCCTGAATAAGGTTCTTCTGGTACAGATATGGTCTGTTTACCTGAAATGTCTGTATTCTCTGGTTGAGTCATTGGAGCGTGCACAACCATGTCACCTTCGGTGCTCGGTTTTGTACCCTGAAGAACCTGTTCAAGGTTAACATGGTGAGCGCTGGTGATGGTTTTGGTTGTGGAAATGAGGAGAGTTGTGTCATGCGTGTCGTCGCTGGTGAGGGACGAAGGCAGATTGTCAATGAGATGAGAATTAGTTCAAGATTGTGGAATGAACTGTCAGTTAACATCTCTAAAGGTGGAAATGCGGTCACTTTAATCTGGCCAGGTGTCAGATTTTGGACCCGTGGGTTGGCTGAACGATTGCTGTTAGAAGCTGGGTGGCCTAGTTCTTAGCCAATGGGAGTCGGGCTGACGACTTGGGACCAAAGGCGCCGTTTGGTGGCAGCGAGTCGGTTTAGGATGTCCTGACCAATAAGCAGTTCTTCTGTGTCCAGATCAGTGACGTGGATGGGATGCGTCGCTGACATGTCCTGGAAAGCTGTTGACCCAGACACATTGAGTGATGTGGTGCAAGTCCTGAGTGAAGCCTCGGTTGTTTATGCTACACTCTTCCACCTGAAGTGGCTTTCCTTAAGTGGCATGCGCAAGCGTGGTTCTAGCAACCCGTGCGAAGGTGTCTGAACACATGAGGGGGATTTCTGACCCAGTACCAAGCAGTGAGAGAGTGTCAACAACCCCTACCACCACTGAAGTGTATCTGTGGTTGGCATAGCCAAGATTACCCAAGAATGTCAAATGGGCCTCTTTCACCTCCTGGATCTCCTCCTCCTGCCAAAATGAACTTTGTGTGCGGAGGGGAGGGGCCAAGTCATGCGGTCAGGGGGAGCCAGGTCCCTTCTTACCAGGCGGGTTCAGGTGCTGCTTCACCACTCTGATGCAGGTTTTAATCCACTGTGGGACATCTGCATCCCAGTTGTTTTGAGTCTGACCTCAGCCTCGGTTTTTAGACTTACCTCTCCTCACCTGAGACCTCAGGACACCTGCATCACCATCATAGTTTTCACCTGAACGGTGGTGCAGCTCCCACACCATCTGCGCATGTTTGCAGAGGTCTTTCATGGTGGGGTTTTTGGTCCTGCAGAAAAGGGCGACATCGATCCACACACTGTTGTGGAGGTTGTTAACGAAGAGGGACTTAAAAGTCTGGTCTTTGTCCAATCCTGGTGCATTGTGGCCTTGGAAGTAGGCAGCCCTTAGGCAGCTATAAATACTATCTGGGAGTCTCCGCCCCCTTTTGAGTGATTGTAAATGCACCAAAGTTTGCAGAGGCAGGATCATTGTGCAGATGATCCTGCTTCCCTAAGCGCATGACAGAGGGCTGAGTAATGGTCTCTGATGGCAGATGGGAGGGACTCTATGTAAACATGGACACTCCTGGATGTCATCTTCCAGAGAAGCGTAAGCTTCTCTCGGGACGAAGGATGAGGCAGGTTGAAGAGGCAGCGTTCAACCTCCACCAGGTTGTCCGCTACACGAATCTCCGGGTTGTTTGGTTTGAACTGCTCTATGTCCTCTGCAAGGGACTCAAGCTGGCTGGTCCAAAGACCAGGTACCCTTGGGATATCGGAATGGTCAGAGTCATCTGAGCTAGAACATCCTGGTTCTCTCCGGTGGAGAGAGTGAGGGAGCTGATAGCACTGTCAGGTGCTGGAAAATGACAATGTTCCTTCTCCTGAAAAGGAGTGAAAGAGCTGCGAGACCACGTGGTGGTGCGGCTGAGAGCACTGATGGATGTGTGTCATAGCAACTCGCTGTTGAGGTTTCTTCTCTCCTGTGTAGACAGGCATAGAAGACCGGTGACAACAGTCTTCAACTGGGTCATGTGGCTCCCGAGGTATCTTTGCTCTGAGCACGCAGTGTCTCTGACGACTCATGGTAGGAGTCACGCAAAAGCTGTGTTTCGAAAAGTGCGAAAATGTTGTTAATGCACCTGTGGCTTTCACTTCTGTAGTCTATACAAATTGTAACCTCGCAACTGCAACACAGTGTTTTTAGCACCTTGGGTGAGCAATAGTCGTGTTAGTGTACATTTATCTGGGTAGATACTTGAATAGTGAAAGTACGAGTTTCTCCTAATGAAATTAAAACTTTATTCTAAAAACATACTCAGTATCTCGTCTGAAGCATCTTTTCGGCCACCACTGATGAAAAGACCATAACAGTCAAATCCAGCATAATAAAAGAGGTTGAAACTGCTTTAACCTTATAAACACTTCATGTTTAAACTTGAATTGAAAAGTACCAGTTTGCTCTAAGGAAATAAAAACTTAATTCCAAAATTACTCTATATCCCGTGTGGAGCATCATTTCGGCCACTCCTAATGAAATGAAAATAGCAGTTACTCCACTAAATATAATTGGTTGAAAGTACTTGCAACTGCTAAGTCCATCATGTTTAAACTTGAATTGAGAAAGTACTAGTTTGTTCTAAGGAAATAAAAACTTTCTTCCAAAATTACTCTATATCCCGTGTGGAGCATCATTTCGGCCACTCCTGATGAAATGAAAATAGCAGTTACTCCACTAAATATAATTGTTTGAAAGTGCTTGAACCTGATAAACACATCATTTAACCTTGAATTGAGAAAGTACTAGTTTGTTCTAATGAAATAAAAACTTTCTTCCAAAATTACTCTATATCCCGTGTGGAGCATCATTTCGGCCACTCCTGATGAAATGAAAATAGCAGTTACTCCACTAAATATAATTGTTTGAAAGTGCTTGCAACTGCTATGTCCATCATGTTTTACCTTGAATTGAGAAAGTGCTAGTTTGTTCTAATGAAATAAAAACTTTATTCCAAAATCACTCTATATCCCGTGTGGAGCATCATTTCGGCCACTCCTAATTAAATGAAAATAGCAGTTACTCCACTAAATATAATTGGTTGAAAGTACTTGCAACTGCTAAGTCCATCATGTTTAAACTTGAATTGAGAAAGTACTAGTTTGTTCTAAGGAAATAAAAACTTTCTTCCAAAATTACTCTATATCCCGTGTGGAGCATCATTTCGGCCACTCCTGATGAAATGAAAATAGCAGTTACTCCACTAAATATAATTGTTTGAAAGTGCTTGAACCTGATAAACACATCATTTAACCTTGAATTGAGAAAGTACTAGTTTGTTCTAATGAAATAAAAACTTTCTTCCAAAATTACTCTATATCCCGTGTGGAGCATCATTTCGGCCACTCCTGATGAAATGAAAATAGCAGTTACTCCACTAAATATAATTGTTTGAAAGTGCTTGCAACTGCTATGTCCATCATGTTTTACCTTGAATTGAGAAAGTGCTAGTTTGTTCTAATGAAATAAAAACTTTATTCCAAAATCACTCTATATCCCGTGTGGAGCATCATTTCGGCCACTCCTGATGAAATGAAAATAGCAGTTACTCCACTAAATAAAACTGATTGAAACTGCTTGAACCTGATAAACACATCATTTAACCTTGAATTGAGAAAGTACTAGTTTGTTCTAAGGAAATAAAAACTTTATTCCAAAATCACTCTATATCCCGTGAGGAGCATCATTTCGGCCACTCCTGATGAAATGAAAATAGCAGTTACTCCACTAAATATAATTGGTTGAAAGTACTTGCAACTGCTAAGTCCATCATGTTTAAACTTGAATTGAGAAAGTACTAGTTTGTTCTAAGGAAATAAAAACTTTCTTCCAAAATTACTCTATATCCCGTGTGGAGCATCATTTCGGCCACTCCTGATGAAATGAAAATAGCAGTTACTCCACTAAATAAAACTGATTGAAACTGCTTGAACCTGATAAACACATCATTTAACCTTGAATTGAGAAAGTACTAGTTTGTTCTAAGGAAATAAAAACTTTATTCCAAAATCACTCTATATCCCGTGTGGAGCATCATTTCGGCCACTCCTGATGAAATGAAAATAGCAGTTACTCCACTAAATATAATTGTTTGAAAGTGCTTGAACCTGATAAACACATCATTTAACCTTGAATTGAGAAAGTACTAGTTTGTTCTAATGAAATAAAAACTTTATTCCAAAATCACTCTATATCCCGTGAGGAGCATCATTTCGGCCACTACTGATGAAATGAAAATAGCAGTTACTCCGCTAAATAAAACTGGTTGAATCTGCTTGAACCTGATAAACACATCATTTAACCTTGAATTGAGAAAGTACTAGTTTGTTCTAAGGAAATAAAAACTTTATTCCAAAATCACTCTATATCCCGTGAGGAGCATCATTTCGGCCACTCCTGATGAAATGAAAATAGCAGTTACTCCACTAAATAAAACTGGTTGAAACTGCTTGAACCTGATAAACACATCATTTAACCTTGAATTGAGAAAGTACTAGTTTGTTCTAATGAAATAAAAACTTTCTTCCAAAATTACTCTATATCCCGTGTGGAGCATCATTTCGGCTACTCCTAATGAAATGAAAATAGCAGTTACTCCACTAAATATAATTGGTTGAAACTGCTTGAACCTGATAAACACATCATTTAACCTTGAATTGAGAAAGTACTAGTTTGTTCTAATGAAATAAAAACTTTATTCCAAAATTACTCAATATCCCGTGTGGAGCATCATTTCGGCCACTCCTGATGAAATGAAAATAGCAGTTACTCCACTAAATATAATTGTTTGAAAGTGCTTGCAACTGCTATGTCCATCATGTTTTACCTTGAATTGAGAAAGTGCTAGTTTGTTCTAATGAAATAAAAACTTTATTCCAAAATCACTCTATATCCCGTGTGGAGCATCATTTCGGCCACTCCTGATGAAATGAAAATAGCAGTTACTCCACTAAATAAAACTGATTGAAACTGCTTGAACCTGATAAACACATCATTTAACCTTGAATTGAGAAAGTACTAGTTTGTTCTAAGGAAATAAAAACTTTATTCCAAAATCACTCTATATCCCGTGAGGAGCATCATTTCGGCCACTCCTGATGAAATGAAAATAGCAGTTACTCCACTAAATATAATTGGTTGAAAGTACTTGCAACTGCTAAGTCCATCATGTTTAAGCTTGAATTGAGAAAGTACTAGTTTATTCTAAGGAAATAAAAACTTTCTTCCAAAATTACTCTATATCCCGTGTGGAGCATCATTTCGGCCACTCCTGATGAAATGCAAATAGCAGTTACTCCACTAAATAAAACTGGTTGAAACTGCTTGAACCTGATAAACACATCATTTAACCTTGAATTGAGAAAGTACTAGTTTGTTCTAATGAAATAAAAACTTTCTTCCAAAATTACTCTATATCCCGTGTGGAGCATCATTTCGGCCACTCCTGATGAAATGAAAATAGCAGTTACTCCACTAAATATAATTGTTTGAAAGTGCTTGCAACTGCTATGTCCATCATGTTTTACCTTGAATTGAGAAAGTACTAGTTTGTTCTAATGAAATAAAAACTTTATTCCAAAATTACTCAATATCCCGTGTGGAGCATCATTTCGGCCACTCCTGATGAAATGAAAATAGCAGTTACTCCACTAAATATAATTGTTTGAAAGTGCTTGCAACTGCTATGTCCATCATGTTTTACCTTGAATTGAGAAAGTGCTAGTTTGTTCTAATGAAATAAAAACTTTATTCCAAAATCACTCTATATCCCGTGTGGAGCATCATTTCGGCCACTCCTGATGAAATGAAAATAGCAGTTACTCCACTAAATAAAACTGATTGAAACTGCTTGAACCTGATAAACACATCATTTAACCTTGAATTGAGAAAGTACTAGTTTGTTCTAATGAAATAAAAACTTTCTTCCAAAATTACTCTATATCCCGTGTGGAGCATCATTTCGGCTACTCCTAATGAAATGAAAATAGCAGTTACTCCACTAAATATAATTGGTTGAAACTGCTTGAACCTGATAAACACATCATTTAACCTTGAATTGAGAAAGTACTAGTTTGTTCTAATGAAATAAAAACTTTATTCCAAAATTACTCAATATCCCGTGTGGAGCATCATTTCGGCCACTCCTGATGAAATGAAAATAGCAGTTACTCCACTAAATATAATTGTTTGAAAGTGCTTGCAACTGCTATGTCCATCATGTTTTACCTTGAATTGAGAAAGTGCTAGTTTGTTCTAATGAAATAAAAACTTTATTCCAAAATCACTCTATATCCCGTGTGGAGCATCATTTCGGCCACTCCTGATGAAATGAAAATAGCAGTTACTCCACTAAATAAAACTGATTGAAACTGCTTGAACCTGATAAACACATCATTTAACCTTGAATTGAGAAAGTACTAGTTTGTTCTAAGGAAATAAAAACTTTATTCCAAAATCACTCTATATCCCGTGAGGAGCATCATTTCGGCCACTCCTGATGAAATGAAAATAGCAGTTACTCCACTAAATATAATTGGTTGAAAGTACTTGCAACTGCTAAGTCCATCATGTTTAAGCTTGAATTGAGAAAGTACTAGTTTATTCTAAGGAAATAAAAACTTTCTTCCAAAATTACTCTATATCCCGTGTGGAGCATCATTTCGGCCACTCCTGATGAAATGCAAATAGCAGTTACTCCACTAAATAAAACTGGTTGAAACTGCTTGAACCTGATAAACACATCATTTAACCTTGAATTGAGAAAGTACTAGTTTGTTCTAATGAAATAAAAACTTTCTTCCAAAATTACTCTATATCCCGTGTGGAGCATCATTTCGGCCACTCCTGATGAAATGAAAATAGCAGTTACTCCACTAAATATAATTGTTTGAAAGTGCTTGCAACTGCTATGTCCATCATGTTTTACCTTGAATTGAGAAAGTACTAGTTTGTTCTAATGAAATAAAAACTTTATTCCAAAATCACTCTATATCCCGTGTGGAGCATCATTTCGGCCACTCCTGATGAAATGAAAATAGCAGTTACTCCACTAAATAAAACTGATTGAAACTGCTTGAACCTGATAAACACATCATTTAACCTTGAATTGAGAAAGTACTAGTTTGTTCTAAGGAAATAAAAACTTTATTCCAAAATCACTCTATATCCCGTGAGGAGCATCATTTCGGCCACTCCTGATGAAATGAAAATAGCAGTTACTCCACTAAATATAATTGGTTGAAAGTACTTGCAACTGCTAAGTCCATCATGTTTAAGCTTGAATTGAGAAAGTACTAGTTTATTCTAAGGAAATAAAAACTTTCTTCCAAAATTACTCTATATCCCGTGTGGAGCATCATTTCGGCCACTCCTGATGAAATGCAAATAGCAGTTACTCCACTAAATAAAACTGGTTGAAACTGCTTGAACCTGATAAACACATCATTTAACCTTGAATTGAGAAAGTACTAGTTTGTTCTAATGAAATAAAAACTTTATTCCAAAATCACTCTATATCCCGTGAGGAGCACCATTTCGGCCACTCCTGATGAAATGAAAATAGCAGTTACTCCACTAAATAAAACTGGTTGAAACTGCTTGAACCTGATAAACAGATCATTTAAAAGTTGAATAGTGAGAGTTTAGTATGTTTCGTGAAATACAAACTTTATTCTAAAAACACACTCAGTATCTCGTCTGAAGCATTTTTTTCGGCCACAACTGATGAGAAGACCATAAGCAGTCAAATCCAGCATAATGAAACTGCTTAAACCTGATAAACACTTCATGTTTAAACTTGAATCGTGAAAGTATGACTATGGTCTAGTAAAATACAAACTTTATTCTAAAAACCAACTCTCAAGCTCCTCATCCTATCTCTAAGGGTGCGCTCAGCCACCCTACGCAGGAAGCTCACTTCAACCGCTTGTATCCGGGATCTCGTTCTTTCGGTCATGACCCATAGTTCATGGCTGTGGTGGAGGCAATAACTCGGGTCTGGGAGGAGTTTGGAGAGGCCATGGAAGAGGACTTTCGGTCTGCCCCGAGGAAATTCTGGCAAACCGACTCCATGCTCCGGGAGCATGGAGTCCGGGGCCCTTCATCCCTGCAACATCGCGTGACACGGGGACGGTACCTCTGGACAGGCAGAATGGGGTCGTGGTCCCTCTCTTCAAGGAGGGGGATCGGAGGGTGTGTTCCAACTACAGAGGGATCACACTCCTCAGCCTCCCCAGGAAAGTCTATTCCAGTGTACTGGAGTGGAGGGTCCGGCCGTTAGTCAAACCTTGGATCCAAGAGGAATAATGCGGTTTTCATTCTGGTCGTGGAACACTGGACCAGCTCTATACCCTCCACCAGCTGCTTGAGGGTTCATGGGAGTTTGCCCAACCAGTCCACATGTGGACACACATCTGGATCTTGAGAAGGCGTTCGACCGCGTCCCCTGAGACATCCTGTGGGGGGGTGCTCCGGGAGCATGGAGTCCGGGGCCCTTTGTTAAGCGCTGTTCGGTCTTTGTATTCCCGGAACAGGAGTTTGGTTTGCATTGGCGGCAATAAGTCAGACCTGTTTGCAGTGGTTTCACCTGATCCGCCAGTGGCAGACAGAAAAAAGCATTAGCCAAATCTATACAAGAGAAAAATCTATGTTCAGGTGAGAGATGTGACAATGCAGTTTTGAGATGTCTGGAATCTCGTTTCTCTGCACATGTTGCCGGGACCGGCAGCCAGGGGGGACTCGGCTGAGATCCTCAACACCAGCCCCTGGGTACTTCTCAGGGTGATAAAGAGGAAGTGGTCCGAGCCCAGGTGAACGGGTCGATTTAAGGTCGTCGAGAGGACGTCTCACGCTGTTCGGCTGAGTGACAAAGGCTCCCCAGGAAAGTCTATTCCAGGGTACTGGAGAGGAGGGTCCGGCCGTTAGTCGAACCCTGGATAAAAGAGGAACAATGCGGTGCCATCTGTCGCAGTGTACTCTGGCGGGAGAACCACATCGCACTCTTCAGGAGACCTCCATCCATCTGAAGCAAGTTGCCCCTGGATCGGCTGATCCAGGAGACAGCTCCACACGTCAAAGGGCGGAATAATCCCTGTACACCGAAGTAAGAAGAACACAGAGAAGTAGACGACAGCAAGGGAGGAGGTGAAATAGCGCTCCTCTCTGTTCATGTGACGTGCCAAGTCCATCCATCCATCCATCCATTTTCTGCCGCTTATCCGGGGCCGCGTCGCGGAGGCAACTCTGCTCAGACTTCCCTCACCCCAGACACTTCCTCCAGCTCTTCCGGTGGCACCCCAAGGCGTTCCCAGGCCAGCCGAGAGACAGGGCAACTCCAGAGAGAGAGGGCAACTCCAGAGCAGTGGAGTATCCAGCCCCCGTCGAGGAGCTGGGTTCCGGAGTCCAAGCTGTAAGTGGAGGCGAGCCCGACTATATCTAGACGGTATCTCTCAGCCTCCCTCACAAGCTCGGGCTCCTTCCCCCCCAGCGAGGTCACATTCCATGTCCCAATAGCCAGATTCTGTGGCCGGGGATCGGGTCGTCGAGGCCTCTGCCGTCGACTGCCCCCCAATCCACAATGCACCCAACCCCTACGGCAGCCTCTGTAGGTGGTGGGCCCACAGGAGGGGCAAGTCCCCCGACAACATAGCTCCGAGGGTCATTCGGGTGCTCAAACTCCCCCACCACGACAAGGTTGCAGTTCAAGGGGGAGTCACCACCGTTTAAAAGTTTTGTATGTTGCTATTTGAGTATATGATTGTTGATTTTGCTTACATATGACCTCTATTATACGAAGAGTGCCTCATACTGTATTGACACTAATTATTGACCTCTGGGGTCAGAGGTCAAAAGGGGAATTGAAGGAATATCGTGGTTGAACATTTGTTTTCTGTGTGACAACTGGACATATTGTATTCAGTTGTGTTTCTACACTACTGGGGTTTCTCCCACTGCCCAAGTTGGGAAAACACAGCTATAAATCCATGTTCAGGGACATTCCAAGTTGGTTGGCGATGTCTCCTCAGTGCTCTACTTGCAAAAACATGGTCAAGGTAAGATTGGATCAACAGATAAGAGGTCAGAGGTCACTTTGTCCCACAGAACGTCAAGCTCTGAGAAGAACCAGTTTGAAGCAGTTTTGGGAACAAAGGAATAGCAAATTCACTATAGCAACGCATACATCACGAGGAACCGACCAATGTGAGGTTGAGGTGGTGTATGCAAATGTATAAATATGAACCACGTGTTGCAGTTGTGCCCTTCTTCATTGTAAACCTGGCCTGCACACTTGGGTCTGCAAGGAAGAACGGTCTGAGCTCGTATTATGTAATCTGATATATGTATTTTTGTAATCTCTTGTTTGTGTGATTATTAAATTCACTATTGAAGAAATTAACTCTGTTCCTGCCTCTCCCGGATCAAACGAACAAGCAGGAATTCAGGGGAACACAGGAACGAATTCCAACACTAAGCATCTCTACCTAAAGTCAGTAACACGATTTCTCTAGATTAAACCAGTCTGAGATGCTATATCTAAAGACAGTAACGGGATTGATTGTTTTTTTTTTGTTTGTTTTTTTTAATTAAACCAGCCTGAGCAGCTCCATCTACAGACAGTAACGTGATTTTCTAAATCAAACCAGCCTGAGCAGCACCATCTAGAGACAGTAACGTGATTTTCTAAATCAAACCAGCCTGATCAGCTCTATCTAAAGACAGTAATGTGATTTTCTAGATCAAACCAGCCTGATCACCTCTATCTAAAGGCAGTAACACGATTTGTCTAGATTAAACCAGCCTGAGCAGCTCTATCTTAAGAAAATAACATGATTTTTTTCTCAATTAAACCAGCCTGAGCAGCTCTATCTTAAAGGAGTACAGTAGGATTTTCCCGAATTTTAGGAAAGAACCGCCCTCTCCACCTTTTGAAAAATGCACGCAAAGCTCTACCTGCTCCCGAGATGGAACGCCTACTAAAACGTGTGCGAGAGACATGAACGAGCCCAGTTCTCCTCGTGCACGCACTGTTTACAAGTCACAAGTCAGCATTGACACGATTTTCCTCGATTAAACCATGGTCCAAGTGGAGGAACGTGGGAGCAGCGCTTCAAAGGGTTGAGTGGAAATCTCCACCAACGGCTGATCCCACGTTTCATCGGGCTCATCGATCCCTCCGGACAGGGCCTCACAGCCAGAGACAGGTGAGCCGTTTAGGGACTATTCAGTAACAAGAACTTAGAGCTGTGATTTCACTTGTATATAAGTTAAAGATGTAAAGCAAAGTTGGACTCTTCAGGTGATGAAATATACATTAAATGTCCACCAATGACTGTTGAGATGGTTGATCATTTAGTTTTAAACGTAGTAAACATAGAAAATACTGTGGCTGGTTATTGTGATTAAATTAAATTACATCTCACAACAAAACATGCTTTTAAAATAACAAAGACATTTGATCCAAATTACATTGAATTTAATACAAGAGACCCATTCTACAAAACAAACCTTTCCTCCTGCAATTAGCCTTTCAATACCACCTCACTCCGTGTGTGTTGTCCTCACAATCAATCAAAGTGATCTGGTGTCTCCTGGTGTTGATCTTAAGAGTCTCTCAACTTGTGGAACCTGTGCATTTAACACTTTTCTTTTGTCTACAGTGTGTTGTGGGAATCTCCCAGAACCTGTATCTCGCCCACCTTGCTGCTCCTCCTGTCACCTGCAGTACAAGGTGATTTTGTCTGTCCACTTCTGGCTCTAAAGACTCTTCTGGCTGTTTGTACCTACATGAACATCATTACATGCAGCTTGTTTACCAGAGCTTTACTTCAAGTCATTGCACAGCTAGAAAACTTTAGTTTAGTAAGTCTCAGTAAGGTCTGAGTGTGTATCACATGTTTAGGTGCAACCAGGGTTGGGTAGTCATGGAATACATGTAACAGTGTTACATAATTAGGATACAAAAAACATATAACTGTAATCTGTTACAGTACATAAAAAAATGTGTAATCTCGTTACAGGTATGCTCGATAAAAACTGGGATTACTGAGCAGGATTACAGTAGAAATCCGATGGAATAAACTAGAAATGCAGCTGTCACATGCGCCATGCACTGGCATTGCGACACTTCCCGACGCTTTCAGGCTGACAATCCATGCTTTGCCATGGATTCTGCAGACAGTTGCTTTCATCACTATGTTTTAAAGTCGGAGAAATCTCTTAACCTCTCTGTACAATGCAAACTATGTCTCCCAGCCGTGAAAGTGCTGTGAACGTCCAGGAACTGGACATCTCACCTGAAGAAACATAGAAACATAAAACCTGCTCACTTTCACTGATACACACATGGACTCTGTTTACTAGTTTTATTAGCTCGTAACATGCTTCCTACCTGTTCTCAATACGTTTAGAGGCTCTTGTGTTTTAGGGATTAATTGGGGCGACACGTGCCATCACTTTTTTCTTTTTACTCAATGAGTGATTCCTGCTGCCAGATACAGCCTCTCATCAAACATTCACATTTATTCCGGAAAAAAAACAACATTAAAACTAATGAGGAAACGGGTCGAGAGAGAGAGAGAGAGAGAGAGAGAGAGAGAGAGAGAGAGAGAGAGAGAGAGAGAGAGAGAGAGAGAGAGAGAGAGAGAGAGTTTTAGAAAAGATGGGCACATTTTCTTGAATAGAAATTGAAAGCTTTATTTGTATTGTGGTTTTGATTCTCAAAAAAAAAAAATCAATGTTAGACACCTGATTGGTTACTGAGTTTTGATAGTTCAAAACTTGTTAAGTGCAATTTGTGTCTGCTGTGTATAAGATGTGTCAGTACACTGAGCAGATGACACTTTCTATTCTTTCTTGTCATTTTTTTATGTTTTATTATGGCCAGGCAAGAGTAGAGGCACGGCTTTTCAGAGGTTGATGGACTCTGTGCTGCGCGACCTCGCTTTCGTTTCTGTTTACCTGGACGACATCTTGGTGGCTAGTTCTTCAGTTGAGGAGCATTTTTCACACCTAAAGCAAGTTTTTCAGCGCCTTGAGCAGGGGTGGGCAATTTTTTTTCCGAAGGGGCCAAATGAGAAGCAGAAAATATTGTGGAGGGCCTTGCCAAAAGTTTAAACTCTATTCTGCATATGAATTTTATTTCTAAATTGAAAGCAGTAAATGGCATTGTTTACACATGCTGGTAAGTGTCTGTGTTATTATTAGGTAAAGACTGTCTATTAAGACATCACAATGTCTTTGTATGCCAAATATCATTAACAAGATATGTCACATTATGATTGTCAAACTGCCAAGCTGTGCAGACAAAAAGTAATAGTGAACACACATTTGGGTATTTTCTTGTTCAGTGAGAGAAATCTAGCCTTTGCTGCCCTTTAACGAGTGCATCAAAGTCAGGTTGAATGTCTGAGGTGGAGATGCGAAGCACAGCTGACAGATGATCATCAGTAAGAGAGGATCTGAACCTGGATTTGGTAAACTTCATTACTGAGAATGTTTGTTCACATATGTAGGTAGATCCAAACAGAACCAACATCTTCTGAGCATGTCTCCTCATGTTTGGAAAGTTCTCCTCCTTAAGAGATGAGTAGAACTCCAGCAGTGATGCTGACTTAAAGTGCTCTGCCAGTACTGTGTCAGACTGCAGGTCAATGAGCTCCAGCTGAACATCACTGGGTGCATCATCTACTCTGCAGGCAAAGGGAGAGGAAACCAGGTGCATTTCATCCTCAATGTTTTTACAATCATCAAATCGCCTTAAAAACTCACCATGCAAATCTCCTAACATGGATGAGTACCTGCAGAGATGATTAGCTGATGGTCTGACTTCTTTAAGGGTTTGCATGTGAGTGAGAGTGTTGTTCTGTAGTTGACTTGAAAGAAACAGCAACTTTCTCATAAAAGCCTTCACCAGGTTATGCATGTCATGAACGAAAAGGCCCTTGCCTTGCAGTTTAGTGCTCAGTTCATTCATCAGTGCCGTCACATCAACAGCAAATGCAAAATCTGCCATCCAGTTCATATCTGAAAGCTCGGGGATGTTTTTGCCTTTCATCTCACAAAACTCTTGAATCTCTGTTTTCAGGTCCCAAAATCTTTTGAGCACTTTGCCCGGACTGAGCCATCTGACAGCTGTGTGGTACATGATGTCACCATGTTCATTCTCATGCTCCTCTAAAATTGCAACAAACTGCCTGTGATTTAATGCTCGTGCCCTGATAAAGTTAACCGTTTTTGTTACAACATCAATAACATGGTTAAGTTTTAGCACAGACCTGCACAGTACATGCTGATGTATAATACAATGTATCAACACTAAATGATGCTCTGTGCCGAGTTCAGTCACTTTATCTTGGATCTGTTTCAAAAGTCCGACATGTTTTCCTGTCATATTCGGACAACCATCAGTAGTGACGCCTACCAGTTTGTCCCATTTCAGTCCAAGCTTGACCATGCATGCATCGACCTCCTTGAACAGATCACTTCCCGTTGTCGTTCCTTTTATTGACCTCAATGCTGCCAGCTCCTCTGTAATCTTGAAGTCCTGCCTTATTCCCCGGAGAAACAAACTGGGCAGTGTCACGGACACCACAGCTCTCATCCAAAGCCAAAGAGAAAAAGTCAAAACTTTCAACTCCACTTTTGAGCTGACATTCGAGATTCTCCGCGATTCCTTCCACCCTTCTGGTGACGGTTCGCCTGGACAGCGGGACTTTTTCAAGTGCTTCTTTATTCTCAGGGCATATTAGCGCGGCAGAGTCCACCAAGCACTCTTTCACAAACTCGCCATCCGAGAACGGCTTGCTGTTTTTAGCTATTTTGTGGGATATGACGAAGCTGGTCTTGGTCGCTGCATCCTGGGCTGTGTGTAGTTTGCTAAAACAGCCTTGTTGTTTTGCTAGCTTTGCTAGCAAGTCTTCTGATATTCGCGCTCTCTCAGCCTCCGCCAAGTGTCTGTATTTCTCCGCGTGTTTTGTCTCATAATGCTGACTCACATTGTACTCCTTAAACACGGCGACGTGCTCTCCACAAACTAAACAGACGGGTTTACCACCGACTTCAGTAAACAAATATTTAGTGCTCAAATCTTCTTGAAATTTCGGCCTTCAGCATCCACCTTTCTTTTCTTGACGTGCCCGTACATCATTGAGGGGCGACAATCACATGCACTGATTGACTTGTTTTACGGGTTACGTATACGACGTACGTAGGTTACGTACACTGTACATAAATAAACAGGCTTCAAAGTAAAAGCATTTCCGTTTTAGTTTATAGAGCCGATGGTTTTAGTCCACACATTAAAATTCGAAAGAAGCTTTTGTTTTCTTAATTCTAAGCAACCTTTCGCGGGCCGGTCAGAATTGGGTCACGGGCCGCATTTGGCCCGCGGGCCTTAAAATGCCCAGGTCTGGCCTTGAGGAACATGGCAATTGTCAACCCTGCTAAGTGCCAGTTTGGTCTGCCTGTGATTGCCTTTTTGGGTCATCGTATTTCAACTCAGGGTGCCATTCCATTGCCTTCTAAGGGGCAAGCGGTGACAGATTTCCCTCGTCCAGCCTCGGTTAAGGCCCTGCAGGAGTTTTTGGGCATGATTAATTTCTACAACCTTTCATATTGAGATTACAACTATATACCAAATAAAGGTTTTATCAGCTCTATCAATTACAATGGTCAAATTGTCTCAATGGCTACAGACAGAAAATCGTGGATTTAAATCCACCTGGAGGTGTTTGTGGAATTAACTTGTGTGTGCATGTGTTTCCTCAGGGTTCTCTGGTTTTCTTTCATAGTCCAATTAAATGCATGTTAATGGTAATACTAAACTGACTCTCTGTGTATGTCCCGTGGTAGACTGATGACGTGTTCTGTTTCTTTTGAAACGTATTTTCAGTGACGTCCAGACAAGACGTCAATATAATGTTCAAGAAAGACGTCTCAAAAAACTTTCATTCAGGCTCTTCTGAGGAAGTCTTCTGGATGTCTAGAGACATCGTCTTTAGTTGTGTTCTGGACCTACATGTTGACACAAAGAACAGTGGCTGTGTAAAACACATTGGTTACTGTGGAACTGTGCTGTGTATTCATCAACAACATCTCACATGTTGGAAGATAAACAAGAGCACGGAGCAACATTTTATCAAAAATAATTTATTTATGAAAAATTATTCATTAGAATAAATTGGTTATTTATCAAATAATAATGACATTGGGCCACCACCAGCTAAACTGGAAATAGTTAATGCCAAAAAAAGTGTTATTTAAATTGATTAATGTTTCTCTTTAGATAAAACAATCTTGAATAACAGGGAAGGTGTGAGATTCGAGCGCAGGCTGTTTCAAACCAGTGAACCAGGACCGCTTGACCCCGTCAGCTAGAAAGGGTATGTACTGGGTTTCAGAAGATGGCAGTGCCTCGAAGTCAGTGGGGACGCGCACTGGGTGGATGTCTGTGACTCACCCCCCCCTTTTGTGCGAGTCCCTTGCGAAGATCGTGTGATAATCGCGGGAGACCTCCTCATACAAATGCATCTCCTTGTTTCTGTTGTGGTAAAGTGCGAGCCTCAGCAGAGCGTTGCTCGGTCTTTGACTCGAAGCCTGAATAAGGTTCTTCTGGTACAGATATGGTCTGTTTACCTGAAATGTCTGTATTCTCTGGTTGAGTCATTGGAGCGTGCACAACCATGTCACCTTCGGTGCTCGGTTTTGTACCCTGAAGAACCTGTTCAAGGTTAACATGGTGAGCGCTGGTGATGGTTTTGGTTGTGGAAATGAGGAGAGTTGTGTCATGCGTGTCGTCGCTGGTGAGGGACGAAGGCAGATTGTCAATGAGATGAGAATTAGTTCAAGATTGTGGAATGAACTGTCAGTTAACATCTCTAAAGGTGGAAATGCGGTCACTTTAATCTGGCCAGGTGTCAGATTTTGGACCCGTGGGTTGGCTGAACGATTGCTGTTAGAAGCTGGGTGGCCTAGTTCTTAGCCAATGGGAGTCGGGCTGACGACTTGGGACCAAAGGCGCCGTTTGGTGGCAGCGAGTCGGTTTAGGATGTCCTGACCAATAAGCAGTTCTTCTGTGTCCAGATCAGTGACGTGGATGGGATGCGTCGCTGACATGTCCTGGAAAGCTGTTGACCCAGACACATTGAGTGATGTGGTGCAAGTCCTGAGTGAAGCCTCGGTTGTTTATGCTACACTCTTCCACCTGAAGTGGCTTTCCTTAAGTGGCATGCGCAAGCGTGGTTCTAGCAACCCGTGCGAAGGTGTCTGAACACATGAGGGGGATTTCTGACCCAGTACCAAGCAGTGAGAGAGTGTCAACAACCCCTACCACCACTGAAGTGTATCTGTGGTTGGCATAGCCAAGATTACCCAAGAATGTCAAATGGGCCTCTTTCACCTCCTGGATCTCCTCCTCCTGCCAAAATGAACTTTGTGTGCGGAGGGGAGGGGCCAAGTCATGCGGTCAGGGGGAGCCAGGTCCCTTCTTACCAGGCGGGTTCAGGTGCTGCTTCACCACTCTGATGCAGGTTTTAATCCACTGTGGGACATCTGCATCCCAGTTGTTTTGAGTCTGACCTCAGCCTCGGTTTTTAGACTTACCTCTCCTCACCTGAGACCTCAGGACACCTGCATCACCATCATAGTTTTCACCTGAACGGTGGTGCAGCTCCCACACCATCTGCGCATGTTTGCAGAGGTCTTTCATGGTGGGGTTTTTGGTCCTGCAGAAAAGGGCGACATCGATCCACACACTGTTGTGGAGGTTGTTAACGAAGAGGGACTTAAAAGTCTGGTCTTTGTCCAATCCTGGTGCATTGTGGCCTTGGAAGTAGGCAGCCCTTAGGCAGCTATAAATACTATCTGGGAGTCTCCGCCCCCTTTTGAGTGATTGTAAATGCACCAAAGTTTGCAGAGGCAGGATCATTGTGCAGGTGATCCTGCTTCCCTAAGCGCATGACAGAGGGCTGAGTAATGGTCTCTGATGGCAGATGGGAGGGACTCTATGTAAACATGGACACTCCTGGATGTCATCTTCCAGAGAAGCGTAAGCTTCTCTCGGGACGAAGGATGAGGCAGGTTGAAGAGGCAGCGTTCAACCTCCACCAGGTTGTCCGCTACACGAATCTCCGGGTTGTTTGGTTTGAACTGCTCTATGTCCTCTGCAAGGGACTCAAGCTGGCTGGTCCAAAGACCAGGTACCCTTGGGATATCGGAATGGTCAGAGTCATCTGAGCTAGAACATCCTGGTTCTCTCCGGTGGAGAGAGTGAGGGAGCTGATAGCACTGTCAGGTGCTGGAAAATGACAATGTTCCTTCTCCTGAAAAGGAGTGAAAGAGCTGCGAGACCACGTGGTGGTGCGGCTGAGAGCACTGATGGATGTGTGTCATAGCAACTCGCTGTTGAGGTTTCTTCTCTCCTGTGTAGACAGGCATAGAAGACCGGTGACAACAGTCTTCAACTGGGTCATGTGGCTCCCGAGGTATCTTTGCTCTGAGCACGCAGTGTCTCTGACGACTCATGGTAGGAGTCACGCAAAAGCTGTGTTTCGAAAAGTGCGAAAATGTTGTTAATGCACCTGTGGCTTTCACTTCTGTAGTCTATACAAATTGTAACCTCGCAACTGCAACACAGTGTTTTTAGCACCTTGGGTGAGCAATAGTCGTGTTAGTGTACATTTATCTGGGTAGATACTTGAATAGTGAAAGTACGAGTTTCTCCTAATGAAATTAAAACTTTATTCTAAAAACATACTCAGTATCTCGTCTGAAGCATCTTTTCGGCCACCACTGATGAAAAGACCATAACAGTCAAATCCAGCATAATAAAAGAGGTTGAAACTGCTTTAACCTTATAAACACTTCATGTTTAAACTTGAATTGAAAAGTACCAGTTTGCTCTAAGGAAATAAAAACTTAATTCCAAAATTACTCTATATCCCGTGTGGAGCATCATTTCGGCCACTCCTAATGAAATGAAAATAGCAGTTACTCCACTAAATATAATTGGTTGAAAGTACTTGCAACTGCTAAGTCCATCATGTTTAAACTTGAATTGAGAAAGTACTAGTTTGTTCTAAGGAAATAAAAACTTTCTTCTAAAATTACTCTATATCCCGTGTGGAGCATCATTTCGGCCACTCCTGATGAAATGAAAATAGCAGTTACTCCACTAAATATAATTGTTTGAAAGTGCTTGAACCTGATAAACACATCATTTAACCTTGAATTGAGAAAGTACTAGTTTGTTCTAATGAAATAAAAACTTTCTTCCAAAATTACTCTATATCCCGTGTGGAGCATCATTTCGGCCACTCCTGATGAAATGAAAATAGCAGTTACTCCACTAAATATAATTGTTTGAAAGTGCTTGCAACTGCTATGTCCATCATGTTTTACCTTGAATTGAGAAAGTGCTAGTTTGTTCTAATGAAATAAAAACTTTATTCCAAAATCACTCTATATCCCGTGTGGAGCATCATTTCGGCCACTCCTGATGAAATGAAAATAGCAGTTACTCAACTAAATAAAACTGATTGAAACTGCTTGAACCTGATAAACACATCATTTAACCTTGAATTGAGAAAGTACTAGTTTGTTCTAAGGAAATAAAAACTTTATTCCAAAATCACTCTATATCCCGTGAGGAGCATCATTTCGGCCACTCCTGATGAAATGAAAATAGCAGTTACTCCACTAAATATAATTGGTTGAAAGTACTTGCAACTGCTAAGTCCATCATGTTTAAACTTGAATTGAGAAAGTACTAGTTTGTTCTAAGGAAATAAAAACTTTCTTCCAAAATTACTCTATATCCCGTGTGGAGCATCATTTCGGCCACTCCTGATGAAATGAAAATAGCAGTTACTCCACTAAATATAATTGTTTGAAAGTGCTTGAACCTGATAAACACATCATTTAACCTTGAATTGAGAAAGTACTAGTTTGTTCTAATGAAATAAAAACTTTATTCCAAAATCACTCTATATCCCGTGAGGAGCATCATTTCGGCCACTACTGATGAAATGAAAATAGCAGTTACTCCACTAAATAAAACTGGTTGAATCTGCTTGAACCTGATAAACACATCATTTAACCTTGAATTGAGAAAGTACTAGTTTGTTCTAAGGAAATAAAAACTTTATTCCAAAATCACTCTATATCCCGTGAGGAGCATCATTTCGGCCACTCCTGATGAAATGAAAATAGCAGTTACTCCACTAAATAAAACTGGTTGAAACTGCTTGAACCTGATAAACACATCATTTAACCTTGAATTGAGAAAGTACTAGTTTGTTCTAATGAAATAAAAACTTTCTTCCAAAATTACTTTATATCCCGTGTGGAGCATCATTTCGGCTACTCCTAATGAAATGAAAATAGCAGTTACTCCACTAAATATAATTGGTTGAAACTGCTTGAACCTGATAAACACATCATTTAACCTTGAATTGAGAAAGTACTAGTTTGTTCTAATGAAATAAAAACTTTATTCCAAAATCACTCTATATCTCGTGTGGAGCATCATTTCGGCCACTACTGATGAAATGAAAATAGCAGTTACTCCACTAAATAAAACTGGTTGAAACTGCTTGAACCTGATAAACACATCATTTAACCTTGAATTGAGAAAGTACTAGTTTGTTCTAATGAAATAAAAACTTTCTTCCAAAATTACTCTATATCCCGTGTGGAGCATCATTTCGGCCACTCCTGATGAAATGAAAATAGCAGTTACTCCACTAAATATAATTGTTTGAAAGTGCTTGCAACTGCTATGTCCATCATGTTTTACCTTGAATTGAGAAAGTGCTAGTTTGTTCTAATGAAATAAAAACTTTATTCCAAAATCACTCTATATCCCGTGTGGAGCATCATTTCGGCCACTCCTGATGAAATGAAAATAGCAGTTACTCCACTAAATAAAACTGATTGAAACTGCTTGAACCTGATAAACACATCATTTAACCTTGAATTGAGAAAGTACTAGTTTGTTCTAAGGAAATAAAAACTTTATTCCAAAATCACTCTATATCCCGTGAGGAGCATCATTTCGGCCACTCCTGATGAAATGAAAATAGCAGTTACTCCACTAAATATAATTGGTTGAAAGTACTTGCAACTGCTAAGTCCATCATGTTTAAGCTTGAATTGAGAAAGTACTAGTTTATTCTAAGGAAATAAAAACTTTCTTCCAAAATTACTCTATATCCCGTGTGGAGCATCATTTCGGCCACTCCTGATGAAATGCAAATAGCAGTTACTCCACTAAATAAAACTGGTTGAAACTGCTTGAACCTGATAAACACATCATTTAACCTTGAATTGAGAAAGTACTAGTTTGTTCTAATGAAATAAAAACTTTCTTCCAAAATTACTCTATATCCCGTGTGGAGCATCATTTCGGCCACTCCTGATGAAATGAAAATAGCAGTTACTCCACTAAATATAATTGTTTGAAAGTGCTTGCAACTGCTATGTCCATCATGTTTTACCTTGAATTGAGAAAGTGCTAGTTTGTTCTAATGAAATAAAAACTTTATTCCAAAATCACTCTATATCCCGTGTGGAGCATCATTTCGGCCACTCCTGATGAAATGAAAATAGCAGTTACTCCACTAAATAAAACTGATTGAAACTGCTTGAACCTGATAAACACATCATTTAACCTTGAATTGAGAAAGTACTAGTTTGTTCTAAGGAAATAAAAACTTTATTCCAAAATCACTCTATATCCCGTGAGGAGCATCATTTCGGCCACTCCTGATGAAATGAAAATAGCAGTTACTCCACTAAATAAAACTGGTTGAAACTGCTTGAACCTGATAAACAGATCATTTAAAAGTTGAATAGTGAGAGTTTAGTATGTTTCGTGAAATACAAACTTTATTCTAAAAACACACTCAGTATCTCGTCTGAAGCATTTTTTCGGCCACAACTGATGAGAAGACCATAAGCAGTCAAATCCAGCATAATGAAACTGCTTAAACCTGATAAACACTTCATGTTTAAACTTGAATCGTGAAAGTATGACTATGGTCTAGTAAAATACAAACTTTATTCTAAAAACCAACTCTCAAGCTCCTCATCCTATCTCTAAGGGTGCGCTCAGCCACCCTACGCAGGAAGCTCACTTCAACCGCTTGTATCCGGGATCTCGTTCTTTCGGTCATGACCCATAGTTCATGGCTGTGGTGGAGGCAATAACTCGGGTCTGGGAGGAGTTTGGAGAGGCCATGGAAGAGGACTTTCGGTCTGCCCCGAGGAAATTCTGGCAAACCGACTCCATGCTCCGGGAGCATGGAGTCCGGGGCCCTTCATCCCTGCAACATCGCGTGACGCGGGGACGGTACCTCTGGACAGGCAGAATGGGGTCGTGGTCCCTCTCTTCAAGGAGGGGGATCGGAGGGTGTGTTCCAACTACAGAGGGATCACACTCCTCAGCCTCCCCAGGAAAGTCTATTCCAGTGTACTGGAGTGGAGGGTCCGGCCGTTAGTCAAACCTTGGATCCAAGAGGAATAATGCGGTTTTCATTCTGGTCGTGGAACACTGGACCAGCTCTATACCCTCCACCAGCTGCTTGAGGGTTCATGGGAGTTTGCCCAACCAGTCCACATGTGGACACACATCTGGATCTTGAGAAGGCGTTCGACCGCGTCCCCTGAGACATCCTTTGGGGGGGTGCTCCGGGAGCATGGAGTCCGGGGCCCTTTGTTAAGCGCTGTTCGGTCTTTGTATTCCCGGAACAGGAGTTTGGTTTGCATTGGCGGCAATAAGTCAGACCTGTTTGCAGTGGTTTCACCTGATCCGCCAGTGGCAGACAGAAAAAAGCATTAGCCAAATCTATACAAGAGAAAAATCTATGTTCAGGTGAGAGATGTGACAATGCAGTTTTGAGATGTCTGGAATCTCGTTTCTCTGCACATGTTGCCGGGACCGGCAGCCAGGGGGGACTCGGCTGAGATCCTCAACACCAGCCCCTGGGTACTTCTCAGGGTGATAAAGAGGAAGTGGTCCGAGCCCAGGTGAACGGGTCGATTTAAGGTCGTCGAGAGGACGTCTCACGCTGTTCGGCTGAGTGACAAAGGCTCCCCAGGAAAGTCTATTCCAGGGTACTGGAGAGGAGGGTCCGGCCGTTAGTCGAACCCTGGATAAAAGAGGAACAATGCGGTGCCATCTGTCGCAGTGTACTCTGGCGGGAGAACCACATCGCACTCTTCAGGAGACCTCCATCCATCTGAAGCAAGTTGCCCCTGGATCGGCTGATCCAGGAGACAGCTCCACACGTCAAAGGGCGGAATAATCCCTGTACACCGAAGTAAGAAGAACACAGAGAAGTAGACGACAGCAAGGGAGGAGGTGAAATAGCGCTCCTCTCTGTTCATGTGACGTGCCAAGTCCATCCATCCATCCATCCATTTTCTGCCGCTTATCCGGGGCCGCGTCGCGGAGGCAACTCTGCTCAGACTTCCCTCACCCCAGACACTTCCTCCAGCTCTTCCGGTGGCACCCCAAGGCGTTCCCAGGCCAGCCGAGAGACAGGGCAACTCCAGAGAGAGAGGGCAACTCCAGAGCAGTGGAGTATCCAGCCCCCGTCGAGGAGCTGGGTTCCGGAGTCCAAGCTGTAAGTGGAGGCGAGCCCGACTATATCTAGACGGTATCTCTCAGCCTCCCTCACAAGCTCGGGCTCCTTCCCCCCCAGCGAGGTCACATTCCATGTCCCAATAGCCAGATTCTGTGGCCGGGGATCGGGTCGTCGAGGCCTCTGCCGTCGACTGCCCCCCAATCCACAATGCACCCAACCCCTACGGCAGCCTCTGTAGGTGGTGGGCCCACAGGAGGGGCAAGTCCCCCGACAACATAGCTCCGAGGGTCATTCGGGTGCTCAAACTCCCCCACCACGACAAGGTTGCAGTTCAAGGGGGAGTCACCACCGTTTAAAAGTTTTGTATGTTGCTATTTGAGTATATGATTGTTGATTTTGCTTACATATGACCTCTATTATACGAAGAGTGCCTCATACTGTATTGACACTAATTATTGACCTCTGGGGTCAGAGGTCAAAAGGGGAATTGAAGGAATATCGTGGTTGAACATTTGTTTTCTGTGTGACAACTGGACATATTGTATTCAGTTGTGTTTCTACACTACTGGGGTTTCTCCCACTGCCCAAGTTGGGAAAACACAGCTATAAATCCATGTTCAGGGACATTCCAAGTTGGTTGGCGATGTCTCCTCAGTGCTCTACTTGCAAAAACATGGTCAAGGTAAGATTGGATCAACAGATAAGAGGTCAGATGTCACTTTGTCCCACAGAACGTCAAGCTCTGAGAAGAACCAGTTTGAAGCAGTTTTGGGAACAAAGGAATAGCAAATTCACTATAGCAACGCATACATCACGAGGAACCGACCAATGTGAGGTTGAGGTGGTGTATGCAAATGTATAAATATGAACCACGTGTTGCAGTTGTGCCCTTCTTCATTGTAAACCTGGCCTGCACACTTGGGTCTGCAAGGAAGAACGGTCTGAGCTCGTATTATGTAATCTGATATATGTATTTTTGTAATCTCTTGTTTGTGTGATTATTAAATTCACTATTGAAGAAATTAACTCTGTTCCTGCCTCTCCCGGATCAAACGAACAAGCAGGAATTCAGGGGAACACAGGAACGAATTCCAACACTAAGCATCTCTACCTAAAGTCAGTAACACGATTTCTCTAGATTAAACCAGTCTGAGATGCTATATCTAAAGACAGTAACGGGATTGATTGTTTTTTTTTTGTTTGTTTTTTTTAATTAAACCAGCCTGAGCAGCTCCATCTACAGACAGTAACGTGATTTTCTAAATCAAACCAGCCTGAGCAGCACCATCTAGAGACAGTAACGTGATTTTCTAAATCAAACCAGCCTGATCAGCTCTATCTAAAGACAGTAATGTGATTTTCTAGATCAAACCAGCCTGATCACCTCTATCTAAAGGCAGTAACACGATTTGTCTAGATTAAACCAGCCTGAGCAGCTCTATCTTAAGAAAATAACATGATTTTTTTCTCAATTAAACCAGCCTGAGCAGCTCTATCTTAAAGGAGTACAGTAGGATTTTCCCGAATTTTAGGAAAGAACCGCCCTCTCCACCTTTTGAAAAATGCACGCAAAGCTCTACCTGCTCCCGAGATGGAACGCCTACTAAAACGTGTGCGAGAGACATGAACGAGCCCAGTTCTCCTCGTGCACGCACTGTTTACAAGTCACAAGTCAGCATTGACACGATTTTCCTCGATTAAACCATGGTCCAAGTGGAGGAACGTGGGAGCAGCGCTTCAAAGGGTTGAGTGGAAATCTCCACCAACGGCTGATCCCACGTTTCATCGGGCTCATCCATCCCTCCGGACAGGGCCTCACAGCCAGAGACAGGTGAGCCGTTTAGGGACTATTCAGTAACAAGAACTTAGAGCTGTGATTTCACTTGTATATAAGTTAAAGATGTAAAGCAAAGTTGGACTCTTCAGGTGATGAAATATACATTAAATGTCCACCAATGACTGTTGAGATGGTTGATCATTTAGTTTTAAACGTAGTAAACATAGAAAATACTGTGGCTGGTTATTGTGATTAAATTAAATTACATCTCACAACAAAACATGCTTTTAAAATAACAAAGACATTTGATCCAAATTACATTGAATTTAATACAAGAGACCCATTCTACAAAACAAACCTTTCCTCCTGCAATTAGCCTTTCAATACCACCTCACTCCGTGTGTGTTGTCCTCACAATCAATCAAAGTGATCTGGTGTCTCCTGGTGTTGATCTTAAGAGTCTCTCAACTTGTGGAACCTGTGCATTTAACACTTTTCTTTTGTCTACAGTGTGTTGTGGGAATCTCCCAGAACCTGTATCTCGCCCACCTTGCTGCTCCTCCTGTCACCTGCAGTACAAGGTGATTTCGTCTGTCCACTTCTGGCTCTAAAGACTCTTCTGGCTGTTTGTACCTACATGAACATCATTACATGCAGCTTGTTTACCAGAGCTTTACTTCAAGTCATTGCACAGCTAGAAAACTTTAGTTTAGTAAGTCTCAGTAAGGTCTGAGTGTGTATCACATGTTTAGGTGCAACCAGGGTTGGGTAGTCATGGAATACATGTAACAGTGTTACATAATTAGGATACAAAAAACATATAACTGTAATCTGTTACAGTACATAAAAAAATGTGTAATCTCGTTACAGGTATGCTCGATAAAAACTGGGATTACTGAGCAGGATTACAGTAGAAATCCGATGGAATAAACTAGAAATGCAGCTGTCACATGCGCCATGCACTGGCATTGCGACACTTCCCGACGCTTTCAGGCTGACAATCCATGCTTTGCCATGGATTCTGCAGACAGTTGCTTTCATCACTATGTTTTAAAGTCGGAGAAATCTCTTAACCTCTCTGTACAATGCAAACTATGTCTCCCAGCCGTGAAAGTGCTGTGAACGTCCAGGAACTGGACATCTCACCTGAAGAAACATAGAAACATAAAACCTGCTCACTTTCACTGATACACACATGGACTCTGTTTACTAGTTTTATTAGCTCGTAACATGCTTCCTACCTGTTCTCAATACGTTTAGAGGCTCTTGTGTTTTAGGGATTAATTGGGGCGACACGTGCCATCACTTTTTTCTTTTTACTCAATGAGTGATTCCTGCTGCCAGATACAGCCTCTCATCAAACATTCACATTTATTCCGGAAAAAAAACAACATTAAAACTAATGAGGAAACGGGTCGAGAGAGAGAGAGAGAGAGAGAGAGAGAGAGAGAGAGAGAGAGAGAGAGAGAGAGAGAGAGAGCGAGAGAGAGAGAGAGAGAGAGAGTTTTAGAAAAGATGGGCACATTTTCTTGAATAGAAATTGAAAGCTTTATTTGTATTGTGGTTTTGATTCTCAAAAAAAAAAAAATCAATGTTAGACACCTGATTGGTTACTGAGTTTTGATAGTTCAAAACTTGTTAAGTGCAATTTGTGTCTGCTGTGTATAAGATGTGTCAGTACACTGAGCAGATGACACTTTCTATTCTTTCTTGTCATTTTTTTATGTTTTATTATGGCCAGGCAAGAGTAGAGGCACGGCTTTTCAGAGGTTGATGGACTCTGTGCTGCGCGACCTCGCTTTCGTTTCTGTTTACCTGGACGACATCTTGGTGGCTAGTTCTTCAGTTGAGGAGCATTTTTCACACCTAAAGCAAGTTTTTCAGCGCCTTGAGCAGGGGTGGGCAATTTTTTTTCCGAAGGGGCCAAATGAGAAGCAGAAAATATTGTGGAGGGCCTTGCCAAAAGTTTAAACTCTATTCTGCATATGAATTTTATTTCTAAATTGAAAGCAGTAAATGGCATTGTTTACACATGCTGGTAAGTGTCTGTGTTATTATTAGGTAAAGACTGTCTATTAAGACATCACAATGTCTTTGTATGCCAAATATCATTAACAAGATATGTCACATTATGATTGTCAAACTGCCAAGCTGTGCAGACAAAAAGTAATAGTGAACACACATTTGGGTATTTTCTTGTTCAGTGAGAGAAATCTAGCCTTTGCTGCCCTTTAACGAGTGCATCAAAGTCAGGTTGAATGTCTGAGGTGGAGATGCGAAGCACAGCTGACAGATGATCATCAGTAAGAGAGGATCTGAACCTGGATTTGGTAAACTTCATTACTGAGAATGTTTGTTCACATATGTAGGTAGATCCAAACAGAACCAACATCTTCTGAGCATGTCTCCTCATGTTTGGAAAGTTCTCCTCCTTAAGAGATGAGTAGAACTCCAGCAGTGATGCTGACTTAAAGTGCTCTGCCAGTACTGTGTCAGACTGCAGGTCAATGAGCTCCAGCTGAACATCACTGGGTGCATCATCTACTCTGCAGGCAAAGGGAGAGGAAACCAGGTGCATTTCATCCTCAATGTTTTTACAATCATCAAATCGCCTTAAAAACTCACCATGCAAATCTCCTAACATGGATGAGTACCTGCAGAGATGATTAGCTGATGGTCTGACTTCTTTAAGGGTTTGCATGTGAGTGAGAGTGTTGTTCTGTAGTTGACTTGAAAGAAACAGCAACTTTCTCATAAAAGCCTTCACCAGGTTATGCATGTCATGAACGAAAAGGCCCTTGCCTTGCAGTTTAGTGCTCAGTTCATTCATCAGTGCCGTCACATCAACAGCAAATGCAAAATCTGCCATCCAGTTCATATCTGAAAGCTCGGGGATGTTTTTGCCTTTCATCTCACAAAACTCTTGAATCTCTGTTTTCAGGTCCCAAAATCTTTTGAGCACTTTGCCCGGACTGAGCCATCTGACAGCTGTGTGGTACATGATGTCACCATGTTCATTCTCATGCTCCTCTAAAAGTGCAACAAACTGCCTGTGATTTAATGCTCGTGCCCTGATAAAGTTAACCGTTTTTGTTACAACATCAATAACATGGTTAAGTTTTAGCACAGACCTGCACAGTACATGCTGATGTATAATACAATGTATCAACACTAAATGATGCTCTGTGCCGAGTTCAGTCACTTTATCTTGGATCTGTTTCAAAAGTCCGACATGTTTTCCTGTCATATTCGGACAACCATCAGTAGTGACGCCTACCAGTTTGTCCCATTTCAGTCCAAGCTTGACCATGCATGCATCGACCTCCTTGAACAGATCACTTCCCGTTGTCGTTCCTTTTATTGACCTCAATGCTGCCAGCTCCTCCGTAATCTTGAAGTCCTGCCTTATTCCCCGGAGAAACACCAGTAACTGGGCAGTGTCACGGACACCACAGCTCTCATCCAAAGCCAAAGAGAAAAAGTCAAAACTTTCAACTCCACTTTTGAGCTGACATTCGAGATTCTCCGCGATTCCTTCCACCCTTCTGGTGACGGTTCGCCTGGACAGCGGGACTTTTTCAAGTGCTTCTTTATTCTCAGGGCATATTAGCGCGGCAGAGTCCACCAAGCACTCTTTCACAAACTCGCCATCCGAGAACGGCTTGCTGTTTTTAGCTATTTTGTGGGATATGACGAAGCTGGTCTTGGTCGCTGCATCCTGGGCTGTGTGTAGTTTGCTAAAACAGCCTTGTTGTTTTGCTAGCTTTGCTAGCAAGTCTTCTGATATTCGCGCTCTCTCAGCCTCCGCCAAGTGTCTGTATTTCTCCGCGTGTTTTGTCTCATAATGCTGACTCACATTGTACTCCTTAAACACGGCGACGTGCTCTCCACAAACTAAACAGACGGGTTTACCACCGACTTCAGTAAACAAATATTTAGTGCTCCAAATCTTCTTGAAATTTCGGCCTTCAGCATCCACCTTTCTTTTCTTGACGTGCCCGTACATCATTGAGGGGCGACAGTCACATGCACTGATTGGCTTGTTTTACGGGTTACGTATACGACGTACGTAGGTTACGTACACTGTACATAAATAAACAGGCTTCAAAGTAAAAGCATTTCCGTTTTAGTTTATAGAGCCGATGGTTTTAGTCCACACATTAAAATTCGAAAGAAGCTTTTGTTTTCTTAAGTCTAAGCAACCTTTCGCGGGCCGGTCAGAATTGGGTCACGGGCCGCATTTGGCCCGCGGGCCTTAAAATGCCCAGGTCTGGCCTTGAGGAACATGGCAATTGTCAACCCTGCTAAGTGCCAGTTTGGTCTGCCTGTGATTGCCTTTTTGGGTCATCGTATTTCAACTCAGGGTGCCATTCCATTGCCTTCTAAGGTGCAAGCGGTGACAGATTTCCCTCGTCCAGCCTCGGTTAAGGCCCTGCAGGAGTTTTTGGGCATGATTAATTTCTACAACCTTTCATATTGAGATTACAACTATATACCAAATAAAGGTTTTATCAGCTCTATCAATTACAATGGTCAAATTGTCTCAATGGCTACAGACAGAAAATCATGGATTTAAATCCACCTGGAGGTGTTTGTGGAATTAACTTGTGTGTGCATGTGTTTCCTCAGGGTTCTCTGGTTTTCTTTCATAGTCCAATTAAATGCATGTTAATGGTAATACTAAACTGACTCTCTGTGTATGTCCCGTGGTAGACTGATGACGTGTTCTGTTTCTTTTGAAACGTATTTTCAGTGACGTCCAGACAAGACGTCAATATAATGTTCAAGAAAGACGTCTCAAAAAACTTTCATTTCAGGCTCTTCTGAGGAAGTCTTCTGGATGTCTAGAGACATCGTCTTTAGTTGTGTTCTGGACCTACATGTTGACACAAAGAACAGTGGCTGTGTAAAACACATTGGTTACTGTGGAACTGTGCTGTGTATTCATCAACAACATCTCACATGTTGGAAGATAAACAAGAGCACGGAGCAACATTTTATCAAAAATAATTTATTTATGAAAAATTATTCATTAGAATAAATTGGTTATTTATCAAATAATAATGACATTGGGCCACCACCAGCTAAACTGGAAATAGTTAATGCCAAAAAAAGTGTTATTTAAATTGATTAATGTTTCTCTTTAGATAAAACAATCTTGAATAACAGGGAAGGTGTGAGATTCGAGCGCAGGCTGTTTCAAACCAGTGAACCAGGACCGCTTGACCCCGTCAGCTAGAAAGGGTATGTACTGGGTTTCAGAAGATGGCAGTGCCTCGAAGTCAGTGGGGACGCGCACTGGGTGGATGTCTGTGACTCACCCCCCCCTTTTGTGCGAGTCCCTTGCGAAGATCGTGTGATAATCGCGGGAGACCTCCTCATACAAATGCATCTCCTTGTTTCTGTTGTGGTAAAGTGCGAGCCTCAGCAGAGCGTTGCTCGGTCTTTGACTCGAAGCCTGAATAAGGTTCTTCTGGTACAGATATGGTCTGTTTACCTGAAATGTCTGTATTCTCTGGTTGAGTCATTGGAGCGTGCACAACCATGTCACCTTCGGTGCTCGGTTTTGTACCCTGAAGAACCTGTTCAAGGTTAACATGGTGAGCGCTGGTGATGGTTTTGGTTGTGGAAATGAGGAGAGTTGTGTCATGCGTGTCGTCGCTGGTGAGGGACGAAGGCAGATTGTCAATGAGATGAGAATTAGTTCAAGATTGTGGAATGAACTGTCAGTTAACATCTCTAAAGGTGGAAATGCGGTCACTTTAATCTGGCCAGGTGTCAGATTTTGGACCCGTGGGTTGGCTGAACGATTGCTGTTAGAAGCTGGGTGGCCTAGTTCTTAGCCAATGGGAGTCGGGCTGACGACTTGGGACCAAAGGCGCCGTTTGGTGGCAGCGAGTCGGTTTAGGATGTCCTGACCAATAAGCAGTTCTTCTGTGTCCAGATCAGTGACGTGGATGGGATGCGTCGCTGACATGTCCTGGAAAGCTGTTGACCCAGACACATTGAGTGATGTGGTGCAAGTCCTGAGTGAAGCCTCGGTTGTTTATGCTACACTCTTCCACCTGAAGTGGCTTTCCTTAAGTGGCATGCGCAAGCGTGGTTCTAGCAACCCGTGCGAAGGTGTCTGAACACATGAGGGGGATTTCTGACCCAGTACCAAGCAGTGAGAGAGTGTCAACAACCCCTACCACCACTGAAGTGTATCTGTGGTTGGCATAGCCAAGATTACCCAAGAATGTCAAATGGGCCTCTTTCACCTCCTGGATCTCCTCCTCCTGCCAAAATGAACTTTGTGTGCGGAGGGGAGGGGCCAAGTCATGCGGTCAGGGGGAGCCAGGTCCCTTCTTACCAGGCGGGTTCAGGTGCTGCTTCACCACTCTGATGCAGGTTTTAATCCACTGTGGGACATCTGCATCCCAGTTGTTTTGAGTCTGACCTCAGCCTCGGTTTTTAGACTTACCTCTCCTCACCTGAGACCTCAGGACACCTGCATCACCATCATAGTTTTCACCTGAACGGTGGTGCAGCTCCCACACCATCTGCGCATGTTTGCAGAGGTCTTTCATGGTGGGGTTTTTGGTCCTGCAGAAAAGGGCGACATCGATCCACACACTGTTGTGGAGGTTGTTAACGAAGAGGGACTTAAAAGTCTGGTCTTTGTCCAATCCTGGTGCATTGTGGCCTTGGAAGTAGGCAGCCCTTAGGCACCTATAAATACTATCTGGGAGTCTCCGCCCCCTTTTGAGTGATTGTAAATGCACCAAAGTTTGCAGAGGCAGGATCATTGTGCAGATGATCCTGCTTCCCTAAGCGCATGACAGAGGGCTAAGTAATGGTCTCTGATGGCAGATGGGAGGGACTCTATGTAAACATGGACACTCCTGGATGTCATCTTCCAGAGAAGCGTAAGCTTCTCTCGGGACGAAGGATGAGGCAGGTTGAAGAGGCAGCGTTCAACCTCCACCAGGTTGTCCGCTACACGAATCTCCGGGTTGTTTGGTTTGAACTGCTCTATGTCCTCTGCAAGGGACTCAAGCTGGCTGGTCCAAAGACCAGGTACCCTTGGGATATCGGAATGGTCAGAGTCATCTGAGCTAGAACATCCTGGTTCTCTCCGGTGGAGAGAGTGAGGGAGCTGATAGCACTGTCAGGTGCTGGAAAATGACAATGTTCCTTCTCCTGAAAAGGAGTGAAAGAGCTGCGAGACCACGTGGTGGTGCGGCTGAGAGCACTGATGGATGTGTGTCATAGCAACTCGCTGTTGAGGTTTCTTCTCTCCTGTGTAGACAGGCATAGAAGACCGGTGACAACAGTCTTCAACTGGGTCATGTGGCTCCCGAGGTATCTTTGCTCTGAGCACGCAGTGTCTCTGACGACTCATGGTAGGAGTCACGCAAAAGCTGTGTTTCGAAAAGTGCGAAAATGTTGTTAATGCACCTGTGGCTTTCACTTCTGTAGTCTATACAAATTGTAACCTCGCAACTGCAACACAGTGTTTTTAGCACCTTGGGTGAGCAATAGTCGTGTTAGTGTACATTTATCTGGGTAGATACTTGAATAGTGAAAGTACGAGTTTCTCCTAATGAAATTAAAACTTTATTCTAAAAACATACTCAGTATCTCGTCTGAAGCATCTTTTCGGCCACCACTGATGAAAAGACCATAACAGTCAAATCCAGCATAATAAAAGAGGTTGAAACTGCTTTAACCTTATAAACACTTCATGTTTAAACTTGAATTGAAAAGTACCAGTTTGCTCTAAGGAAATAAAAACTTAATTCCAAAATTACTCTATATCCCGTGTGGAGCATCATTTCGGCCACTCCTAATGAAATGAAAATAGCAGTTACTCCACTAAATATAATTGGTTGAAAGTACTTGCAACTGCTAAGTCCATCATGTTTAAACTTGAATTGAGAAAGTACTAGTTTGTTCTAAGGAAATAAAAACTTTCTTCCAAAATTACTCTATATCCCGTGTGGAGCATCATTTCGGCCACTCCTGATGAAATGAAAATAGCAGTTACTCCACTAAATATAATTGTTTGAAAGTGCTTGAACCTGATAAACACATCATTTAACCTTGAATTGAGAAAGTACTAGTTTGTTCTAATGAAATAAAAACTTTATTCCAAAATCACTCTATATCTCGTGTGGAGCATCATTTCGGCCACTACTGATGAAATGAAAATAGCAGTTACTCCACTAAATATAATTGTTTGAAAGTGCTTGAACCTGATAAACACATCATTTAACCTTGAATTGAGAAAGTACTAGTTTGTTCTAATGAAATAAAAACTTTATTCCAAAATCACTCTATATCCCGTGAGGAGCATCATTTCGGCCACTACTGATGAAATGAAAATAGCAGTTACTCCACTAAATGTAATTGGTTGAAAGTACTTGCAACTGCTAAGTCCATCATGTTTAAACTTGAATTGAGAAAGTACTAGTTTGTTCTAAGGAAATAAAAACTTCATTCCAAAATTACTCTATATCCCGTGTGGAGCATCATTTCGGCCACTCCTGATGAAATGAAAATAGCAGTTACTCCACTAAATATAATTGTTTGAAAGTGCTTGAACCTGATAAACACATCATTTAACCTTGAATTGAGAAAGTACTAGTTTGTTCTAATGAAATAAAAACTTTATTCCAAAATCACTCTATATCCCGTGAGGAGCATCATTTCGGCCACTACTGATGAAATGAAAATAGCAGTTACTCCACTAAATAAAACTGGTTGAATCTGCTTGAACCTGATAAACACATCATTTAACCTTGAATTGAGAAAGTACTAGTTTGTTCTAAGGAAATAAAAACTTTATTCCAAAATCACTCTATATCCCGTGAGGAGCATCATTTCGGCCACTCCTGATGAAATGAAAATAGCAGTTACTCCACTAAATAAAACTGGTTGAAACTGCTTGAACCTGATAAACACATCATTTAACCTTGAATTGAGAAAGTACTAGTTTGTTCTAATGAAATAAAAACTTTATTCCAAAATCACTCTATATCTCGTGTGGAGCATCATTTCGGCCACTACTGATGAAATGAAAATAGCAGTTACTCCACTAAATATAATTGGTTGAAAGTACTTGCAACTGCTAAGTCCATCATGTTTAAACTTGAATTGAGAAAGTACTAGTTTGTTCTAAGGAAATACAAACTTTATTCCAAAATTACTCTATATCCCGTGTGGAGCATCATTTCGGCCACTACTGATGAAATGAAAATAGCAGTTACTCCACTAAATATAATTGTTTGAAAGTGCTTGCAACTGCTATGTCCATCATGTTTTACCTTGAATTGAGAAAGTGCTAGTTTGTTCTAATGAAATAAAAACTTTATTCCAAAATCACTCTATATCCCGTGAGTAGCATCATTTCGGCCACTACTGATGAAATGAAAATAGCAGTTACTCCACTAAATAAAACTGGTTGAATCTGCTTGAACCTGATAAACACATCATTTAACCTTGAATTGAGAAAGTACTAGTTTGTTCTAAGGAAATAAAAACTTTATTCCAAAATCACTCTATATCCCGTGAGGAGCATCATTTCGGCCACTCCTGATGAAATGAAAATAGCAGTTACTCCACTAAATAAAACTGGTTGAAACTGCTTGAACCTGATAAACACATCATTTAACCTTGAATTGAGAAAGTACCAGTTTGTTCTAATGAAATAAAAACTTTATTCCAAAATCACTCTATATCCCGTGAGGAGCATCATTTCGGCCACTACTGATGAAATGAAAATAGCAGTTACTCCACTAAATGTAATTGGTTGAAAGTACTTGCAACTGCTAAGTCCATCATGTTTAAACTTGAATTGAGAAAGTACTAGTTTGTTCTAAGGAAATACAAACTTTATTCCAAAATTACTCTATATCCCGTGTGGAGCATCATTTCGGCCACTCCTGATGAAATGAAAATAGCAGTTACTCCACTAAATATAATTGTTTGAAAGTGCTTGAACCTGATAAACACATCATTTAACCTTGAATTGAGAAAGTACTAGTTTGTTCTAATGAAATAAAAACTTTATTCCAAAATCACTCTATATCCCGTGAGGAGCATCATTTCGGCCACTACTGATGAAATGAAAATAGCAGTTACTCCACTAAATAAAACTGGTTGAATCTGCTTGAACCTGATAAACACATCATTTAACCTTGAATTGAGAAAGTACTAGTTTGTTCTAAGGAAATAAAAACTTTATTCCAAAATCACTCTATATCCCGTGAGGAGCATCATTTCGGCCACTCCTGATGAAATGAAAATAGCAGTTACTCCACTAAATAAAACTGGTTGAAACTGCTTGAACCTGATAAACACATCATTTAACCTTGAATTGAGAAAGTACTAGTTTGTTCTAATGAAATAAAAACTTTATTCCAAAATCACTCTATATCTCGTGTGGAGCATCATTTCGGCCACTACTGATGAAATGAAAATAGCAGTTACTCCACTAAATATAATTGGTTGAAAGTACTTGCAACTGCTAAGTCCATCATGTTTAAACTTGAATTGAGAAAGTACTAGTTTGTTCTAAGGAAATACAAACTTTATTCCAAAATTACTCTATATCCCGTGTGGAGCATCATTTCGGCCACTACTGATGAAATGAAAATAGCAGTTACTCCACTAAATATAATTGTTTGAAAGTGCTTGCAACTGCTATGTCCATCATGTTTTACCTTGAATTGAGAAAGTGCTAGTTTGTTCTAATGAAATAAAAACTTTATTCCAAAATCACTCTATATCCCGTGTGGAGCATCATTTCGGCCACTCCTGATGAAATGAAAATAGCAGTTACTCCACTAAATAAAACTGATTGAAACTGCTTGAACCTGATAAACACATCATTTAACCTTGAATTGAGAAAGTACTAGTTTGTTCTAAGGAAATAAAAACTTTATTCCAAAATCACTCTATATCCCGTGAGGAGCATCATTTCGGCCACTCCTGATGAAATGAAAATAGCAGTTACTCCACTAAATATAATTGGTTGAAAGTACTTGCAACTGCAAAGTCCATCATGTTTAAGCTTGAATTGAGAAAGTACTAGTTTATTCTAAGGAAATAAAAACTTTCTTCCAAAATTACTCTATATCCCGTGTGGAGCATCATTTCGGCCACTCCTGATGAAATGAAAATAGCAGTTACTCCACTAAATAAAACTGATTGAATCTGCTTGAACCTGATAAACACATCATTTAACCTTGAATTGAGAAAGTACTAGTTTGTTCTAAGGAAATAAAAACTTTATTCCAAAATCACTCTATATCCCGTGAGGAGCATCATTTCGGCCACTACTGATGAAATGAAAATAGCAGTTACTCCACTAAATAAAACTGGTTGAAACTGCTTGAACCTGATAAACACATCATTTAACCTTGAATTGAGAAAGCACTAGTTTGTTCTAATGAAATAAAAACTTTCTTCCAAAATTACTCTATATCCCGTGTGGAGCATCATTTCGGCCACTCCTGATGAAATGCAAATAGCAGTTACTCCACTAAATAAAACTGGTTGAAAGTGCTTGAACCTGATAAACACATCATTTAACCTTGAATTGAGAAAGTACTAGTTTGTTCTAATGAAATAAAAACTTTCTTCCAAAATTACTCTATATCCCGTGTGGAGCATCATTTCGGCCACTCCTAATGAAATGAAAATAGCAGTTACTCCACTAAATATAATTGGTTGAAAGTACTTGCAACTGCTAAGTCCATCATGTTTAAGCTTGAATTGAGAAAGTACTAGTTTATTCTAAGGAAATAAAAACTTTCTTCCAAAATTACTCTATATCCCGTGAGGAGCACCATTTCGGCCACTCCTAATGAAATGAAAATAGCAGTTACTCCACTAAATGTAATTGGTTGAAAGTACTTGCAACTGCTAAGTCCATCATGTTTAAGCTTGAATTGAGAAAGTACTAGTTTGTTCTAATGAAATAAAAACTTTCTTCCAAAATTACTCTATATCCCGTGTGGAGCATCATTTCGGCCACTACTGATGAAATTAAAATAGCAGTTACTCCACTAAATAAAACTGGTTGAAACTGCTTCAACCTGATAAACACATCATTTAAAAGTTGAATAGTGAGAGTTTAGTATGTTTCGTGAAATACAAACTTTATTCTAAAAACACACTCAGTATCTCGTCTGAAGCATTTTTTCGGCCACAACTGATGAGAAGACCATAAGCAGTCAAATCCAGCATAATGAAACTGCTTAAACCTGATAAACACTTCATGTTTAAACTTGAATCGTGAAAGTATGACTATGGTCTAGTAAAATACAAACTTTATTCTAAAAACCAACTCTCAAGCTCCTCATCCTATCTCTAAGGGTGCGCTCAGCCACCCTACGCAGGAAGCTCACTTCAACCGCTTGTATCCGGGATCTCGTTCTTTCGGTCATGACCCATAGTTCATGGCTGTGGTGGAGGCAATAACTCGGGTCTGGGAGGAGTTTGGAGAGGCCATGGAAGAGGACTTTCGGTCTGCCCCGAGGAAATTCTGGCAAACCGACTCCATGCTCCGGGAGCATGGAGTCCGGGGCCCTTCATCCCTGCAACATCGCGTGACGCGGGGACGGTACCTCTGGACAGGCAGAATGGGGTCGTGGTCCCTCTCTTCAAGGAGGGGGATCGGAGGGTGTGTTCCAACTACAGAGGGATCACACTCCTCAGCCTCCCCAGGAAAGTCTATTCCAGTGTACTGGAGTGGAGGGTCCGGCCGTTAGTCAAACCTTGGATCCAAGAGGAATAATGCGGTTTTCATTCTGGTCGTGGAACACTGGACCAGCTCTATACCCTCCACCAGCTGCTTGAGGGTTCATGGGAGTTTGCCCAACCAGTCCACATGTGTTTTCTGGATCTTGAGAAGGCGTTCGACTGCGTCCCCTGAGACATCCTGTGGGGGGGTGCTCCGGGAGCATGGAGTCCGGGGCCCTTTGTTAAGCGCTGTTCGGTCTTTGTATTCCCGGAACAGGAGTTTGGTTTGCATTGGCGGCAATAAGTCGGACCTGTTTGCAGTGGTTTCACCTGATCCGCCAGTGGCAGACAGAAAAAAGCATTAGCCAAATCTATACAAGAGAAAAATCTATGTTCAGGTGAGAGATGTGACAACGCAGTTTTGAGATGTCTGGAATCTCGTTTCTCTGCACATGTTGCCGGGACCGGCAGCCAGGGGGGACTCGGCTGAGATCCTCAACACCAGCCCCTGGGTACTTCTCAGGGTGATAAAGAGGAAGTGGTCCGAGCCCAGGTGAACGGGTCGATTTAAGGTCGTCGAGAGGACGTCTCACGCTGTTCGGCTGAGTGACAAAGGCTCCCCAGGAAAGTCTATTCCAGGGTACTGGAGAGGAGGGTCCAGCCGTTAGTCGAACCCTGGATAAAAGAGGAACAATGCGGTGCCATCTGTCGCAGTGTACTCTGGCGGGAGAACCACATCGCGCTCTTCAGGAGACCTCCATCCATCTGAAGCAAGTTGCCCCTGGATCGGCTGATCCAGGAGACAGCTCCACACGTCAAAGGGCGGAATAATCCCTGTACACCGAAGTAAGAAGAACACAGAGAAGTAGACGACAGCAAGGGAGGAGGTGAAATAGCGCTCCTCTCTGTTCATGTGACGTGCCAAGTCCATCCATCCATCCATCCATTTTCTGCCGCTTATCCGGGGCCGCGTCGCGGAGGCAACTCTGCTCAGACTTCCCTCACCCCAGACACTTCCTCCAGCTCTTCCGGTGGCACCCCAAGGCGTTCCCAGGCCAGCCGAGAGACAGGGCAACTCCAGAGAGAGAGGGCAACTCCAGAGCAGTGGAGTATCCAGCCCCCGTCGAGGAGCTGGGTTCCGGAGTCCAAGCTGTAAGTGGAGGCGAGCCCGACTATATCTAGACGGTATCTCTCAGCCTCCCTCACAAGCTCGGGCTCCTTCCCCCCCAGCGAGGTCACATTCCATGTCCCAATAGCCAGATTCTGTGGCCGGGGATCGGGTCGTCGAGGCCTCTGCCGTCGACTGCCCCCCAATCCACAATGCACCCAACCCCTACGGCAGCCTCTGTAGGTGGTGGGCCCACAGGAGGGGCAAGTCCCCCGACAACATAGCTCCAAGGGTCATTCGGGTGCTCAAACTCCCCCACCACGACAAGGTTGCAGTTCAAGGGGGAGTCACCACCGTTTAAAAGTTTTGTATGTTGCTATTTGAGTATATGATTGTTGATTTTGCTTACATATGACCTCTATTATACGAAGAGTGCCTCATACTGTATTGACACTAATTATTGACCTCTGGGGTCAGAGGTCAAAAGGGGAATTGAAGGAATATAGTGGTTGAACATTTGTTTTCTGTGTGACAACTGGACATATTGTATTCAGTTGTGTTTCTACACTACTGGGGTTTCTCCCACTGCCCAAGTTGGGAAAACACAGCTATAAATCCATGTTCAGGGACATTCCAAGTTGGTTGGCGATGTCTCCTCAGTGCTCTACTTGCAAAAACATGGTCAAGGTAAGATTGGATCAACAGATAAGAGGTCAGAGGTCACTTTGTCCCACAGAACGTCAAGCTCTGAGAAGAACCAGTTTGAAGCAGTTTTGGGAACAAAGGAATAGCAAATTCACTATAGCAACGCATACATCACGAGGAACCGACCAATGTGAGGTTGAGGTGGTGTATGCAAATGTATAAATATGAACCACGTGTTGCAGTTGTGCCCTTCTTCATTGTAAACCTGGCCTGCATACTTGGGTCTGCAAGGAAGAACGGTCTGAGCTCGTATTATGTAATCTGATATATGTATTTTTGTAATCTCTTGTTTGTGTGATTATTAAATTCACTATTGAAGAAATTAACTCTGTTCCTGCCTCTCCCGGATCAAACGAACAAGCAGGAATTCAGGGGAACACAGGAACGAATTCCAACACTAAGCATCTCTACCTAAAGTCAGTAACACGATTTCTCTAGATTAAACCAGTCTGAGATGCTATATCTAAAGACAGTAACGGGATTGATTGTTTTTTTTTTTTTGTTTTTTTTTAATTAAACCAGCCTGAGCAGCTCCATCTAGAGACAGTAACGTGATTTTCTAAATCAAACCAGCCTGAGCAGCACCATCTAGAGACAGTAACGTGATTTTCTAAATCAAACCAGCCTGATCAACTCTATCTAAAGACAGTAATGTGATTTTCTAAATCAAACCAGCCTGATCAGCTCTATCTAAAGACAGTAATGTGATTTTCTAGATCAAACCAGCCTGATCACCTCTATCTAAAGGCAGTAACACGATTTGTCTAGATTAAACCAGCCTGAGCAGCTCTATCTTAAGAAAATAACATGATTTTTTTCTCAATTAAACCAGCCTGAGCAGCTCTATCTTAAAGGAGTACAGTAGGATTTTCCCGAATTTTAGGAAAGAACCGCCCTCTCCACCTTTTGAAAAATGCACGCAAAGCTCTACCTGCTCCCGAGATGGAACGCCTACTAAAACGTGTGCGAGAGACATGAACGAGCCCAGTTCTCCTCGTGCACGCACTGTTTACAAGTCACAAGTCAGCATTGACACGATTTTCCTCGATTAAACCATGGTCCAAGTGGAGGAACGTGGGAGCAGCGCTTCAAAGGGTTGAGTGGAAATCTCCACCAACGGCTGATCCCACGTTTCATCGGGCTCATCCATCCCTCCGGACAGGGCCTCACAGCCAGAGACAGGTGAGCCGTTTAGGGACTATTCAGTAACAAGAACTTAGAGCTGTGATTTCACTTGTATATAAGTTAAAGATGTAAAGCAAAGTTGGACTCTTCAGGTGATGAAATATACATTAAATGTCCACCAATGACTGTTGAGATGGTTGATCATTTAGTTTTAAACGTAGTAAACATAGAAAATACTGTGGCTGGTTATTGTGATTAAATTAAATTACATCTCACAACAAAACATGCTTTTAAAATAACAAAGACATTTGATCCAAATTACATTGAATTTAATACAAGAGACCCATTCTACAAAACAAACCTTTCCTCCTGCAATTAGCCTTTCAATACCACCTCACTCCGTGTGTGTTGTCCTCACAATCAATCAAAGTGATCTGGTGTCTCCTGGTGTTGATCTTAAGAGTCTCTCAACTTGTGGAACCTGTGCATTTAACACTTTTCTTTTGTCTACAGTGTGTTGTGGGAATCTCCCAGAACCTGTATCTCGCCCACCTTGCTGCTCCTCCTGTCACCTGCAGTACAAGGTGATTTCGTCTGTCCACTTCTGGCTCTAAAGACTCTTCTGGCTGTTTGTACCTACATGAACATCATTACATGCAGCTTGTTTACCAGAGCTTTACTTCAAGTCATTGCACAGCTAGAAAACTTTAGTTTAGTAAGTCTCAGTAAGGTCTGAGTGTGTATCACATGTTTAGGTGCAACCAGGGTTGGGTAGTCATGGAATACATGTAACAGTGTTACATAATTAGGATACAAAAAACATATAACTGTAATCTGTTACAGTACATAAAAAAATGTGTAATCTCGTTACAGGAATGCTCGATAAAAACTGGGATTACTGAGCAGGATTACAGTAGAAATCCGATGGAATAAACTAGAAATGCAGCTGTCACATGCGCCATGCACTGGCATTGCGACACTTCCCGACGCTTTCAGGCTGACAATCCATGCTTTGCCATGGATTCTGCAGACAGTTGCTTTCATCACTATGTTTTAAAGTCGGAGAAATCTCTTAACCTCTCTGTACAATGCAAACTATGTCTCCCAGCCGTGAAAGTGCTGTGAACGTCCAGGAACTGGACATCTCACCTGAAGAAACATAGAAACATAAAACCTGCTCACTTTCACTGATACACACATGGACTCTGTTTACTAGTTTTATTAGCTCGTAACATGCTTCCTACCTGTTCTCAATACGTTTAGAGGCTCTTGTGTTTTAGGGATTAATTGGGGCGACACGTGCCATCACTTTTTTCTTTTTACTCAATGAGTGATTCCTGCTGCCAGATACAGCCTCTCATCAAACATTCACATTTATTCCGGAAAAAAAACAACATTAAAACTAATGAGGAAACGGGTCGAGAGAGAGAGAGAGAGAGAGAGAGAGAGAGAGAGAGAGAGAGAGAGAGAGAGAGAGAGAGAGAGAGAGAGAGAGAGAGAGAGAGAGAGTTTTAGAAAAGATGGGCACATTTTCTTGAATAGAAATTGAAAGCTTTATTTGTATTGTGGTTTTGATTCTCAAAAAAAAAAAAATCAATGTTAGACACCTGATTGGTTACTGAGTTTTGATAGTTCAAAACTTGTTAAGTGCAATTTGTGTCTGCTGTGTATAAGATGTGTCAGTACACTGAGCAGATGACACTTTCTATTCTTTCTTGTCATTTTTTTATGTTTTATTATGGCCAGGCAAGAGTAGAGGCACGGCTTTTCAGAGGTTGATGGACTCTGTGCTGCGCGACCTCGCTTTCGTTTCTGTTTACCTGGACGACATCTTGGTGGCTAGTTCTTCAGTTGAGGAGCATTTTTCACACCTAAAGCAAGTTTTTCAGCGCCTTGAGCAGGGGTGGGCAATTTTTTTTCCGAAGGGGCCAAATGAGAAGCAGAAAATATTGTGGAGGGCCTTGCCAAAAGTTTAAACTCTATTCTGCATATGAATTTTATTTCTAAATTGAAAGCAGTAAATGGCATTGTTTACACATGCTGGTAAGTGTCTGTGTTATTATTAGGTAAAGACTGTCTATTAAGACATCACAATGTCTTTGTATGCCAAATATCATTAACAAGATATGTCACATTATGATTGTCAAACTGCCAAGCTGTGCAGACAAAAAGTAATAGTGAACACACATTTGGGTATTTTCTTGTTCAGTGAGAGAAATCTAGCCTTTGCTGCCCTTTAACGAGTGCATCAAAGTCAGGTTGAATGTCTGAGGTGGAGATGCGAAGCACAGCTGACAGATGATCATCAGTAAGAGAGGATCTGAACCTGGATTTGGTAAACTTCATTACTGAGAATGTTTGTTCACATATGTAGGTAGATCCAAACAGAACCAACATCTTCTGAGCATGTCTCCTCATGTTTGGAAAGTTCTCCTCCTTAAGAGATGAGTAGAACTCCAGCAGTGATGCTGACTTAAAGTGCTCTGCCAGTACTGTGTCAGACTGCAGGTCAATGAGCTCCAGCTGAACATCACTGGGTGCATCATCTATTCTGCAGGCAAAGGGAGAGGAAACCAGGTGCATTTCATCCTCAATGTTTTTACAATCATCAAATCGCCTTAAAAACTCACCATGCAAATCTCCTAACATGGACCTGCAGAGATGATTAGCTGATGGTCTGACTTCTTTAAGGGTTTGCATGTGAGTGAGAGTGTTGTTCTGTAGTTGACTTGAAAGAAACAGCAACTTTCTCATAAAAGCCTTCACCAGGTTATGCATGTCATGAACGAAAAGGCCCTTGCCTTGCAGTTTAGTGCTCAGTTCATTCATCAGTGCCGTCACATCAACAGCAAATGCAAAATCTGCCATCCAGTTCATATCTGAAAGCTCGGGGATGTTTTTGCCTTTCATCTCACAAAACTCTTGAATCTCTGTTTTCAGGTCCCAAAATCTTTTGAGCACTTTGCGCAGACTGAGCCATCTGACAGCTGTGTGGTACATGATGTCACCATGTTCATTCTCATGCTCCTCTAAAAGTGCAACAAACTGCCTGTGATTTAATGCTCGTGCCCTGATAAAGTTAACCGTTTTTGTTACAACATCAATAACATGGTTAAGTTTTAGCACAGACATGCTGATGTATAATACAATGTATCAACACTAAATGATGCTCTGTGCCGAGTTCAGTCACTTTATCTTGGATCTGTTTCAAAAGTCCGACATGTTTTCCTGTCATATTCGGACAACCATCAGTAGTGACGCCTACCAGTTTGTCCCATTTCAGTCCAAGCTTGACCATGCATGCATCGACCTCCTTGAACAGATCACTTCCCGTTGTCGTTCCTTTTATTGACCTCAATGCTGCCAGCTCCTCCGTAATCTTGAAGTCCTGCCTTATTCCCCGGAGAAACACCAGTAACTGGGCAGTGTCACGGACACCACAGCTCTCATCCAAAGCCAAAGAGAAAAAGTCAAAACTTTCAACTCCACTTTTGAGCTGACATTCGAGATTCTCCGCGATTCCTTCCACCCTTCTGGTGGCGGTTCGCCTGGACAGCGGGACTTTTTCAAATGCTTCTTTATTCTCAGGGCATATTAGCGCGGCAGAGTCCACCAAGCACTCTTTCACAAACTCGCCATCCGAGAACGGCTTGCTGTTTTTAGCTATTTTGTGGGATATGACGAAGCTGGTCTTGGTCGCTGCATCCTGGGCTGTGTGTAGTTTGCTAAAACAGCCTTGTTGTTTTGCTAGCTTTGCTAGCAAGTCTTCTGATATTCGCGCTCTCTCAGCCTCCGCCAAGTGTCTGTATTTCTCCGCGTGTTTTGTCTCATAATGCTGACTCACATTGTACTCCTTAAACACGGCGACGTGCTCTCCACAAACTAAACAGACGGGTTTACCACCGACTTCAGTAAACAAATATTTAGTGCTCCAAATCTTCTTGAAATTTCGGCCTTCAGCATCCACCTTTTTTTTCTTGACGTGCCCGTACATCATTGAGGGGCGACAATCACATGCACTGATTGACTTGTTTTACGGGTTACGTATACGACGTACGTAGGTTACGTACACTGTACATAAATAAACAGGCTTCAAAGTAAAAGCATTTCCGTTTTAGTTTATAGAGCCGATGGTTTTAGTCCACACATTAAAATTCGAAAGAAGCTTTTGTTTTCTTAATTCTAAGCAACCTTTCGCGGGCCGGTCAGAATCGGGTCACGGGCCGCATTTGGCCCGCGGGCCTTAAAATGCCCAGGTCTGGCCTTGAGGAACATGGCAATTGTCAACCCTGCTAAGTGCCAGTTTGGTCTGCCTGTGATTGCCTTTTTGGGTCATCGTATTTCAACTCAGGGTGCCATTCCATTGCCATCTAAGGTGCAAGCGGTGACAGATTTCCCTCGTCCAGCCTCGGTTAAGGCCCTGCAGGAGTTTTTGGGCATGATTAATTTCTACAACCTTTCATATTGAGATTACAACTATATACCAAATAAATGTTTTATCAGCTCTATCAATTACAATGGTCAAATTGTCTCAATGGCTACAGACAGAAAATCGTGGATTTAAATCCACCTGGAGGTGTTTGTGGAATTAACTTGTGTGTGCATGTGTTTCCTCAGGGTTCTCTGGTTTTCTTTCATAGTCCAATTAAATGCATGTTAATGGTAATACTCAACTGACTCTCTGTGTATGTCCCGTGGTAGACTGATGACGTGTTCTGTTTCTTTTGAAACGTATTTTCAGTGACGTCCAGACAAGACGTCAATATAATGTTCAAGAAAGACGTCTCAAAAAACTTTCATTCAGGCTCTTCTGAGGAAGTCTTCTGGATGTCTAGAGACATCGTCTTTAGTTGTGTTCTGGACCTACATGTTGACACAAAGAACAGTGGCTGTGTAAAACACATTGGTTACTGTGGAACTGTGCTGTGTATTCATCAACAACATCTCACATGTTGGAAGATAAACAAGAGCACGGAGCAACATTTTATCAAAAATAATTTATTTATGAAAAATTATTCATTAGAATAAATTGGTTATTTATCAAATAATAATGACATTGGGCCACCACCAGCTAAACTGGAAATAGTTAATGCCAAAAAAAGTGTTATTTAAATTGATTAATGTTTCTCTTTAGATATAACAATCTTGAATAACAGGGAAGGTGTGAGATTCGAGCGCAGGCTGTTTCAAACCAGTGAACCAGGACCGCTTGACCCCGTCAGCTAGAAAGGGTATGTACTGGGTTTCAGAAGATGGCAGTGCCTCGAAGTCAGTGGGGACGCGCACTGGGTGGATGTCTGTGACTCACCCCCCCCTTTTGTGCGAGTCCCTTGCGAAGATCGTGTGATAATCGCGGGAGACCTCCTCATACAAATGCATCTCCTTGTTTCTGTTGTGGTAAAGTGCGAGCCTCAGCAGAGCGTTGCTCGGTCTTTGACTCGAAGCCTGAATAAGGTTCTTCTGGTACAGACATGGTCTGTTTACCTGAAATGTCTGTATTCTCTGGTTGAGTCATTGGAGCGTGCACAACCATGTCACCTTCGGTGCTCGGTTTTGTACCCTGAAGAACCTGTTCAAGGTTAACATGGTGAGCGCTGGTGATGGTTTTGGTTGTGGAAATGAGGAGAGTTGTGTCATGCGTGTCGTCGCTGGTGAGGGACGAAGGCAGATTGTCAATGAGATGAGAATTAGTTCAAGATTGTGGAATGAACTGTCAGTTAACATCTCTAAAGGTGGAAATGCGGTCACTTTAATCTGACCAGGTGTCAGATTTTGGACCCGTGGGTTGGCTGAACGATTGCTGTTAGAAGCTGGGTGGCCTAGTTCTTAGCCAATGGGAGTCGGGCTGACGACTTGGGACCAAAGGCGCCGTTTGGTGGCAGCGAGTCGGTTTAGGATGTCCTGACCAATAAGCAGTTCTTCTGTGTCCAGATCAGTGACGTGGATGGGATGCGTCGCTGACATGTCCTGGAAAGCTGTTGACCCAGACACATTGAGTGATGTGGTGCAAGTCCTGAGTGAAGCCTCGGTTGTTTATGCTACACTCTTCCACCTGAAGTGGCTTTCCTTAAGTGGCATGCGCAAGCGTGGTTCTAGCAACCCGTGCGAAGGTGTCTGAACACATGAGGGGGATTTCTGACCCAGTACCAAGCAGTGAGAGAGTGTCAACAACCCCTACCACCACTGAAGTGTATCTGTGGTTGGCATAGCCAAGATTACCCAAGAATGTCAAATGGGCCTCTTTCACCTCCTGGATCTCCTCCTCCTGCCAAAATGAACTTTGTGTGCGGAGGGGAGGGGCCAAGTCATGCGGTCAGGGGGAGCCAGGTCCCTTCTTACCAGGCGGGTTCAGGTGCTGCTTCACCACTCTGATGCAGGTTTTAATCCACTGTGGGACATCTGCATCCCAGTTGTTTTGAGTCTGACCTCAGCCTCGGTTTTTAGACTTACCTCTCCTCACCTGAGACCTCAGGACACCTGCATCACCATCATAGTTTTCACCTGAACGGTGGTGCAGCTCCCACACCATCTGCGCATGTTTGCGGAGGTCTTTCATGGTGGGGTTTTTGGTCCTGCAGAAAAGGGCGACATCGATCCACACACTGTTGTGGAGGTTGTTAACGAAGAGGGACTTAAAAGTCTGGTCTTTGTCCAATCCTGGTGCATTGTGGCCTTGGAAGTAGGCAGCCCTTAGGCACCTATAAATACTATCTGGGAGTCTCCGCCCCCTTTTGAGTGATTGTAAATGCACCAAAGTTTGCAGAGGCAGGATCATTGTGCAGATGATCCTGCTTCCCTAAGCGCATGACAGAGGGCTGAGTAATGGTCTCTGATGGCAGATGGGAGGGACTCTATGTAAACATGGACACTCCTGGATGTCATCTTCCAGAGAAGCGTAAGCTTCTCTCGGGACGAAGGATGAGGCAGGTTGAAGAGGCAGCGTTCAACCTCCACCAGGTTGTCCGCTACACGAATCTCCGGGTTGTTTGGTTTGAACTGCTCTATGTCCTCTGCAAGGGACTCAAGCTGGCTGGTCCAAAGACCAGGTACCCTTGGGATATCGGAATGGTCAGAGTCATCTGAGCTAGAACATCCTGGTTCTCTCCGGTGGAGAGAGTGAGGGAGCTGATAGCACTGTCAGGTGCTGGAAAATGACAATGTTCCTTCTCCTGAAAAGGAGTGAAAGAGCTGCGAGACCACGTGGTGGTGCGGCTGAGAGCACTGATGGATGTGTGTCATAGCAACTCGCTGTTGAGGTTTCTTCTCTCCTGTGTAGACAGGCATAGAAGACCGGTGACAACAGTCTTCAACTGGGTCATGTGGCTCCCGAGGTATCTTTGCTCTGAGCACGCAGTGTCTCTGACGACTCAGGGTAGGAGTCACGCAAAAGCTGTGTTTCGAAAAGTGCGAAAATGTTGTTAATGCACCTGTGGCTTTCACTTCTGTAGTCTATACAAATTGTAACCTCGCAACTGCAACACAGTGTTTTTAGCACCTTGGGTGAGCAATAGTCGTGTTAGTGTACATTTATCTGGGTAGATACTTGAATAGTGAAAGTACGAGTTTCTCCTAATGAAATTAAAACTTTATTCTAAAAACATACTCAGTATCTCGTCTGAAGCATCTTTTCGGCCACCACTGATGAAAAGACCATAACAGTCAAATCCAGCATAATAAAAGAGGTTGAAACTGCTTTAACCTTATAAACACTTCATGTTTAAACTTGAATTGAAAAGTACCAGTTTGCTCTAAGGAAATAAAAACTTAATTCCAAAATTACTCTATATCCCGTGTGGAGCATCATTTCGGCCACTCCTAATGAAATGAAAATAGCAGTTACTCCACTAAATATAATTGGTTGAAAGTACTTGCAACTGCTAAGTCCATCATGTTTAAACTTGAATTGAGAAAGTACTAGTTTGTTCTAAGGAAATAAAAACTTTCTTCCAAAATTACTCTATATCCCGTGTGGAGCATCATTTCGGCCACTCCTGATGAAATGAAAATAGCAGTTACTCCACTAAATATAATTGTTTGAAAGTGCTTGAACCTGATAAACACATCATTTAACCTTGAATTGAGAAAGTACTAGTTTGTTCTAATGAAATAAAAACTTTATTCCAAAATCACTCTATATCCCGTGAGGAGCATCATTTCGGCCACTACTGATGAAATGAAAATAGCAGTTACTCCACTAAATAAAACTGGTTGAAACTGCTTGAACCTGATAAACACATCATTTAAACTTGAACTAAGAAAGTACTAGTTTGTTCTAATGAAATAAAAACTTTCTTCCAAAATTACTCTATATCCCGTGTGGAGCATCATTTCGGCCACTCCTGATGAAATGCAAATAGCAGTTACTCCACTAAATAAAACTGGTTGAAACTGCTTGAACCTGATAAAAACACATCATTTAACCTTGAATTGAGAAAGTACTAGTTTGTTCTAATGAAATAAAAACTTTATTCCAAAATCACTCTATATCTCGTGTGGAGCATCATTTCGGCCACTACTGATGAAATGAAAATAGCAGTTACTCCACTAAATATAATTGGTTGAAAGTGCTTGCAACTGCTATGTCCATCATGTTTTACCTTGAATTGAGAAAGTGCTAGTTTGTTCTAATGAAATAAAAACTTTATTCCAAAATCACTCTATATCCCGTGAGGAGCATCATTTCGGCCACTACTGATGAAATGAAAATAGCAGTTACTCCACTAAATATAATTGGTTGAAACTGCTTGAACCTGATGAACACATCATTTAACCTTGAATTGAGAAAGTACTAGTTTGTTCTAATGAAATAAAAACTTTATTCCAAAATTACTCAATATCCCGTGTGGAGCATAATTTCGGCCACAACTGATGAAATGAAAATAGCAGTTACTCCACTAAATAAAACTGGTTGAAACTGCTTGAACCTGATAAACACATCATTTAAACTTGAACTAAGAAAGTACTAGTTTGTTCTAATGAGATAAAAACTTTATTCCAAAATTACTCAATATCCCGTGTGGAGCATCATTTCGGCCACTACTGATGAAATGAAAATAGCAGTTACTCCACTAAATAAAACTGGTTGAAACTGCTTGAACCTGATAAACACATCATTTAACCTTGAATTGAGAAAGTACTAGTTTGTTCTAATGAAATAAAAACTTTCTTCCAAAATTACTCAATATCCCGTGTGGAGCATCATTTCGGCCACTACTGATGAAATGAAAATAGCACTTACTCCACTAAATATAATTGGTTGAAACTGCTTGTACCTGATGAACACATCATTTAACCTTGAATTGAGAAAGTACTAGTTTGTTCTAATGAAATAAAAACTTTATTCCAAAATTACTCAATATCCCGTGTGGAGCATCATTTCGGCCACTACTGATGAAATGAAAATAGCAGTTACTCCACTAAATAACACTGGTTGAAACTGCTTGAACCTGATAAACACATCATTTAAACTTGAACTAAGAAAGTACTAGTTTGTTCTAATGAAATAAAAACTTTCTTCCAAAATTACTCTATATCCCGTGTGGAGCATCATTTCGGCCACTCCTTATGAAATGAAAATAGCAGTTACTCCACTAAATATAATTGGTTGAAAGTACTTGCAACTGCTAAGTCCATCATTTTTAAACTTGAATTGAGAAACTACTAGTTTGTTCTAATGAAATAAAAACTTTATTCCAAAATCACTCTATATCCCGTGAGGAGCACCATTTCGGCCACTACTGATGAAATGAAAATAGCAGTTACTCCACTAAATAAAACTGGTTGAAACTGCTTGAACCTGATAAACACATCATTTAAAAGTTGAATAGTGAGAGTTTAGTATGTTTCGTGAAATACAAACTTTATTCTAAAAACACACTCAGTATCTCGTCTGAAGCATTTTTTCGGCCACAACTGATGAGAAGACCATAAGCAGTCAAATCCAGCATAATGAAACTGCTTCAACCTGATAAACACTTCATGTTTAAACTTGAATAGTGAAAGTACGACTATGGTCTAGTAAAATACAAACTTTATTCTAAAAACCAACTCTCAAGCTCCTCATCCTATCTCTAAGGGTGCGCTCAGCCACCCTACGCAGGAAGCTCACTTCAACCGCTTGTATCCGGGATCTCGTTCTTTCGGTCATGACCCATAGTTCATGGCTGTGGTGGAGGCAATAACTCGGGTCTGGGAGGAGTTTGGAGAGGCCATGGAAGAGGACTTTCGGTCTGCCCCGAGGAAATTCTGGCAAACCGACTCCATGCTCCGGGAGCATGGAGTCCGGGGCCCTTCATCCCTGCAACATCGCGTGACGCGGGGACGGTACCTCTGGACAGGCAGAATGGGGTCGTGGTCCCTCTCTTCAAGGAGGGGGATCGGAGGGTGTGTTCCAACTACAGAGGGATCACACTCCTCAGCCTCCCCAGGAAAGTCTATTCCAGTGTACTGGAGTGGAGGGTCCGGCCGTTAGTCAAACCTTGGATCCAAGAGGAATAATGCGGTTTTCATTCTGGTCGTGGAACACTGGACCAGCTCTATACCCTCCACCAGCTGCTTGAGGGTTCATGGGAGTTTGCCCAACCAGTCCACATGTGGACACACATCTGGATCTTGAGAAGGCGTTCGACCGCGTCCCCTGAGACATCCTGTGGGGGGGTGCTCCGGGAGCATGGAGTCCGGGGCCCTTTGTTAAGCGCTGTTCGGTCTTTGTATTCCCGGAACAGGAGTTTGGTTTGCATTGGCGGCAATAAGTCGGACCTGTTTGCAGTGGTTTCACCTGATCCGCCAGTGGCAGACAGAAAAAAGCATTAGCCAAATCTATACAAGAGAAAAATCTATGTTCAGGTGAGAGATGTGACAATGCAGTTTTGAGATGTCTGGAATCTCGTTTCTCTGCACATGTTGCCGGGACCGGCAGCCAGGGGGGACTCGGCTGCGATCCTCAACACCAGCCCCTGGGTACTTCTCAGGGTGATAAAGAGGAAGTGGTCCGAGCCCAGGTGAACGGGTCGATTTAAGGTCGTCGAGATGACGTCTCACGCTGTTCGGCTGAGTGACAAAGGCTCCCCAGGAAAGTCTATTCCAGGGTACTGGAGAGGAGGGTCCGGCCGTTAGTCGAACCCTGGATAAAAGAGGAACAATGCGGTGCCATCTGTCGCAGTGTACTCTGGCGGGAGAACCACATCGCACTCTTCAGGAGACCTCCATCCATCTGAAGCAAGTTGCCCCTGGATCGGCTGATCCAGGAGACAGCTCCACACGTCAAAGGGCGGAATAATCCCTGTACACCGAAGTAAGAAGAACACAGAGAAGTAGACGACAGCAAGGGAGGAGGTGAAATAGCGCTCCTCTCTGTTCATGTGACGTGCCAAGTCCATCCATCCATCCATCCATTTTCTGCCGCTTATCCGGGGCCGCGTCGCGGAGGCAACTCTGCTCAGACTTCCCTCACCCCAGACACTTCCTCCAGCTCTTCCGGTGGCACCCCAAGGCGTTCCCAGGCCAGCCGAGAGACAGGGCAACTCCAGAGAGAGAGGGCAACTCCAGAGCAGTGGAGTATCCAGCCCCCGTCGAGGAGCTGGGTTCCGGAGTCCAAGCTGTAAGTGGAGGCGAGCCCGACTATATCTAGACGGTATCTCTCAGCCTCCCTCACAAGCTCGGGCTCCTTCCCCCCCAGCGAGGTCACATTCCATGTCCCAATAGCCAGATTCTGTGGCCGGGGATCGGGTCGTCGAGGCCTCTGCCGTCGACTGCCCCCCAATCCACAATGCACCCAACCCCTACGGCAGCCTCTGTAGGTGGTGGGCCCACAGGAGGGGCAAGTCCCCCGACAACATAGCTCCGAGGGTCATTCGGGTGCTTAAACTCCCCCACCACGACAAGGTTGCAGTTCAAGGGGGAGTCACCACCGTTTAAAAGTTTTGTATGTTGCTATTTGAGTATATGATTGTTGATTTTGCTTACATATGACCTCTATTATACGAAGAGTGCCTCATACTGTATTGACACTAATTATTGACCTCTGGGGTCAGAGGTCAAAAGGGGAATTGAAGGAATATAGTGGTTGAACATTTGTTTTCTGTGTGACAACTGGACATATTGTATTCAGTTGTGTTTCTACACTACTGGGGTTTCTCCCACTGCCCAAGTTGGGAAAACACAGCTATAAATCCATGTTCAGGGACATTCCAAGTTGGTTGGCGATGTCTCCTCAGTGCTCTACTTGCAAAAACATGGTCAAGGTAAGATTGGATCAACAGATAAGAGGTCAGAGGTCACTTTGTCCCACAGAACGTCAAGCTCTGAGAAGAACCAGTTTGAAGCAGTTTTGGGAACAAAGGAATAGCAAATTCACTATAGCAACGCATACATCACGAGGAACCGACCAATGTGAGGTTGAGGTGGTGTATGCAAATGTATAAATATGAACCACGTGTTGCAGTTGTGCCCTTCTTCATTGTAAACCTGGCCTGCATACTTGGGTCTGCAAGGAAGAACGGTCTGAGCTCGTATTATGTAATCTGATATATGTATTTTTGTAATCTCTTGTTTGTGTGATTATTAAATTCACTATTGAAGAAATTAACTCTGTTCCTGCCTCTCCCGGATCAAACGAACAAGCAGGAATTCAGGGGAACACAGGAACGAATTCCAACACTAAGCATCTCTACCTAAAGTCAGTAACACGATTTCTCTAGATTAAACCAGTCTGAGATGCTATATCTAAAGACAGTAACGGGATTGATTGTTTTTTTTTTTTTTTTTTTTTTTAATTAAACCAGCCTGAGCAGCTCCATCTAGAGACAGTAACGTGATTTTCTAAATCAAACCAGCCTGAGCAGCACCATCTAGAGACAGTAACGTGATTTTCTAAATCAAACCAGCCTGATCAGCTCTATCTAAAGACAGTAATGTGATTTTCTAGATCAAACCAGCCTGATCACCTCTATCTAAAGGCAGTAACACGATTTGTCTAGATTAAACCAGCCTGAGCAGCTCTATCTTAAAGGAGTACAGTAGGATTTTCCCGAATTTTAGGAAAGAACCGCCCTCTCCACCTTTTGAAAAATGCACGCAAAGCTCTACCTGCTCCCGAGATGGAACGCCTACTAAAACGTGTGCGAGAGACATGAACGAGCCCAGTTCTCCTCGTGCACGCACTGTTTACAAGTCACAAGTCAGCATTGACACGATTTTCCTCGATTAAACCATGGTCCAAGTGGAGGAACGTGGGAGCAGCGCTTCAAAGGGTTGAGTGGAAATCTCCACCAACGGCTGATCCCACGTTTCATCGGGCTCATCCATCCCTCCGGACAGGGCCTCACAGCCAGAGACAGGTGAGCCGTTTAGGGACTATTCAGTAACAAGAACTTAGAGCTGTGATTTCACTTGTATATAAGTTAAAGATGTAAAGCAAAGTTGGACTCTTCAGGTGATGAAATATACATTAAATGTCCACCAATGACTGTTGAGATGGTTGATCATTTAGTTTTAAACGTAGTAAACATAGAAAATACTGTGGCTGGTTATTGTGATTAAATTAAATTACATCTCACAACAAAACATGCTTTTAAAATAACAAAGACATTTGATCCAAATTACATTGAATTTAATACAAGAGACCCATTCTACAAAACAAACCTTTCCTCCTGCAATTAGCCTTTCAATACCACCTCACTCCGTGTGTGTTGTCCTCACAATCAATCAAAGTGATCTGGTGTCTCCTGGTGTTGATCTTAAGAGTCTCTCAACTTGTGGAACCTGTGCATTTAACACTTTTCTTTTGTCTACAGTGTGTTGTGGGAATCTCCCAGAACCTGTATCTCGCCCACCTTGCTGCTCCTCCTGTCACCTGCAGTACAAGGTGATTTCGTCTGTCCACTTCTGGCTCTAAAGACTCTTCTGGCTGTTTGTACCTACATGAACATCATTACATGCAGCTTGTTTACCAGAGCTTTACTTCAAGTCATTGCACAGCTAGAAAACTTTAGTTTAGTAAGTCTCAGTAAGGTCTGAGTGTGTATCACATGTTTAGGTGCAACCAGGGTTGGGTAGTCATGGAATACATGTAACAGTGTTACATAATTAGGATACAAAAAACATATAACTGTAATCTGTTACAGTACATAAAAAAATGTGTAATCTCGTTACAGGTATGCTCGATAAAAACTGGGATTACTGAGCAGGATTACAGTAGAAATCCGATGGAATGAACTAGAAATGCAGCTGTCACATGCGCCATGCACTGGCATTGCGACACTTCCCGACGCTTTCAGGCTGACAATCCATGCTTTGCCATGGATTCTGCAGACAGTTGCTTTCATCACTATGTTTTAAAGTCGGAGAAATCTCTTAACCTCTCTGTACAATGCAAACTATGTCTCCCAGCCGTGAAAGTGCTGTGAACGTCCAGGAACTGGACATCTCACCTGAAGAAACATAGAAACATAAAACCTGCTCACTTTCACTGATACACACATGGACTCTGTTTACTAGTTTTATTAGCTCGTAACATGCTTCCTACCTGTTCTCAATACGTTTAGAGGCTCTTGTGTTTTAGGGATTAATTGGGGCGACACGTGCCATCACTTTTTTCTTTTTACTCAATGAGTGATTCCTGCTGCCAGATACAGCCTCTCATCAAACATTCACATTTATTCCGGAAAAAAAACAACATTAAAACTAATGAGGAAACGGGTCGAGAGAGAGAGAGAGAGAGAGAGAGAGAGAGAGAGAGAGAGAGAGAGAGAGAGCGAGAGAGAGAGAGAGAGAGAGAGTTTTAGAAAAGATGGGCACATTTTCTTGAATAGAAATTGAAAGCTTTATTTGTATTGTGGTTTTGATTCTCAAAAAAAAAAAAATCAATGTTAGACACCTGATTGGTTACTGAGTTTTGATAGTTCAAAACTTGTTAAGTGCAATTTGTGTCTGCTGTGTATAAGATGTGTCAGTACACTGAGCAGATGACACTTTCTATTCTTTCTTGTCATTTTTTTATGTTTTATTATGGCCAGGCAAGAGTAGAGGCACGGCTTTTCAGAGGTTGATGGACTCTGTGCTGCGCGACCTCGCTTTCGTTTCTGTTTACCTGGACGACATCTTGGTGGCTAGTTCTTCAGTTGAGGAGCATTTTTCACACCTAAAGCAAGTTTTTCAGCGCCTTGAGCAGGGGTGGGCAATTTTTTTTCCGAAGGGGCCAAATGAGAAGCAGAAAATATTGTGGAGGGCCTTGCCAAAAGTTTAAACTCTATTCTGCATATGAATTTTATTTCTAAATTGAAAGCAGTAAATGGCATTGTTTACACATGCTGGTAAGTGTCTGTGTTATTATTAGGTAAAGACTGTCTATTAAGACATCACAATGTCTTTGTATGCCAAATATCATTAACAAGATATGTCACATTATGATTGTCAAACTGCCAAGCTGTGCAGACAAAAAGTAATAGTGAACACACATTTGGGTATTTTCTTGTTCAGTGAGAGAAATCTAGCCTTTGCTGCCCTTTAACGAGTGCATCAAAGTCAGGTTGAATGTCTGAGGTGGAGATGCGAAGCACAGCTGACAGATGATCATCAGTAAGAGAGGATCTGAACCTGGATTTGGTAAACTTCATTACTGAGAATGTTTGTTCACATATGTAGGTAGATCCAAACAGAACCAACATCTTCTGAGCATGTCTCCTCATGTTTGGAAAGTTCTCCTCCTTAAGAGATGAGTAGAACTCCAGCAGTGATGCTGACTTAAAGTGCTCTGCCAGTACTGTGTCAGACTGCAGGTCAATGAGCTCCAGCTGAACATCACTGGGTGCATCATCTACTCTGCAGGCAGAGGGAGAGGAAACCAGGTGCATTTCATCCTCAATGTTTTTACAATCATCAAATCGCCTTAAAAACTCACCATGCAAATCTCCTAACATGGATGAGTACCTGCAGAGATGATTAGCTGATGGTCTGACTTCTTTAAGGGTTTGCATGTGAGTGAGAGTGTTGTTCTGTAGTTGACTTGAAAGAAACAGCAACTTTCTCATAAAAGCCTTCACCAGGTTATGCATGTCATGAACGAAAAGGCCCTTGCCTTGCAGTTTAGTGCTCAGTTCATTCATCAGTGCCGTCACATCAACAGCAAATGCAAAATCTGCCATCCAGTTCATATCTGAAAGCTCGGGGATGTTTTTGCCTTTCATCTCACAAAACTCTTGAATCTCTGTTTTCAGGTCCCAAAATCTTTTGAGCACTTTGCCCGGACTGAGCCATCTGACAGCTGTGTGGTACATGATGTCACCATGTTCATTCTCATGCTCCTCTAAAAGTGCAACAAACTGCCTGTGATTTAATGCTCGTGCCCTGATAAAGTTAACCGTTTTTGTTACAACATCAATAACATGGTTAAGTTTTAGCACAGACCTGCACAGTACATGCTGATGTATAATACAATGTATCAACACTAAATGATGCTCTGTGCCGAGTTCAGTCACTTTATCTTGGATCTGTTTCAAAAGTCCGACATGTTTTCCTGTCATATTCGGACAACCATCAGTAGTGACGCCTACCAGTTTGTCCCATTTCAGTCCAAGCTTGACCATGCATGCATCGACCTCCTTGAACAGATCACTTCCCGTTGTCGTTCCTTTTATTGACCTCAATGCTGCCAGCTCCTCCGTAATCTTGAAGTCCTGCCTTATTCCCCGGAGAAACACCAGTAACTGGGCAGTGTCACGGAAACCACAGCTCTCATCCAAAGCCAAAGAGAAAAAGTCAAAACTTTCAACTCCACTTTTGAGCTGACATTCGAGATTCTCCGCGATTCCTTCCACCCTTCTGGTGACGGTTCGCCTGGACAGCGGGACTTTTTCAAATGCTTCTTTATTCTCAGGGCATATTAGCGCGGCAGAGTCCACCAAGCACTCTTTCACAAACTCGCCATCCGAGAACGGCTTGCTGTTTTTAGCTATTTTGTGGGATATGACGAAGCTGGTCTTGGTCGCTGCATCCTGGGCTGTGTGTAGTTTGCTAAAACAGCCTTGTTGTTTTGCTAGCTTTGCTAGCAAGTCTTCTGATATTCGCGCTCTCTCAGCCTCCGCCAAGTGTCTGTATTTCTCCGCGTGTTTTGTCTCATAATGCTGACTCACATTGTACTCCTTAAACACGGCGACGTGCTCTCCACAAACTAAACAGACGGGTTTACCACCGACTTCAGTAAACAAATATTTAGTGCTCCAAATCTTCTTGAAATTTCGGCCTTCAGCATCCACCTTTTTTTTCTTGACGTGCCCGTACATCATTGAGGGGCGACAATCACATGCACTGATTGACTTGTTTTACGGGTTACGTATACGACGTACGTAGGTTACGTACACTGTACATAAATAAACAGGCTTCAAAGTAAAAGCATTTCCGTTTTAGTTTATAGAGCCGATGGTTTTAGTCCACACATTAAAATTCGAAAGAAGCTTTTGTTTTCTTAATTCTAAGCAACCTTTCGCGGGCCGGTCAGAATCGGGTCACGGGCCGCATTTGGCCCGCGGGCCTTAAAATGCCCAGGTCTGGCCTTGAGGAACATGGCAATTGTCAACCCTGCTAAGTGCCAGTTTGGTCTGCCTGTGATTGCCTTTTTGGGTCATCGTATTTCAACTCAGGGTGCCATTCCATTGCCATCTAAGGTGCAAGCGGTGACAGATTTCCCTCGTCCAGCCTCGGTTAAGGCCCTGCAGGAGTTTTTGGGCATGATTAATTTCTACAACCTTTCATATTGAGATTACAACTATATACCAAATAAATGTTTTATCAGCTCTATCAATTACAATGGTCAAATTGTCTCAATGGCTACAGACAGAAAATCGTGGATTTAAATCCACCTGGAGGTGTTTGTGGAATTAACTTGTGTGTGCATGTGTTTCCTCAGGGTTCTCTGGTTTTCTTTCATAGTCCAATTAAATGCATGTTAATGGTAATACTCAACTGACTCTCTGTGTATGTCCCGTGGTAGACTGATGACGTGTTCTGTTTCTTTTGAAACGTATTTTCAGTGACGTCCAGACAAGACGTCAATATAATGTTCAAGAAAGACGTCTCAAAAAACTTTCATTCAGGCTCTTCTGAGGAAGTCTTCTGGATGTCTAGAGACATCGTCTTTAGTTGTGTTCTGGACCTACATGTTGACACAAAGAACAGTGGCTGTGTAAAACACATTGGTTACTGTGGAACTGTGCTGTGTATTCATCAACAACATCTCACATGTTGGAAGATAAACAAGAGCACGGAGCAACATTTTATCAAAAATAATTGATTTATGAAAAATTATTCATTAGAATAAATTGGTTATTTATCAAATAATAATGACATTGGGCCACCACCAGCTAAACTGGAAATAGTTAATGCCAAAAAAAGTGTTATTTAAATTGATTAATGTTTCTCTTTAGATATAACAATCTTGAATAACAGGGAAGGTGTGAGATTCGAGCGCAGGCTGTTTCAAACCAGTGAACCAGGACCGCTTGACCCCGTCAGCTAGAAAGGGTATGTACTGGGTTTCAGAAGATGGCAGTGCCTCGAAGTCAGTGGGGACTGGGTGGATGTCTGTGACTCACCCCCCCCTTTTGTGCGAGTCCCTTGCGAAGATCGTGTGATAATCGCGGGAGACCTCCTCATACAAATGCATCTCCTTGTTTCTGTTGTGGTAAAGTGCGAGCCTCAGCAGAGCGTTGCTCGGTCTTTGACTCGAAGCCTGAATAAGGTTCTTCTGGTACAGACATGGTCTGTTTACCTGAAATGTCTGTATTCTCTGGTTGAGTCATTGGAGCGTGCACAACCATGTCACCTTCGGTGCTCGGTTTTGTACCCTGAAGAACCTGTTCAAGGTTAACATGGTGAGCGCTGGTGATGGTTTTGGTTGTGGAAATGAGGAGAGTTGTGTCATGCGTGTCGTCGCTGGTGAGGGACGAAGGCAGATTGTCAATGAGATGAGAATTAGTTCAAGATTGTGGAATGAACTGTCAGTTAACATCTCTAAAGGTGGAAATGCGGTCACTTTAATCTGACCAGGTGTCAGATTTTGGACCCGTGGGTTGGCTGAACGATTGCTGTTAGAAGCTGGGTGGCCTAGTTCTTAGCCAATGGGAGTCGGGCTGACGACTTGGGACCAAAGGCGCCGTTTGGTGGCAGCGAGTCGGTTTAGGATGTCCTGACCAATAAGCAGTTCTTCTGTGTCCAGATCAGTGACGTGGATGGGATGCGTCGCTGACATGTCCTGGAAAGCTGTTGACCCAGACACATTGAGTGATGTGGTGCAAGTCCTGAGTGAAGCCTCGGTTGTTTATGCTACACTCTTCCACCTGAAGTGGCTTTCCTTAAGTGGCATGCGCAAGCGTGGTTCTAGCAACCCGTGCGAAGGTGTCTGAACACATGAGGGGGATTTTTGACCCAGTACCAAGCAGTGAGAGAGTGTCAACAACCCCTACCACCACTGAAGTGTATCTGTGGTTGGCATAGCCAAGATTACCCAAGAATGTCAAATGGGCCTCTTTCACCTCCTGGATCTCCTCCTCCTGCCAAAATGAACTTTGTGTGCGGAGGGGAGGGGCCAAGTCATGCGGTCAGGGGGAGCCAGGTCCCTTCTTACCAGGCTTCACCCTGTCAGGTGCTGCTTCACCACTCTGATGCAGGTTTTAATCCACTGTGGGACATCTGCATCCCAGTTGTTTTGAGTCTGACCTCAGCCTCGGTTTTTAGACTTACCTCTCCTCACCTGAGACCTCAGGACACCTGCATCACCATCATAGTTTTCACCTGAACGGTGGTGCAGCTCCCACACCATCTGCGCATGTTTGCGGAGGTCTTTCATGGTGGGGTTTTTGGTCCTGCAGAAAAGGGCGACATCGATCCACACACTGTTGTGGAGGTTGTTAACGAAGAGGGACTTAAAAGTCTGGTCTTTGTCCAATCCTGGTGCATTGTGGCCTTGGAAGTAGGCAGCCCTTAGGCACCTATAAATACTATCTGGGAGTCTCCGCCCCCTTTTGAGTGATTGTAAATGCACCAAAGTTTGCAGAGGCAGGATCATTGTGCAGATGATCCTGCTTCCCTAAGCGCATGACAGAGGGCTGAGTAATGGTCTCTGATGGCAGATGGGAGGGACTCTATGTAAACATGGACACTCCTGGATGTCATCTTCCAGAGAAGCGTAAGCTTCTCTCGGGACGAAGGATGAGGCAGGTTGAAGAGGCAGCGTTCAACCTCCACCAGGTTGTCCGCTACACGAATCTCCGGGTTGTTTGGTTTGAACTGCTCTATGTCCTCTGCAAGGGACTCAAGCTGGCTGGTCCAAAGACCAGGTACCCTTGGGATATCGGAATGGTCAGAGTCATCTGAGCTAGAACATCCTGGTTCTCTCCGGTGGAGAGAGTGAGGGAGCTGATAGCACTGTCAGGTGCTGGAAAATGACAATGTTCCTTCTCCTGAAAAGGAGTGAAAGAGCTGCGAGACCACGTGGTGGTGCGGCTGAGAGCACTGATGGATGTGTGTCATAGCAACTCGCTGTTGAGGTTTCTTCTCTCCTGTGTAGACAGGCATAGAAGACCGGTGACAACAGTCTTCAACTGGGTCATGTGGCTCCCGAGGTATCTTTGCTCTGAGCACGCAGTGTCTCTGACGACTCAGGGTAGGAGTCACGCAAAAGCTGTGTTTCGAAAAGTGCGAAAATGTTGTTAATGCACCTGTGGCTTTCACTTCTGTAGTCTATACAAATTGTAACCTCGCAACTGCAACACAGTGTTTTTAGCACCTTGGGTGAGCAATAGTCGTGTTAGTGTACATTTATCTGGGTAGATACTTGAATAGTGAAAGTACGAGTTTCTCCTAATGAAATTAAAACTTTATTCTAAAAACATACTCAGTATCTCGTCTGAAGCATCTTTTCGGCCACCACTGATGAAAAGACCATAACAGTCAAATCCAGCATAATAAAAGAGGTTGAAACTGCTTTAACCTTATAAACACTTCATGTTTAAACTTGAATTGAAAAGTACCAGTTTGCTCTAAGGAAATAAAAACTTAATTCCAAAATTACTCTATATCCCGTGTGGAGCATCATTTCGGCCACTCCTAATGAAATGAAAATAGCAGTTACTCCACTAAATATAATTGGTTGAAAGTACTTGCAACTGCTAAGTCCATCATGTTTAAGCTTGAATTGAGAAAGTACTAGTTTATTCTAAGGAAATAAAAACTTTCTTCCAAAATTACTCTATATCCCGTGTGGAGCATCATTTCGGCCACTCCTGATGAAATGAAAATAGCAGTTACTCCACTAAATATAATTGTTTGAAAGTGCTTGCAACTGCTATGTCCATCATGTTTTACCTTGAATTGAGAAAGTGCTAGTTTGTTCTAAGGAAATAAAAACTTTATTCCAAAATCACTCTATATCCCGTGTGGAGCATCATTTCGGCCACTCCTTATGAAATGAAAATAGCAGTTACTCCACTAAATATAATTGGTTGAAAGTACTTGCAACTGCTAAGTCCATCATTTTTAAACTTGAATTGAGAAACTACTAGTTTGTTCTAATGAAATAAAAACTTTATTCCAAAATCACTCTATATCCCGTGAGGAGCATCATTTCGGCCACTCCTGATGAAATGAAAATAGCAGTTACTCCACTAAATATAATTGGTTGAAAGTACTTGCAACTGCTAAGTCCATCATGTTTAAGCTTGAATTGAGAAAGTACTAGTTTATTCTAAGGAAATAAAAACTTTATTCCAAAATCACTCTATATCCCGTGAGGAGCATCATTTCGGCCACTACTGATGAAATTAAAATAACAGTTACTCCACTAAATAAAACTGGTTGAAACTGCTTGAACCTGATAAACACATCATTTAACCTTGAATTGAGAAAGTACTAGTTTGTTCTAATGAAATAAAAACTTTATTCCAAAATCACTCTATATCTCGTGTGGAGCATCATTTCGGCCACTACTGATGAAATGAAAATAGCAGTTACTCCACTAAATATAATTGGTTGAAAGTACTTGCAACTGCTAAGTCCATCATGTTTAAACTTGAATTGAGAAAGTACTAGTTTGTTCTAAGGAAATACAAACTTTATTCCAAAATTACTCTATATCCCGTGTGGAGCATCATTTCGGCCACTCCTGATGAAATGAAAATAGCAGTTACTCCACTAAGTAAAACTGATTGAAACTGCTTGAACCTGATAAACACATCATTTAACCTTGAATTGAGAAAGTACTAGTTTGTTCTAGTGAAATAAAAACTTTATTCCAAAATCACTCTATATCCCGTGAGGAGCATCATTTCGGCCACTACTGATGAAATGAAAATAGCAGTTACTCCACTAAATAAAACTGGTTGAAACTGCTTGAACCTGATAAAGACATCATTTAACCTTGAATTGAGAAAGTACTAGTTTGTTCTTATGAAATAAAAACTTTATTCCAAAATCACTCTATATCCCGTGAGGAGCATCATTTCGGCCACTCCTGATGAAATGAAAATAGCAGTTACTCCACCAATACAACTGGTTGAAACTGCTTGAACCTGATAAACACATAATTTTAACTTGAATTGAGAAAGTACTAGTTTGTTCTAATGAAATAAAAACTTTCTTCCAAAATTACTCTATATCCCGTGTGGAGCATCATTTCGGCCACTCCTTATGAAATGAAAATAGGAGTTACTCCACTAAATATAATTGGTTGAAAGTACTTGCAACTGCTAAGTCCATCATGTTTAAACTTGAATTGAGAAACTACTAGTTTGTTCTAATGAAATAAAAACTTTATTCCAAAATCACTCTATATCCCGTGTGGAGCATCATTTCGGCCACTCCTGATGAAATGAAAATAGCAGTTACTCCACTAAATAAAACTGATTGAAACTGCTTGAACCTGATAAACACATCGTTTAACCTTGAATTGAGAAAGTACTAGTTTGTTCTAATGAAATAAAAACTTTATTCCAAAATCACTCTATATCCCGTGAGGAGCATCATTTCGGCCACTACTGATGAAATGAAAATAGCAGTTACTCCACTAAATAAAACTGGTTGAAACTGCTTGAACCTGATAAACACATCATTTAACCTTGAATTGAGAAAGTACTAGTTTGTTCTAATGAAATAAAAACTTTCTTCCAAAATTACTCTATATCCCGTGTGGAGCATCATTTCGGCCACTCCTGATGAAATGAAAATAGCAGTTACTCCACTAAATATAATTGGTTGAAAGTACTTGCAACTGCTAAGTCCATCATGTTTAAGCTTGAATTGAGAAAGTACTAGTTTATTCTAAGGAAATAAAAACTTTATTCCAAAATCACTCTATATCCCGTGAGGAGCATCATTTCGGCCACTACTGATGAAATTAAAATAACAGTTACTCCACTAAATAAAACTGGTTGAAACTGCTTGAACCTGATAAACACATCATTTAACCTTGAATTGAGAAAGTACTAGTTTGTTCTAATGAAATAAAAACTTTATTCCAAAATCACTCTATATCTCGTGTGGAGCATCATTTCGGCCACTACTGATGAAATGAAAATAGCAGTTACTCCACTAAATATAATTGGTTGAAAGTACTTGCAACTGCTAAGTCCATCATGTTTAAACTTGAATTGAGAAAGTACTAGTTTGTTCTAAGGAAATACAAACTTTATTCCAAAATTACTCTATATCCCGTGTGGAGCATCATTTCGGCCACTCCTGATGAAATGAAAATAGCAGTTACTCCACTAAATAAAACTGGTTGAAACTGCTTGAACCTGATAAAGACATCATTTAACCTTGAATTGAGAAAGTACTAGTTTGTTCTTATGAAATAAAAACTTTATTCCAAAATCACTCTATATCCCGTGAGGAGCATCATTTCGGCCACTCCTGATGAAATGAAAATAGCAGTTACTCCACCAATACAACTGGTTGAAACTGCTTGAACCTGATAAACACATAATTTTAACTTGAATTGAGAAAGTACTAGTTTGTTCTAATGAAATAAAAACTTTCTTCCAAAATTACTCTATATCCCGTGTGGAGCATCATTTCGGCCACTCCTTATGAAATGAAAATAGGAGTTACTCCACTAAATATAATTGGTTGAAAGTACTTGCAACTGCTAAGTCCATCATGTTTAAACTTGAATTGAGAAACTACTAGTTTGTTCTAATGAAATAAAAACTTTATTCCAAAATCACTCTATATCCCGTGAGGAGCATCATTTCGGCCACTACTGATGAAATGAAAATAGCAGTTACTCCACTAAATAAAACTGGTTGAAACTGCTTGAACCTGATAAACACATCATTTAAAAGTTGAATAGTGAGAGTTTAGTATGTTTCGTGAAATACAAACTTTATTCTAAAAACACACTCAGTATCTCGTCTGAAGCATTTTTTCGGCCACAACTGATGAGAAGACCATAAGCAGTCAAATCCAGCATAATGAAACTGCTTAAACCTGATAAACACTTCATGTTTAAACTTGAATAGTGAAAGTACGACTATGGTCTAGTAAAATACAAACTTTATTCTAAAAACCAACTCTCAAGCTCCTCATCCTATCTCTAAGGGTGCGCTCAGCCACCCTACGCAGGAAGCTCACTTCAACCGCTTGTATCCGGGATCTCGTTCTTTCGGTCATGACCCATAGTTCATGGCTGTGGTGGAGGCAATAACTCGGGTCTGGGAGGAGTTTGGAGAGGCCATGGAAGAGGACTTTCGGTCTGTCCCGAGGAAATTCTGGCAAACCGACTCCATGCTCCAGGAGCATGGAGTCCGGGGCCCTTCATCCCTGCAACATCGCGTGACGCGGGGACGGTACCTCTGGACAGGCAGAATGGGGTCGTGGTCCCTCTCTTCAAGGAGGGGGATCGGAGGGTGTGTTCCAACTACAGAGGGATCGCACTCCTCAGCCTCCCCAGGAAAGTCTATTCCAGAGTACTGGAGTGGAGGGTCCGGCCGTTAGTCAAACCTTGGATCCAAGAGGAATAATGCGGTTTTCATTCTGGTCGGCAATAAGTCGGACCTGTTTGCAGTGGTTTCACCTGATCCGCCAGTGGCAGACAGAAAAAAGCATTAGCCAAATCTATACAAGAGAAAAATCTATGTTCAGGTGAGAGATGTGACAACGCAGTTTTGAGATGTCTGGAATCTCATTTCTCTGCCCATGTTGCCGGGACCGGCAGCCAGGGGGGACTCGGCTGAGATCCTCAACACCAGCCCCTGGGTACTTCTCAGGGTGATAAAGAGGAAGTGGTCCGAGCCCAGGTGAACGGGTCGATTTAAGGTCGTCGAGAGGACGTCTCACGCTGTTCGGCTGAGTGACAAAGGCTCCCCAGGAAAGTCTATTCCAGGGTACTGGAGAGGAGGGTCCGGCCGTTAGTCGAACCCTGGATAAAAGAGGAACAATGCGGTGCCATCTGTCGCAGTGTACTCTGGCGGGAGAACCACATCGCACTCTTCAGGAGACCTCCATCCATCTGAAGCAAGTTGCCCCTGGATCGGCTGATCCAGGAGACAGCTACACACGTCAAAGGGCGGAATAATCCCTGTACACCGAAGTAAGAAGAACACAGAGAAGTAGACGACAGCAAGGGAGGAGGTGAAATAGCGCTCCTCTCTGTTCATGTGACGTGCCAAGTCCATCCATCCATCCATCCATTTTCTGCCGCTTATCCGGGGCCGCGTCGCGGAGGCAACTCTGCTCAGACTTCCCTCACCCCAGACACTTCCTCCAGCTCTTCCGGTGGCACCCCAAGGCGTTCCCAGGCCAGCCGAGAGACAGGGCAACTCCAGAGAGAGAGGGCAACTCCAGAGCAGTGTGGAGTATCCAGCCCCCGTCGAGGAGCTGGGTTCCGGAGTCCAAGCTGTAAGTGGAGGCGAGCCCGACTATATCTAGACGGTATCTCTCAGCCTCCCTCACAAGCTCGGGCTCCTTCCCCCCCAGCGAGGTCACATTCCATGTCCCAATAAGCCAGATTCTGTGGCCGGGGATCGGGTCGTCGAGGCCTCTGCCGTCGACTGCCCCCCAATCCACAATGCACCCAACCCCTACGGCAACCTCTGTAGGTGGTGGGCCCACAGGAGGGGCAAGTCCCCCGACAACATAGCTCCGAGGGTCATTCGGGTGCTCAAACTCCCCCACCACGACAAGGTTGCAGTTCAAGGGGGAGTCACCACCGTTTAAAAGTTTTGTATGTTGCTATTTGAGTATATGATTGTTGATTTTGCTTACATATGACCTCTATTATACGAAGAGTGCCTCATACTGTATTGACACTAATTATTGACCTCTGGGGTCAGAGGTCAAACGGGGAATTGAAGGAATATAGTGGTTGAACATTTGTTTTCTGTGAGACAACTGCACATATTGTATTCAGTTGTGTTTCTACACTACTGGGGTTTCTCCCACTGCCCAAGTTGGGAAAACACAGCTATAAATCCATGTTCAGGGACATTCCAAGTTGGTTGGCGATGTCTCCTCAGTGCTCTACTTGCAAAAACATGGTAAAGGTAAGATTGGATCAACAGATAAGAGGTCACTTTGTCCCACAGAACGTCAAGCTCTGAGAAGAACCAGTTTGGAGCAGTTTTGGGAACAAAGGAATAGCAAATTCACTATAGCAACGCATACATCACGAGGAACCGACCAATGTGAGGTTGAGGTGGTGTATGGAAATGTATAAATATGAACCACGTGTTCCAGTTGTGCCCTTCTTCATTGTAAACCTGGCCTGCACACTTGGGTCTGCAAGGAAGAACGGTCTGAGCTCGTATTATGTAATCTGATATATGTATTTTTGTAATCTCTTGTTTGTGTGATTATTAAATTCACTATTGAAGAAATTAACTCTGTTCCTGCCTCTCCCGGATCAAACGAACAAGCAGGAATTCAGGGGAACACAGGAACGAATTCCAACACTAAGCATCTCTACCTAAAGTCAGTAACACGATTTCTCTAGATTAAACCAGTCTGAGATGCTATATCTAAAGACAGTAACGGGATTGATTTTTTTTTTTTTTTTTTTTTTTTTTTTATTAATCCAGCCTGAGCAGCTCCATCTAGAGACAGTAACGTGATTTTCTAAATCAAACCAGCCTGAGCAGCACCATCTAGAGACAGTAACGTGATTTCTAAATCAAACCAGCCTGATCAGCTCTATCTAAAGACAGTAATGTGATTTTCTAAATCAAACCAGCCTGAGCAGCTCTATCTAAAGACAGTAATATGATTTTCTAAATCAAACCAGCCTGAGCAGCTCTATCTAAAGACAGTAATGTGATTTTCTAAATCAAACCAGCCTGAGCAGCACCATCTAAAGACAGTAATGTGATTTTCTAAATCAAACCAGCCTGATCAGCTCTATCTAAAGACAGTAATGTGATTTTCTAGATCAAACCAGCCTGATCAGCTCTATCTAAAGGCAGTAACACAATTTGTCTAGATTAAACCAGCCTGAGCAGCTCTATCTTAAGAAAATAACATGATTTTTTTCTCAATTAAACCAGCCTGAGCAGCTCTATCTTAAAGGAGTACAGTAGGATTTTCCCGAATTTTAGGAAAGAACCGCCCTCTCCACCTTTTGAAAAATGCACGCAAAGCTCTACCTGCTCCCGAGATGGAACGCCTACTAAAACGTGTGCGAGAGACATGAACGAGCCCAGTTCTCCTCGTGCACGCACTGTTTACAAGTCACAAGTCAGCATTGACACGATTTTCCTCGATTAAACCATGGTCCAAGTGGAGGAACGTGGGAGCAGCGCTTCAAAGGGTTGAGTGGAAATCTCCACCAACGGCTGATCCCACGTTTCATCGGGCTCATCCATCCCTCCGGACAGGGCCTCACAGCCAGAGACAGGTGAGCCGTTTAGGGACTATTCAGTAACAAGAACTTAGAGCTGTGATTTCACTTGTATATAAGTTAAAGATGTAAAGCAAAGTTGGACTCTTCAGGTGATGAAATATACATTAAATGTCCACCAATGACTGTTGAGATGGTTGATCATTTAGTTTTAAACGTAGTAAACATAGAAAATACTGTGGCTGGTTATTGTGATTAAATTAAATTACATCTCACAACAAAACATGCTTTTAAAATAACAAAGACATTTGATCCAAATTACATTGAATTTAATACAAGAGACCCATTCTACAAAACAAACCTTTCCTCCTGCAATTAGCCTTTCAATACCACCTCACTCCGTGTGTGTTGTCCTCACAATCAATCAAAGTGATCTGGTGTCTCCTGGTGTGTATCTTAAGAGTCTCTCAACTTGTGGAACCTGTGCATTTAACACTTTTCTTTTGTCTACAGTGTGTTGTGGGAATCTCCCAGAACCTGTATCTCGCCCACCTTGCTGCTCCTCCTGTCACCTGCAGTACAAGGTGATTTCGTCTGTCCACTTCTGGCTCTAAAGACTCTTCTGGCTGTTTGTACCTACATGAACATCATTACATGCAGCTTGTTTACCAGAGCTTTACTTCAAGTCATTGCACAGCTAGAAAACTTTAGTTTAGTAAGTCTCAGTAAGGTCTGAGTGTGTATCACATGTTTAGGTGCAACCAGGGTTGGGTAGTCATGGAATACATGTAACAGTGTTACATAATTAGGATACAAAAAACATATAACTGTAATCTGTTTCAGCACATAAAAAAATGTGTAATCTCGTTACAGGTATGCTCGATAAAAACTGGGATTACTGAGCAGGATTACAGTAGAAATCCGATGGAATAAACTAGAAATGCAGCTGTCACATGCGCCATGCACTGGCATTGCGACACTTCCCGACGCTTTCAGGCTGACAATCCATGCTTTGCCATGGATTCTGCAGACAGTTGCTTTCATCACTATGTTTTAAAGTCGGAGAAATCTCTTAACCTCTCTGTACAATGCAAACTATGTCTCCCAGCCGTGAAAGTGCTGTGAACGTCCAGGAACTGGACATCTCACCTGAAGAAACATAGAAACATAAAACCTGCTCACTTTCACTGATACACACATGGACTCTGTTTACTAGTTTTATTAGCTCGTAACATGCTTCCTACCTGTTCTCAATACGTTTAGAGGCTCTTGTGTTTTAGGGATTAATTGGGGCGACACGTGCCATCACTTTTTTATTTTTACTCAATGAGTGATTCCTGCTGCCAGATACAGCCTCTCATCAAACATTCACATTTATTCCGGAAAAAAAACAACATTAAAACTAATGAGGAAACGGGTCGAGAGAGAGAGAGAGAGAGAGAGAGAGAGAGAGAGAGAGAGAGAGAGAGAGAGAGAGAGAGAGAGAGAGAGAGAGAGTTTTAGAAAAGATGGGCACATTTTCTTGAATAGAAATTGAAAGCTTTATTTGTATTGTGGTTTTGATTCTCAAAAAAAAAAAAATCAATGTTAGACACCTGATTGGTTACTGAGTTTTGATAGTTCAAAACTTGTTAAGTGCAATTTGTGTCTGCTGTGTATAAGATGTGTCAGTACACTGAGCAGATGACACTTTCTATTCTTTCTTGTCATTTTTTTATGTTTTATTATGGCCAGGCAAGAGTAGAGGCACGGCTTTTCAGAGGTTGATGGACTCTGTGCTGCGCGACCTCGCTTTCGTTTCTGTTTACCTGGACGACATCTTGGTGGCTAGTTCTTCAGTTGAGGAGCATTTTTCACACCTAAAGCAAGTTTTTCAGCGCCTTGAGCAGGGGTGGGCAATTTTTTTTCCGAAGGGGCCAAATGAGAAGCAGAAAATATTGTGGAGGGCCTTGCCAAAAGTTTAAACTCTATTCTGCATATGAATTTTATTTCTAAATTGAAAGCAGTAAATGGCATTGTTTACACATGCTGGTAAGTGTCTGTGTTATTATTAGGTAAAGAGAAAGTGAGGGTTATTTTAACAAAAAATGTTTTTATTCAGTGCAGTTATTCAAAACAATTGTAAACATGAAACATTTGTAACTCTTTTTTAAATTACATTAACCAAAAACACTTTTTTCTATTAAGACATCACAATGTCTTTGTATGCCAAATATCATTAACAAGATATGTCACATTATGATTGTCAAACTGCCAAGCTGTGCAGACAAAAAGTAATAGTGAACACACATTTGGGTATTTTCTTGTTCAGTGAGAGAAATCTAGCCTTTGCTGCCCTTTAACGAGTGCATCAAAGTCAGGTTGAATGTCTGAGGTGGAGATGCGAAGCACAGCTGACAGATGATCATCAGTAAGAGAGGATCTGAACCTGGATTTGGTAAACTTCATTACTGAGAATGTTTGTTCACATATGTAGGTAGATCCAAACAGAACCAACATCTTCTGAGCATGTCTCCTCATGTTTGGAAAGTTCTCCTCCTTAAGAGATGAGTAGAACTCCAGCAGTGATGCTGACTTAAAGTGCTCTGCCAGTACTGTGTCAGACTGCAGGTCAATGAGCTCCAGCTGAACATCACTGGGTGCATCATCTACTCTGCAGGCAAAGGGAGAGGAAACCAGGTGCATTTCATCCTCAATGTTTTTACAATCATCAAATCGCCTTAAAAACTCACCATGCAAATCTCCTAACATGGATGAGTACCTGCAGAGATGATTAGCTGATGGTCTGACTTCTTTAAGGGTTTGCATGTGAGTGAGAGTGTTGTTCTGTAGTTGACTTGAAAGAAACAGCAACTTTCTCATAAAAGCCTTCACCAGGTTATGCATGTCATGAACGAAAAGGCCCTTGCCTTGCAGTTTAGTGCTCAGTTCATTCATCAGTGCCGTCACATCAACAGCAAATGCAAAATCTGCCATCCAGTTCATATCTGAAAGCTCGGGGATGTTTTTGCCTTTCATCTCACAAAACTCTTGAATCTCTGTTTTCAGGTCCCAAAATCTTTTGAGCACTTTGCCCGGACTGAGCCATCTGACAGCTGTGTGGTACATGATGTCACCATGTTCATTCTCATGCTCCTCTAAAAGTGCAACAAACTGCCTGTGATTTAATGCTCGTGCCCTGATAAAGTTAACCGTTTTTGTTACAACATCAATAACATGGTTAAGTTTTAGCACAGACCTGCACAGTACATGCTGATGTATAATACAATGTATCAACACTAAATGATGCTCTGTGCCGAGTTCAGTCACTTTATCTTGGATCTGTTTCAAAAATCCGACATGTTTTCCTGTCATATTCGGACAACCATCAGTAGTGACGCCTACCAGTTTGTCCCATTTCAGTCCAAGCTTGACCATGCATGCATCGACCTCCTTGAACAGATCACTTCCCGTTGTCGTTCCTTTTATTGACCTCAATGCTGCCAGCTCCTCCGTAATCTTGAAGTCCTGCCTTATTCCCCGGAGAAACACCAGTAACTGGGCAGTGTCACGGACACCACAGCTCTCATCCAAAGCCAAAGAGAAAAAGTCAAAACTTTCAACTCCACTTTTGAGCTGACATTCGAGATTCTCCGCGATTCCTTCCACCCTTCTGGTGACGGTTCGCCTGGACAGCGGGACTTTTTCAAATGCTTCTTTATTCTCAGGGCATATTAGCGCGGCAGAGTCCACCAAGCACTCTTTCACAAACTCGCCATCCGAGAACGGCTTGCTGTTTTTAGCTATTTTGTGGGATATGACGAAGCTGGTCTTGGTCGCTGCATCCTGGGCTGTGTGTAGTTTGCTAAAACAGCCTTGTTGTTTTGCTAGCTTTGCTAGCAAGTCTTCTGATATTCGCGCTCTCTCAGCCTCCGCCAAGTGTCTGTATTTCTCCGCGTGTTTTGTCTCATAATGCTGACTCACATTGTACTCCTTAAACACGGCGACGTGCTCTCCACAAACTAAACAGACGGGTTTACCACCGACTTCAGTAAACAAATATTTAGTGCTCCAAATCTTCTTGAAATTTCGGCCTTCAGCATCCACCTTTCTTTTCTTGACGTGCCCGTACATCATTGAGGGGCGACAATCACATGCACTGATTGACTTGTTTTACGGGTTACGTATACGACGTACGTAGGTTACGTACACTGTACATAAATAAACAGGCTTCAAAGTAAAAGCATTTCCGTTTTAGTTTATAGAGCCGATGGTTTTAGTCCACACATTAAAATTCGAAAGAAGCTTTTGTTTTCTTAATTCTAAGCAACCTTTCGCGGGCCGGTCAGAATCGGGTCACGGGCCGCATTTGGCCCGCGGGCCTTAAAATGCCCAGGTCTGGCCTTGAGGAACATGGCAATTGTCAACCCTGCTAAGTGCCAGTTTGGTCTGCCTGTGATTGCCTTTTTGGGTCATCGTATTTCAACTCAGGGTGCCATTCCATTGCCATCTAAGGTGCAAGCGGTGACAGATTTCCCTCGTCCAGCCTCGGTTAAGGCCCTGCAGGAGTTTTTGGGCATGATTAATTTCTACAACCTTTCATATTGAGATTACAACTATATACCAAATAAATGTTTTATCAGCTCTATCAATTACAATGGTCAAATTGTCTCAATGGCTACAGACAGAAAATCGTGGATTTAAATCCACCTGGAGGTGTTTGTGGAATTAACTTGTGTGTGCATGTGTTTCCTCAGGGTTCTCTGGTTTTCTTTCATAGTCCAATTAAATGCATGTTAATGGTAATACTCAACTGACTCTCTGTGTATGTCCCGTGGTAGACTGATGACGTGTTCTGTTTCTTTTGAAACGTATTTTCAGTGACGTCCAGACAAGACGTCAATATAATGTTCAAGAAAGACGTCTCAAAAAACTTTCATTCAGGCTCTTCTGAGGAAGTCTTCTGGATGTCTAGAGACATCGTCTTTAGTTGTGTTCTGGACCTACATGTTGACACAAAGAACAGTGGCTGTGTAAAACACATTGGTTACTGTGGAACTGTGCTGTGTATTCATCAACAACATCTCACATGTTGGAAGATAAACAAGAGCACGGAGCAACATTTTATCAAAAATAATTGATTTATGAAAAATTATTCATTAGAATAAATTGGTTATTTATCAAATAATAATGACATTGGGCCACCACCAGCTAAACTGGAAATAGTTAATGCCAAAAAAAGTGTTATTTAAATTGATTAATGTTTCTCTTTAGATATAACAATCTTGAATAACAGGGAAGGTGTGAGATTCGAGCGCAGGCTGTTTCAAACCAGTGAACCAGGACCGCTTGACCCCGTCAGCTAGAAAGGGTATGTACTGGGTTTCAGAAGATGGCAGTGCCTCGAAGTCAGTGGGGACGCGCACTGGGTGGATGTCTGTGACTCACCCCCCCCTTTTGTGCGAGTCCCTTGCGAAGATCGTGTGATAATCGCGGGAGACCTCCTCATACAAATGCATCTCCTTGTTTCTGTTGTGGTAAAGTGCGAGCCTCAGCAGAGCGTTGCTCGGTCTTTGACTCGAAGCCTGAATAAGGTTCTTCTGGTACAGACATGGTCTGTTTACCTGAAATGTCTGTATTCTCTGGTTGAGTCATTGGAGCGTGCACAACCATGTCACCTTCGGTGCTCGGTTTTGTACCCTGAAGAACCTGTTCAAGGTTAACATGGTGAGCGCTGGTGATGGTTTTGGTTGTGGAAATGAGGAGAGTTGTGTCATGCGTGTCGTCGCTGGTGAGGGACGAAGGCAGATTGTCAATGAGATGAGAATTAGTTCAAGATTGTGGAATGAACTGTCAGTTAACATCTCTAAAGGTGGAAATGCGGTCACTTTAATCTGACCAGGTGTCAGATTTTGGACCCGTGGGTTGGCTGAACGATTGCTGTTAGAAGCTGGGTGGCCTAGTTCTTAGCCAATGGGAGTCGGGCTGACGACTTGGGACCAAAGGCGCCGTTTGGTGGCAGCGAGTCGGTTTAGGATGTCCTGACCAATAAGCAGTTCTTCTGTGTCCAGATCAGTGACGTGGATGGGATGCGTCGCTGACATGTCCTGGAAAGCTGTTGACCCAGACACATTGAGTGATGTGGTGCAAGTCCTGAGTGAAGCCTCGGTTGTTTATGCTACACTCTTCCACCTGAAGTGGCTTTCCTTAAGTGGCATGCGCAAGCGTGGTTCTAGCAACCCGTGCGAAGGTGTCTGAACACATGAGGGGGATTTCTGACCCAGTACCAAGCAGTGAGAGAGTGTCAACAACCCCTACCACCACTGAAGTGTATCTGTGGTTGGCATAGCCAAGATTACCCAAGAATGTCAAATGGGCCTCTTTCACCTCCTGGATCTCCTCCTCCTGCCAAAATGAACTTTGTGTGCAGAGGGGAGGGGCCAAGTCATGCGGTCAGGGGGAGCCAGGTCCCTTCTTACCAGGCGGGTTCAGGTGCTGCTTCACCACTCTGATGCAGGTTTTAATCCACTGTGGGACATCTGCATCCCAGTTGTTTTGAGTCTGACCTCAGCCTCGGTTTTTAGACTTACCTCTCCTCACCTGAGACCTCAGGACACCTGCATCACCATCATAGTTTTCACCTGAACGGTGGTGCAGCTCCCACACCATCTGCGCATGTTTGCAGAGGTCTTTCATGGTGGGGTTTTTGGTCCTGCAGAAAAGGGCGACATCGATCCACACACTGTTGTGGAGGTTGTTAACGAAGAGGGACTTAAAAGTCTGGTCTTTGTCCAATCCTGGTGCATTGTGGCCTTGGAAGTAGGCAGCCCTTAGGCACCTATAAATACTATCTGGGAGTCTCCGCCCCCTTTTGAGTGATTGTAAATGCACCAAAGTTTGCAGAGGCAGGATCATTGTGCAGATGATCCTGCTTCCCTAAGCGCATGACAGAGGGCTGAGTAATGGTCTCTGATGGCAGATGGGAGGGACTCTATGTAAACATGGACACTCCTGGATGTCATCTTCCAGAGAAGCGTAAGCTTCTCTCGGGACGAAGGATGAGGCAGGTTGAAGAGGCAGCGTTCAACCTCCACCAGGTTGTCCGCTACACGAATCTCCGGGTTGTTTGGTTTGAACTGCTCTATGTCCTCTGCAAGGGACTCAAGCTGGCTGGTCCAAAGACCAGGTACCCTTGGGATATCGGAATGGTCAGAGTCATCTGAGCTAGAACATCCTGGTTCTCTCCGGTGGAGAGAGTGAGGGAGCTGATAGCACTGTCAGGTGCTGGAAAATGACAATGTTCCTTCTCCTGAAAAGGAGTGAAAGAGCTGCGAGACCACGTGGTGGTGCGGCTGAGAGCACTGATGGATGTGTGTCATAGCAACTCGCTGTTGAGGTTTCTTCTCTCCTGTGTAGACAGGCATAGAAGACCGGTGACAACAGTCTTCAACTGGGTCATGTGGCTCCCGAGGTATCTTTGCTCTGAGCACGCAGTGTCTCTGACGACTCATGGTAGGAGTCACGCAAAAGCTGTGTTTCGAAAAGTGCGAAAATGTTGTTAATGCACCTGTGGCTTTCACTTCTGTAGTCTATACAAATTGTAACCTCGCAACTGCAACACAGTGTTTTTAGCACCTTGGGTGAGCAATAGTCGTGTTAGTGTACATTTATCTGGGTAGATACTTGAATAGTGAAAGTACGAGTTTCTCCTAATGAAATTAAAACTTTATTCTAAAAACATACTCAGTATCTCGTCTGAAGCATCTTTTCGGCCACCACTGATGAAAAGACCATAACAGTCAAATCCAGCATAATAAAAGAGGTTGAAACTGCTTTAACCTTATAAACACTTCATGTTTAAACTTGAATTGAAAAGTACCAGTTTGCTCTAAGGAAATAAAAACTTAATTCCAAAATTACTCTATATCCCGTGTGGAGCATCATTTCGGCCACTCCTAATGAAATGAAAATAGCAGTTACTCCACTAAATATAATTGGTTGAAAGTACTTGCAACTGCTAAGTCCATCATGTTTAAACTTGAATTGAGAAAGTACTAGTTTGTTCTAAGGAAATAAAAACTTTCTTCCAAAATTACTCTATATCCCGTGTGGAGCATCATTTCGGCCACTCCTGATGAAATGAAAATAGCAGTTACTCCACTAAATATAATTGTTTGAAAGTGCTTGAACCTGATAAACACATCATTTAACCTTGAATTGAGAAAGTACTAGTTTGTTCTAATGAAATAAAAACTTTATTCCAAAATCACTCTATATCTCGTGTGGAGCATCATTTCGGCCACTACTGATGAAATGAAAATAGCAGGTACTCCACCAATACAACTGGTTGAAACTGCTTGAACCTGATAAACACATCATTTTAACTTGAATTGAGAAAGTACTAGGTTGTTCTAATGAAATAAAAACTTTATTCCAAAATTACTCTATATCCCGTGTGGAGCATCATTTCGGCCACTCCTAATGAAATGAAAATAGCAGTTACTCCACTAAATATAATTGGTTGAAAGTACTTGCAACTGCTAAGTCCATCATGTTTAAACTTGAATTGAGAAAGTACTAGTTTATTCTAAGGAAATAAAAACTTTCTTCCAAAATTACTCTATATCCCGTGTGGAGCATCATTTCGGCCACTCCTGATGAAATGAAAATAGCAGGTACTCCACTAAATAAAACTGGTTGAAACTGCTTGAACCTGATAAACACATCATTTAAACTTGAACTAAGAAAGTACTAGTTTGTTCTAATGAAATAAAAACTTTCTTCCAAAATTACTCTATATCCCGTGTGGAGCATCATTTCGGCCACTACTGATGAAATAAAAATAGCAGGTACTCCACTAAATAAAACTGGTTGAAACTGCTTGAACCTGATAAACACATCATTTTAACTTGAATTGAGAAAGTACTAGGTTGTTCTAATGAAATAAAAACTTTATTCCAAAATTACTCTATATCCCGTGTGGAGCATCATTTCGGCCACTCCTAATGAAATGAAAATAGCAGTTACTCCACTAAATATAATTGGTTGAAAGTACTTGCAACTGCTAAGTCCATCATGTTTAAACTTGAACTAAGAAAGTACTAGTTTGTTCTAATGAAATAAAAACTTTATTCCAAAATTACTCAATATCCCGTGTGGAGCATCATTTCGGCCACTCCTGATGAAATGAAAATAGCAGTTACTCCACTAAATAAAACTGGTTGAAACTGCTTGAACCTGATAAACACATCATTTAACCTTGAATTGAGAAAGTACTAGTTTGTTCTAATGAAATAAAAACTTTATTCCAAAATCACTCTATATCTCGTGTGGAGCATCATTTCGGCCACTACTGATGAAATGAAAATAGCAGTTACTCCACTAAATATAATTGGTTGAAAGTACTTGCAACTGCTAAGTCCATCATGTTTAATCTTGAATTGAGAAAGTACTAGTTTGTTCTAAGGAAATACAAACTTTATTCCAAAATTACTCTATATCCCGTGTGGAGCATCATTTCGGCCACTCCTGATGAAATGAAAATAGCAGTTACTCCACTAAGTAAAACTGATTGAAACTGCTTGAACCTGATAAACACATCATTTAACCTTGAATTGAGAAAGTACTAGTTTGTTCTAGTGAAACAAAAACTTTATTCCAAAATCACTCTATATCCCGTGAGGAGCATCATTTCGGCCACTACTGATGAAATGAAAATAGCAGGTACTCCACTAAATAAAACTGGTTGAAACTGCTTGAACCTGATAAACACATCATTTAACCTTGAATTGAGAAAGTACTAGTTTGTTCTAGTGAAACAAAAACTTTATTCCAAAATTACTCTATATCCCGTGAGGAGCATCATTTCGGCCACTACTGATGAAATTAAAATAGCAGGTACTCCACTAAATAAAACTGGTTGAAACTGCTTGAACCTGATAAACACATCATTTAACCTTGAATTGAGAAAGTACTAGTTTGTTCTAATGAAATAAAAACTTTCTTCCAAAATTACTCTATATCCCGTGTGGAGCATCATTTCGGCCACTCCTGATGAAATGAAAATAGCAGTTACTCCACTAAATATAATTGGTTGAAAGTACTTGCAACTGCTAAGTCCATCATGTTTAAACTTGAATTGAGAAAGTACTAGTTTGTTCTAAGCAAATACAAACTTTATTCCAAAATTACTCTATATCCCGTGTGGAGCATCATTTCGGCCACTCCTGATGAAATGAAAATAGCAGTTACTCCACTAAGTAAAACTGATTGAAACTGCTTGAACCTGATAAACACATCATTTAACCTTGAATTGAGAAAGTACTAGTTTGTTCTAGTGAAATAAAAACTTTATTCCAAAATCACTCTATATCCCGTGAGGAGCATCATTTCGGCCACTACTGATGAAATGAAAATAGCAGTTACTCCACTAAATAAAACTGCTTGAAACTGCTTGAACCTGATAAAGACATCATTTAACCTTGAATTGAGAAAGTACTAGTTTGTTCTTATGAAATAAAAACTTTATTCCAAAATTACTCTATATCCCGTGAGGAGCATCATTTCGGCCACTCCTGATGAAATGAAAATAGCAGTTACTCCACCAATACAACTGGTTGAAACTGCTTGAACCTGATAAACACATAATTTTAACTTGAATTGAGAAAGTACTAGTTTGTTCTAATGAAATAAAAACTTTCTTCCAAAATTACTCTATATCCCGTGTGGAGCATCATTTCGGCCACTCCTTATGAAATGAAAATAGGAGTTACTCCACTAAATATAATTGGTTGAAAGTACTTGCAACTGCTAAGTCCATCATGTTTAAACTTGAATTGAGAAACTACTAGTTTGTTCTAATGAAATAAAAACTTTATTCCAAAATCACTCTATATCCCGTGAGGAGCACCATTTCGGCCACTACTGATGAAATGAAAATAGCAGTTACTCCACTAAATAAAACTGGTTGAAACTGCTTGAACCTGATAAACACATCATTTAAAAGTTGAATAGTGAGAGTTTAGTATGTTTCGTGAAATACAAACTTTATTCTAAAAACACACTCAGTATCTCGTCTGAAGCATTTTTTCGGCCACAACTGATGAGAAGACCATAAGCAGTCAAATCCAGCATAATGAAACTGCTTAAACCTGATAAACACTTCATGTTTAAACTTGAATAGTGAAAGTACGACTATGGTCTAGTAAAATACAAACTTTATTCTAAAAACCAACTCTCAAGCTCCTCATCCTATCTCTAAGGGTGCGCTCAGCCACCCTACGCAGGAAGCTCACTTCAACCGCTTGTATCCGGGATCTCGTTCTTTCGGTCATGACCCATAGTTCATGGCTGTGGTGGAGGCAATAACTCGGGTCTGGGAGGAGTTTGGAGAGGCCATGGAAGAGGACTTTCGGTCTGTCCCGAGGAAATTCTGGCAAACCGACTCCATGCTCCAGGAGCATGGAGTCCGGGGCCCTTCATCCCTGCAACATCGCGTGACGCGGGGACGGTACCTCTGGACAGGCAGAATGGGGTCGTGGTCCCTCTCTTCAAGGAGGGGGATCGGAGGGTGTGTTCCAACTACAGAGGGATCGCACTCCTCAGCCTCCCCAGGAAAGTCTATTCCAGAGTACTGGAGTGGAGGGTCCGGCCGTTAGTCAAACCTTGGATCCAAGAGGAATAATGCGGTTTTCATTCTGGTCGGCAATAAGTCGGACCTGTTTGCAGTGGTTTCACCTGATCCGCCAGTGGCAGACAGAAAAAAGCATTAGCCAAATCTATACAAGAGAAAAATCTATGTTCAGGTGAGAGATGTGACAACGCAGTTTTGAGATGTCTGGAATCTCATTTCTCTGCCCATGTTGCCGGGACCGGCAGCCAGGGGGGACTCGGCTGAGATCCTCAACACCAGCCCCTGGGTACTTCTCAGGGTGATAAAGAGGAAGTGGTCCGAGCCCAGGTGAACGGGTCGATTTAAGGTCGTCGAGAGGACGTCTCACGCTGTTCGGCTGAGTGACAAAGGCTCCCCAGGAAAGTCTATTCCAGGGTACTGGAGAGGAGGGTCCGGCCGTTAGTCGAACCCTGGATAAAAGAGGAACAATGCGGTGCCATCTGTCGCAGTGTACTCTGGCGGGAGAACCACATCGCACTCTTCAGGAGACCTCCATCCATCTGAAGCAAGTTGCCCCTGGATCGGCTGATCCAGGAGACAGCTCCACACGTCAAAGGGCGGAATAATCCCTGTACACCGAAGTAAGAAGAACACAGAGAAGTAGACGACAGCAAGGGAGGAGGTGAAATAGCGCTCCTCTCTGTTCATGTGACGTGCCAAGTCCATCCATCCATCCATCCATTTTCTGCCGCTTATCCGGGGCCGCGTCGCGGAGGCAACTCTGCTCAGACTTCCCTCACCCCAGACACTTCCTCCAGCTCTTCCGGTGGCACCCCAAGGCGTTCCCAGGCCAGCCGAGAGACAGGGCAACTCCAGAGAGAGAGGGCAACTCCAGAGCAGTGGAGTATCCAGCCCCCGTCGAGGAGCTGGGTTCCGGAGTCCAAGCTGTAAGTGGAGGCGAGCCCGACTATATCTAGACGGTATCTCTCAGCCTCCCTCACAAGCTCGGGCTCCTTCCCCCCCAGCGAGGTCACATTCCATGTCCCAATAGCCAGATTCTGTGGCCGGGGATCGGGTCGTCGAGGCCTCTGCCGTCGACTGCCCCCCAATCCACAATGCACCCAACCCCTACGGCAGCCTCTGTAGGTGGTGGGCCCACAGGAGGGGCAAGTACCCCGACAACATAGCTCCGAGGGTCATTCGGGTGCTCAAACTCCCCCACCACGACAAGGTTGCAGTTCAAGGGGGAGTCACCACCGTTTAAAAGTTTTGTATGTTGCTATTTGAGTATATGATTGTTGATTTTGCTTACATATGACCTCTATTATACGAAGAGTGCCTCATACTGTATTGACACTAATTATTGACCTCTGGGGTCAGAGGTCAAAAGGGGAATTGAAGGAATATTGAACATTTGTTTTCTGTGTGACAACTGGACATATTGTATTCAGTTGTGTTTCTACACTACTGGGGTTTCTCCCACTGCCCAAGTTGGGAAAACACAGCTATAAATCCATGTTCAGGGACATTCCAAGTTGGTTGGCGATGTCTCCTCAGTGCTCTACTTGCAAAAACATGGTCAAGGTAAGATTGGATCAACAGATAAGAGGTCAGAGGTCACTTTGTCCCACAGAACGTCAAGCTCTGAGAAGAACCAGTTTGAAGCAGTTTTGGGAACAAAGGAATAGCAAATTCACTATAGCAACGCATACATCACGAGGAACCGGCCAATGTGAGGTTGAGGTGGTGTATGCAAATGTATAAATATGAACCACGTGTTGCAGTTGTGCCCTTCTTCATTGTAAACCTGGCCTGCATACTTGGGTCTGCAAGGAAGAACGGTCTGAGCTCGTATTATGTAATCTGATATATGTATTTTTGTAATCTCTTGTTTGTGTGATTATTAAATTCACTATTGAAGAAATTAACTCTGTTCCTGCCTCTCCCGGATCAAACGAACAAGCAGGAATTCAGGGGAACACAGGAACGAATTCCAACACTAAGCATCTCTACCTAAAGTCAGTAACACGATTTCTCTAGATTAAACCAGTCTGAGATGCTATATCTAAAGACAGTAACGGGATTGATTGTTTTTTTTTTTTTTTTTTTTTTTTTATTAAACCAGCCTGAGCAGCTCCATCTAGAGACAGTAACGTGATTTTCTAAATCAAACCAGCCTGAGCAGCACCATCTAGAGACAGTAACGTGATTTTCTAAATCAAACCAGCCTGAGCAGCACCATCTAGAGACAGTAACGTGATTTTCTAAATCAAACCAGCCTGATCAGCTCTATCTAAAGACAGTAATGTGATTTTCTAGATCAAACCAGCCTGATCACCTCTATCTAAAGGCAGTAACACGATTTGTCTAGATTAAACCAGCCTGAGCAGCTCTATCTTAAGAAAATAACATGATTTTTTTCTCAATTAAACCAGCCTGAGCAGCTCTATCTTAAAGGAGTACAGTAGGATTTTCCCGAATTTTAGGAAAGAACCGCCCTCTCCACCTTTTGAAAAATGCACGCAAAGCTCTACCTGCTCCCGAGATGGAACGCCTACTAAAACGTGTGCGAGAGACATGAACGAGCCCAGTTCTCCTCGTGCACGCACTGTTTACAAGTCACAAGTCAGCATTGACACGATTTTCCTCGATTAAACCATGGTCCAAGTGGAGGAACGTGGGAGCAGCGCTTCAAAGGGTTGAGTGGAAATCTCCACCAACGGCTGATCCCACGTTTCATCGGGCTCATCCATCCCTCCGGACAGGGCCTCACAGCCAGAGACAGGTGAGCCGTTTAGGGACTATTCAGTAACAAGAACTTAGAGCTGTGATTTCACTTGTATATAAGTTAAAGATGTAAAGCAAAGTTGGACTCTTCAGGTGATGAAATATACATTAAATGTCCACCAATGACTGTTGAGATGGTTGATCATTTAGTTTTAAACGTAGTAAACATAGAAAATACTGTGGCTGGTTATTGTGATTAAATTAAATTACATCTCACAACAAAACATGCTTTTAAAATAACAAAGACATTTGATCCAAATTACATTGAATTTAATACAAGAGACCCATTCTACAAAACAAACCTTTCCTCCTGCAATTAGCCTTTCAATACCACCTCACTCCGTGTGTGTTGTCCTCACAATCAATCAAAGTGATCTGGTGTCTCCTGGTGTTGATCTTAAGAGTCTCTCAACTTGTGGAACCTGTGCATTTAACACTTTTCTTTTGTCTACAGTGTGTTGTGGGAATCTCCCAGAACCTGTATCTCGCCCACCTTGCTGCTCCTCCTGTCACCTGCAGTACAAGGTGATTTCGTCTGTCCACTTCTGGCTCTAAAGACTCTTCTGGCTGTTTGTACCTACATGAACATCATTACATGCAGCTTGTTTACCAGAGCTTTACTTCAAGTCATTGCACAGCTAGAAAACTTTAGTTTAGTAAGTCTCAGTAAGGTCTGAGTGTGTATCACATGTTTAGGTGCAACCAGGGTTGGGTAGTCATGGAATACATGTAACAGTGTTACATAATTAGGATACAAAAAACATATAACTGTAATCTGTTACAGTACATAAAAAAATGTGTAATCTCGTTACAGGTATGCTCGATAAAAACTGGGATTACTGAGCAGGATTACAGTAGAAATCCGATGGAATAAACTAGAAATGCAGCTGTCACATGCGCCATGCACTGGCATTGCGACACTTCCCGACGCTTTCAGGCTGACAATCCATGCTTTGCCATGGATTCTGCAGACAGTTGCTTTCATCACTATGTTTTAAAGTCGGAGAAATCTCTTAACCACAATGCAAACTATGTCTCCCAGCCGTGAAAGTGCTGTGAACGTCCAGGAACTGGACATCTCACCTGAAGAAACATAGAAACATAAAACCTGCTCACTTTCACTGATACACACATGGACTCTGTTTACTAGTTTTATTAGCTCGTAACATGCTTCCTACCTGTTCTCAATACGTTTAGAGGCTCTTGTGTTTTAGGGATTAATTGGGGCGACACGTGCCATCACTTTTTTCTTTTTACTCAATGAGTGATTCCTGCTGCCAGATACAGCCTCTCATCAAACATTCACATTTATTCCGGAAAAAAAACAACATTAAAACTAATGAGGAAACGGGTCGAGAGAGAGAGAGAGAGAGAGAGAGAGAGAGAGAGAGAGAGAGAGAGAGAGAGAGAGAGAGAGAGAGAGAGAGAGAGAGAGAGAGAGAGAGAGAGAGAGAGTTTTAGAAAAGATGGGCACATTTTCTTGAATAGAAATTGAAAGCTTTATTTGTATTGTGGTTTTGATTCTCAAAAAAAAAAAATCAATGTTAGACACCTGATTGGTTACTGAGTTTTGATAGTTCAAAACTTGTTAAGTGCAATTTGTGTCTGCTGTGTATAAGATGTGTCAGTACACTGAGCAGATGACACTTTCTATTCTTTCTTGTCATTTTTTTATGTTTTATTATGGCCAGGCAAGAGTAGAGGCACGGCTTTTCAGAGGTTGATGGACTCTGTGCTGCGCGACCTCGCTTTCGTTTCTGTTTACCTGGACGACATCTTGGTGGCTAGTTCTTCAGTTGAGGAGCATTTTTCACACCTAAAGCAAGTTTTTCAGCGCCTTGAGCAGGGGTGGGCAATTTTTTTTCCGAAGGGGCCAAATGAGAAGCAGAAAATATTGTGGAGGGCCTTGCCAAAAGTTTAAACTCTATTCTGCATATGAATTTTATTTCTAAATTGAAAGCAGTAAATGGCATTGTTTACACATGCTGGTAAGTGTCTGTGTTATTATTAGGTAAAGACTGTCTATTAAGACATCACAATGTCTTTGTATGCCAAATATCATTAACAAGATATGTCACATTATGATTGTCAAACTGCCAAGCTGTGCAGACAAAAAGTAATAGTGAACACACATTTGGGTATTTTCTTGTTCAGTGAGAGAAATCTAGCCTTTGCTGCCCTTTAACGAGTGCATCAAAGTCAGGTTGAATGTCTGAGGTGGAGATGCGAAGCACAGCTGACAGATGATCATCAGTAAGAGAGGATCTGAACCTGGATTTGGTAAACTTCATTACTGAGAATGTTTGTTCACATATGTAGGTAGATCCAAACAGAACCAACATCTTCTGAGCATGTCTCCTCATGTTTGGAAAGTTCTCCTCCTTAAGAGATGAGTAGAACTCCAGCAGTGATGCTGACATAAAGTGCTCTGCCAGTACTGTGTCAGACTGCAGGTCAATGAGCTCCAGCTGAACATCACTGGGTGCATCATCTACTCTGCAGGCAAAGGGAGAGGAAACCAGGTGCATTTCATCCTCAATGTTTTTACAATCATCAAATCGCCTTAAAAACTCACCATGCAAATCTCCTAACATGGATAAGTACCTGCAGAGATGATTAGCTGATGGTCTGACTTCTTTAAGGGTTTGCATGTGAGTGAGAGTGTTGTTCTGTAGTTGACTTGAAAGAAACAGCAACTTTCTCATAAAAGCCTTCACCAGGTTATGCATGTCATGAACGAAAAGGCCCTTGCCTTGCAGTTTAGTGCTCAGTTCATTCATCAGTGCCGTCACATCAACAGCAAATGCAAAATCTGCCATCCAGTTCATATCTGAAAGCTCGGGGATGTTTTTGCCTTTCATCTCACAAAACTCTTGAATCTCTGTTTTCAGGTCCCAAAATCTTTTGAGCACTTTGCCCGGACTGAGCCATCTGACAGCTGTGTGGTACATGATGTCACCATGTTCATTCTCATGCTCCTCTAAAAGTGCAACAAACTGCCTGTGATTTAATGCTCGTGCCCTGATAAAGTTAACCGTTTTTGTTACAACATCAATAACATGGTTAAGTTTTAGCACAGACCTGCACAGTACATGCTGATGTATAATACAATGTATCAACACTAAATGATGCTCTGTGCCGAGTTCAGTCACTTTATCTTGGATCTGTTTCAAAAGTCCGACATGTTTTCCTGTCATATTCGGACAACCATCAGTAGTGACGCCTACCAGTTTGTCCCATTTCAGTCCAAGCTTGACCATGCATGCATCGACCTCCTTGAACAGATCACTTCCCGTTGTCGTTCCTTTTATTGACCTCAATGCTGCCAGCTCCTCCGTAATCTTGAAGTCCTGCCTTATTCCCCGGAGAAACACCAGTAACTGGGCAGTGTCACGGACACCACAGCTCTCATCCAAAGCCAAAGAGAAAAAGTCAAAACTTTCAACTCCACTTTTGAGCTGACATTCGAGATTCTCCGCGATTCCTTCCACCCTTCTGGTGACGGTTCGCCTGGACAGCGGGACTTTTTCAAATGCTTCTTTATTCTCAGGGCATATTAGCGCGGCAGAGTCCACCAAGCACTCTTTCACAAACTCGCCATCCGAGAACGGCTTGCTGTTTTTAGCTATTTTGTGGGATATGACGAAGCTGGTCTTGGTCGCTGCATCCTGGGCTGTGTGTAGTTTGCTAAAACAGCCTTGTTGTTTTGCTAGCTTTGCTAGCAAGTCTTCTGATATTCGCGCTCTCTCAGCCTCCGCCAAGTGTCTGTATTTCTCCGCGTGTTTTGTCTCATAATGCTGACTCACATTGTACTCCTTAAACACGGCGACGTGCTCTCCACAAACTAAACAGACGGGTTTACCACCGACTTCAGTAAACAAATATTTAGTGCTCCAAATCTTCTTGAAATTTCGGCCTTCAGCATCCACCTTTCTTTTCTTGACGTGCCCGTACATCATTGAGGGGCGACAATCACATGCACTGATTGACTTGTTTTACGGGTTACGTATACGACGTACGTAGGTTACGTACACTGTACATAAATAAACAGGCTTCAAAGTAAAAGCATTTCCGTTTTAGTTTATAGAGCCGATGGTTTTAGTCCACACATTAAAATTCGAAAGAAGCTTTTGTTTTCTTAATTCTAAGCAACCTTTCGCGGGCCGGTCAGAATCGGGTCACGGGCCGCATTTGGCCCGCGGGCCTTAAAATGCCCAGGTCTGGCCTTGAGGAACATGGCAATTGTCAACCCTGCTAAGTGCCAGTTTGGTCTGCCTGTGATTGACTTTTTGGGTCATCGTATTTCAACTCAGGGTGCCATTCCATTGCCTTCTAAGGTGCAAGCGGTGACAGATTTCCCTCGTCCAGCCTCGGTTAAGGCCCTGCAGGAGTTTTTGGGCATGATTCATTTCTACAACCTTTCATATTGAGATTACAACTATATACCAAATAAAGGTTTTATCAGCTCTATCAATTACAATGGTCAAATTGTCTCAATGGCTACAGACAGAAAATCGTGGATTTAAATCCACCTGGAGGTGTTTGTGGAATTAACTTGTGTGTGCATGTGTTTCCTCAGGGTTCTCTGGTTTTCTTCCATAGTCCAATTAAATGCATGTTAATGGTAATACTAAACTGACTCTCAGTGTATGTCCCGTGGTAGACTGATGACGTGTTCTGTTTCTTTTGAAACGTATTTTCAGTGACGTCCAGACAAGACGTCAATATAATGTTCAAGAAAGACGTCTCAAAAAACTTTCATTCAGGCTCTTCTGAGGAAGTCTTCTGGATGTCTAGAGACATCGTCTTTAGTTGTGTTCTGGACCTACATGTTGACACAAAGAACAGTGGCTGTGTAAAACACATTGGTTACTGTGGAACTGTGCTGTGTATTCATCAACAACATCTCACATGTTGGAAGATAAACAAGAGCACGGAGCAACATTTTATCAAAAATAATTGATTTATGAAAAATTATTCATTAGAATAAATTGGTTATTTATCAAATAATAATGACATTGGGCCACCACCAGCTAAACTGGAAATAGTTAATGCCAAAAAAAGTGTTATTTAAATTGATTAATGTTTCTCTTTAGATATAACAATCTTGAATAACAGGGAAGGTGTGAGATTCGAGCGCAGGCTGTTTCAAACCAGTGAACCAGGACCGCTTGACCCCGTCAGCTAGAAAGGGTATGTACTGGGTTTCAGAAGATGGCAGTGCCTCGAAGTCAGTGGGGACGCGCACTGGGTGGATGTCTGTGACTCACCCCCCCCTTTTGTGCGAGTCCCTTGCGAAGATCGTGTGATAATCGCGGGAGACCTCCTCATACAAATGCATCTCCTTGTTTCTGTTGTGGTAAAGTGCGAGCCTCAGCAGAGCGTTGCTCGGTCTTTGACTCGAAGCCTGAATAAGGTTCTTCTGGTACAGATATGGTCTGTTTACCTGAAATGTCTGTATTCTCTGGTTGAGTCATTGGAGCGTGCACAACCATGTCACCTTCGGCGCTCGGTTTTGTACCCTGAAGAACCTGTTCAAGGTTAACATGGTGAGCGCTGGTGATGGTTTTGGTTGTGGAAATGAGGAGAGTTGTGTCATGCGTGTCGTCGCTGGTGAGGGACGAAGGCAGATTGTCAATGAGATGAGAATTAGTTCAAGATTGTGGAATGAACTGTCAGTTAACATCTCTAAAGGTGGAAATGCGGTCACTTTAATCTGACCAGGTGTCAGATTTTGGACCCGTGGGTTGGCTGAACGATTGCTGTTAGAAGCTGGGTGGCCTAGTTCTTAGCCAATGGGAGTCGGGCTGACGACTTGGGACCAAAGGCGCCGTTTGGTGGCAGCGAGTCGGTTTAGGATGTCCTGACCAATAAGCAGTTCTTCTGTGTCCAGATCAGTGACGTGGATGGGATGCGTCGCTGACATGTCCTGGAAAGCTGTTGACCCAGACACATTGAGTGATGTGGTGCAAGTCCTGAGTGAAGCCTCGGTTGTTTATGCTACACTCTTCCACCTGAAGTGGCTTTCCTTAAGTGGCATGCGCAAGCGTGGTTCTAGCAACCCGTGCGAAGGTGTCTGAACACATGAGGGGGATTTCTGACCCAGTACCAAGCAGTGAGAGAGTGTCAACAACCCCTACCACCACTGAAGTGTATCTGTGGTTGGCATAGCCAAGATTACCCAAGAATGTCAAATGGGCCTCTTTCACCTCCTGGATCTCCTCCTCCTGCCAAAATGAACTTTGTGTGCAGAGGGGAGGGGCCAAGTCATGCGGTCAGGGGGAGCCAGGTCCCTTCTTACCAGGCGGGTTCAGGTGCTGCTTCACCACTCTGATGCAGGTTTTAATCCACTGTGGGACATCTGCATCCCAGTTGTTTTGAGTCTGACCTCAGCCTCGGTTTTTAGACTTACCTCTCCTCACCTGAGACCTCAGGACACCTGCATCACCATCATAGTTTTCACCTGAACGGTGGTGCAGCTCCCACACCATCTGCGCATGTTTGCAGAGGTCTTTCATGGTGGGGTTTTTGGTCCTGCAGAAAAGGGCGACATCGATCCACACACTGTTGTGGAGGTTGTTAACGAAGAGGGACTTAAAAGTCTGGTCTTTGTCCAATCCTGGTGCATTGTGGCCTTGGAAGTAGGCAGCCCTTAGGCACCTATAAATACTATCTGGGAGTCTCCGCCCCCTTTTGAGTGATTGTAAATGCACCAAAGTTTGCAGAGGCAGGATCATTGTGCAGATGATCCTGCTTCCCTAAGCGCATGACAGAGGGCTGAGTAATGGTCTCTGATGGCAGATGGGAGGGACTCTATGTAAACATGGACACTCCTGGATGTCATCTTCCAGAGAAGCGTAAGCTTCTCTCGGGACGAAGGATGAGGCAGGTTGAAGAGGCAGCGTTCAACCTCCACCAGGTTGTCCGCTACACGAATCTCCGGGTTGTTTGGTTTGAACTGCTCTATGTCCTCTGCAAGGGACTCAAGCTGGCTGGTCCAAAGACCAGGTACCCTTGGGATATCGGAATGGTCAGAGTCATCTGAGCTAGAACATCCTGGTTCTCTCCGGTGGAGAGAGTGAGGGAGCTGATAGCACTGTCAGGTGCTGGAAAATGACAATGTTCCTTCTCCTGAAAAGGAGTGAAAGAGCTGCGAGACCACGTGGTGGTGCGGCTGAGAGCACTGATGGATGTGTGTCATAGCAACTCGCTGTTGAGGTTTCTTCTCTCCTGTGTAGACAGGCATAGAAGACCGGTGACAACAGTCTTCAACTGGGTCATGTGGCTCCCGAGGTATCTTTGCTCTGAGCACGCAGTGTCTCTGACGACTCATGGTAGGAGTCACGCAAAAGCTGTGTTTCGAAAAGTGCGAAAATGTTGTTAATGCACCTGTGGCTTTCACTTCTGTAGTCTATACAAATTGTAACCTCGCAACTGCAACACAGTGTTTTTAGCACCTTGGGTGAGCAATAGTCGTGTTAGTGTACATTTATCTGGGTAGATACTTGAATAGTGAAAGTACGAGTTTCTCCTAATGAAATTAAAACTTTATTCTAAAAACATACTCAGTATCTCGTCTGAAGCATCTTTTCGGCCACCACTGATGAAAAGACCATAACAGTCAAATCCAGCATAATAAAAGAGGTTGAAACTGCTTTAACCTTATAAACACTTCATGTTTAAACTTGAATTGAAAAGTACCAGTTTGCTCTAAGGAAATAAAAACTTAATTCCAAAATTACTCTATATCCCGTGTGGAGCATCATTTCGGCCACTCCTAATGAAATGAAAATAGCAGTTACTCCACTAAATATAATTGGTTGAAAGTACTTGCAACTGCTAAGTCCATCATGTTTAAACTTGAATTGAGAAAGTACTAGTTTGTTCTAAGGAAATAAAAACGTTCTTCCAAAATTACTCTATATCCCGTGTGGAGCATCATTTCGGCCACTCCTGATGAAATGAAAATAGCAGTTACTCCACTAAATATAATTGTTTGAAAGTGCTTGAACCTGATAAACACATCATTTAACCTTGAATTGAGAAAGTACTAGTTTGTTCTAATGAAATAAAAACTTTATTCCAAAATCACTCTATATCCCGTGAGGAGCATCATTTCGGCCACTACTGATGAAATGAAAATAGCAGTTACTCCACTAAATAAAACTGGTTGAAACTGCTTGAACCTGATAAACACATCATTTAACCTTGAATTGAGAAAGTACTAGTTTGTTCTAATGAAATAAAAACTTTCTTCCAAAATTACTCTATATCCCGTGTGGAGCATCATTTCGGCCACTCCTGATGAAATGAAAATAGCAGTTACTCCACTAAATATGATTGTTTGAAAGTGCTTGCAACTGCTATGTCCATCATGTTTTACCTTGAATTGAGAAAGTGCTAGTTTGTTCTAATGAAATAAAAACTTTATTCCAAAATCACTCTATATCCCGTGAGGAGCATCATTTCGGCCACTACTGATGAAATGAAAATAGCAGTTACTCCACTAAATAAAACTGATTGAAACTGCTTGAACCTGATAAACACATCATTTAACCTTGAATTGAGAAAGTACTAGTTTGTTCTAAGGAAATAAAAACTTTATTCCAAAATCACTCTATATCCCGTGAGGAGCATCATTTCGGCCACTCCTGATGAAATGCAAATAGCAGTTACTCCACTAAATAAAACTGGTTGAAACTGCTTGAACCTGATAAACACATCATTTAACCTTGAATTGAGAAAGTACTAGTTTGTTCTAATGAAATAAAAACTTTCTTCTAAAATTACTCTATATCCCGTGTGGAGCATCATTTCGGCCACTCCTAATGAAATGAAAATAGCAGTTACTCCACTAAATATAATTGGTTGAAAGTACTTGCAACTGCTAAGTCCATCATGTTTAAGCTTGAATTGAGAAAGTACTAGTTTATTCTAAGGAAATAAAAACTTTCTTCCAAAATTACTCTATATCCCGTGTGGAGCATCATTTCGGCCACTCCTGATGAAATGCAAATAGCAGTTACTCCACTAAATAAAACTGGTTGAAACTGCTTGAACCTGATAAACACATCATTTAACCTTGAATTGAGAAAGTACTAGTTTGTTCTAATGAAATAAAAACTTTCTTCCAAAATTACTCTATATCCCGTGAGGAGCATCATTTCGGCCACTTCTGATGAAATGAAAATAGCAGTTACTCCACTAAATAAAACTGGTTGAAACTGCTTGAACCTGATAAACACATCATTTAACCTTGAATTGAGAAAGTACTAGTTTGTTCTAATGAAATAAAAACTTTATTCCAAAATCACTCTATATCTCGTGTGGAGCATCATTTCGGCCACTACTGATGAAATGAAAATAGCAGTTACTCCACTAAATATAATTGGTTGAAAGTACTTGCAACTGCTAAGTCCATCATGTTTAAACTTGAATTGAGAAAGTACTAGTTTGTTCTAAGGAAATACAAACTTTATTCCAAAATTACTCTATATCCCGTGTGGAGCATCATTTCGGCCACTCCTGATGAAATGAAAATAGCAGTTACTCCACTAAATAAAACTGATTGAAACTGCTTGAACCTGATAAACACATCATTTAACCTTGAATTGAGAAAGTACTAGTTTGTTCTAATGAAATAAAAGCTTTATTCCAAAATCACTCTATATCCCGTGAGGAGCATCATTTCGGCCACTACTGATGAAATGAAAATAGCAGTTACTCCACTAAATAAAACTGGTTGAAACTGCTTGAACCTGATAAACACATCATTTAACCTTGAATTGAGAAAGTACTAGTTTGTTCTTATGAAATAAAAACTTTATTCCAAAATCACTCTATATCCCGTGAGGAGCATCATTTCGGCCACTCCTGATGAAATGAAAATAGCAGTTACTCCACTAAATAAAACTGGTTGAAACTGCTTGAACCTGATAAACACATAATTTTAACTTGAATTGAGAAAGTACTAGTTTGTTCTAATGAAATAAAAACTTTCTTCCAAAATTACTCTATATCCCGTGTGGAGCATCATTTCGGCCACTCCTTATGAAATGAAAATAGCAGTTACTCCACTAAATATAATTGGTTGAAAGTACTTGCAACTGCTAAGTCCATCATTTTTAAACTTGAATTGAGAAACTACTAGTTTGTTTTAATGAAATAAAAACTTTATTCCAAAATCACTCTATATCCCGTGAGGAGCATCATTTCGGCCACTCCTGATGAAATGAAAATAGCAGTTACTCCACCAATACAACTGGTTGAAACTGCTTGAACCTGATAAACACATCATTTAAAAGTTGAATAGTGAGAGTTTAGTATGTTTCGTGAAATACAAACTTTATTCTAAAAACACACTCAGTATCTCGTCTGAAGCATTTTTTCGGCCACAACTGATGAGAAGACCATAAGCAGTCAAATCCAGCATAATGAAACTGCTTAAACCTGATAAACACTTCATGTTTAAACTTGAATCGTGAAAGTATGACTATGGTCTAGTAAAATACAAACTTTTTTCTAAAAACCAACTCTCAAGCTCCTCATCCTATCTCTAAGGGTGCGCTCAGCCACCCTACGCAGGAAGCTCACTTCAACCGCTTGTATCCGGGATCTCGTTCTTTCGGTCATGACCCATAGTTCATGGCTGTGGTGGAGGCAATAACTCGGGTCTGGGAGGAGTTTGGAGAGGCCATGGAAGAGGACTTTCGGTCTGCCCCGAGGAAATTCTGGCAAACCGACTCCATGCTCCGGGAGCATGGAGTCCGGGGCCCTTCATCCCTGCAACATCGCGTGACGCGGGGACGGTACCTCTGGACAGGCAGAATGGGGTCGTGGTCCCTCTCTTCAAGGAGGGGGATCGGAGGGTGTGTTCCAACTACAGAGGGATCACACTCCTCAGCCTCCCCAGGAAAGTCTATTCCAGTGTACTGGAGTGGAGGGTCCGGCCGTTAGTCAAACCTTGGATCCAAGAGGAATAATGCGGTTTTCATTCTGGTCGTGGAACACTGGACCAGCTCTATACCCTCCACCAGCTGCTTGAGGGTTCATGGGAGTTTGCCCAACCAGTCCACATGTGTTTTCTGGATCTTGAGAAGGCGTTCGACCGCGTCCCCTGAGACATCCTGTGGGGGGGTGCTCCGGGAGCATGGAGTCCGGGGCCCTTTGTTAAGCGCTGTTCGGTCTTTGTATTCCCGGAACAGGAGTTTGGTTTGCATTGGTGGCAATAAGTCGGACCTGTTTGCAGTGGTTTCACCTGATCCGCCAGTGGCAGACAGAAAAAAGCATTAGCCAAATCTATACAAGAGAAAAATCTATGTTCAGGTGAGAGATGTGACAACGCAGTTTTGAGATGTCTGGAATCTCGTTTCTCTGCACATGTTGCCGGGACCGGCAGCCAGGGGGGACTCGGCTGAGATCCTCAACACCAGCCCCTGGGTACTTCTCAGGGTGATAAAGAGGAAGTGGTCCGAGCCCAGGTGAACGGGTCGATTTAAGGTCGTCGAGAGGACGTCTCACGCTGTTCGGCTGAGTGACAAAGGCTCCCCAGGAAAGTCTATTCCAGGGTACTGGAGAGGAGGGTCCGGCCGTTAGTCGAACCCTGGATAAAAGAGGAACAATGCGGTGCCATCTGTCGCAGTGTACTCTGGCGGGAGAACCACATCGCACTCTTCAGGAGACCTCCATCCATCTGAAGCAAGTTGCCCCTGGATCGGCTGATCCAGGAGACAGCTCCACACGTCAAAGGGCGGAATAATCCCTGTACACCGAAGTAAGAAGAACACAGAGAAGTAGACGACAGCAAGGGAGGAGGTGAAATAGCGCTCCTCTCTGTTCATGTGACGTGCCAAGTCCATCCATCCATCCATCCATTTTCTGCCGCTTATCCGGGGCCGCGTCGCGGAGGCAACTCTGCTCAGACTTCCCTCACCCCAGACACTTCCTCCAGCTCTTCCGGTGGCACCCCAAGGCGTTCCCAGGCCAGCCGAGAGACAGGGCAACTCCAGAGAGAGAGGGCAACTCCAGAGCAGTGGAGTATCCAGCCCCCGTCGAGGAGCTGGGTTCCGGAGTCCAAGCTGTAAGTGGAGGCGAGCCCGACTATATCTAGACGGTATCTCTCAGCCTCCCTCACAAGCTCGGGCTCCTTCCCCCCCAGCGAGGTCACATTCCATGTCCCAATAGCCAGATTCTGTGGCCGGGGATCGGGTCGTCGAGGCCTCTGCCGTCGACTGCCCCCCAATCCACAATGCACCCAACCCCTACGGCAGCCTCTGTAGGTGGTGGGCCCACAGGAGGGGCAAGTCCCCCGACAACATAGCTCCGAGGGTCATTCGGGTGCTCAAACTCCCCCACCACGACAAGGTTGCAGTTCAAGGGGGAGTCACCACCGTTTAAAAGTTTTGTATGTTGCTATTTGAGTATATGATTGTTGATTTTGCTTACATATGACCTCTATTATACGAAGAGTGCCTCATACTGTATTGACACTAATTATTGACCTCTGGGGTCAGAGGTCAAAAGGGGAATTGAAGGAATATCGTGGTTGAACATTTGTTTTCTGTGTGACAACTGGACATATTGTATTCAGTTGTGTTTCTACACTACTGGGGTTTCTCCCACTGCCCAAGTTGGGAAAACACAGCTATAAATCCATGTTCAGGGACATTCCAAGTTGGTTGGCGATGTCTCCTCAGTGCTCTACTTGCAAAAACATGGTCAAGGTAAGATTGGATCAACAGATAAGAGGTCAGAGGTCACTTTGTCCCACAGAACGTCAAGCTCTGAGAAGAACCAGTTTGAAGCAGTTTTGGGAACAAAGGAATAGCAAATTCACTATAGCAACGCATACATCACGAGGAACCGACCAATGTGAGGTTGAGGTGGTGTATGCAAATGTATAAATATGAACCACGTGTTGCAGTTGTGCCCTTCTTCATTGTAAACCTGGCCTGCATACTTGGGTCTGCAAGGAAGAACGGTCTGAGCTCGTATTATGTAATCTGATATATGTATTTTTGTAATCTCTTGTTTGTGTGATTATTAAATTCACTATTGAAGAAATTAACTCTGTTCCTGCCTCTCCCGGATCAAACGAACAAGCAGGAATTCAGGGGAACACAGGAACGAATTCCAACACTAAGCATCTCTACCTAAAGTCAGTAACACGATTTCTCTAGATTAAACCAGTCTGAGATGCTATATCTAAAGACAGTAACGGGATTGATTGGTTTTTTTTTTTTTTTTTTTTTTTTAATTAAACCAGCCTGAGCAGCTCCATCTAGAGACAGTAACGTGATTTTCTAAATCAAACCTGCCTGAGCAGCACCATCTAGAGACAGTAACGTGATTTTCTAAATCAAACCAGCCTGATCAGCTCTATCTAAAGACAGTAATGTGATTTTCTAGATCAAACCAGCCTGATCACCTCTATCTAAAGGCAGTAACACGATTTGTCTAGATTAAACCAGCCTGAGCAGCTCTATCTTAAGAAAATAACATGATTTTTTTCTAAATTAAACCAGCCTGAGCAGCTCTATCTTAAAGGAGTACAGTAGGATTTTCCCGAATTTTAGGAAAGAACCGCCCTCTCCACCTTTTGAAAAATGCACGCAAAGCTCTACCTGCTCCCGAGATGGAACGCCTACTAAAACGTGTGCGAGAGACATGAACGAGCCCAGTTCTCCTCGTGCACGCACTGTTTACAAGTCACAAGTCAGCATTGACACGATTTTCCTCGATTAAACCATGGTCCAAGTGGAGGAACGTGGGAGCAGCGCTTCAAAGGGTTGAGTGGAAATCTCCACCAACGGCTGATCCCACGTTTCATCGGGCTCATCCATCCCTCCGGACAGGGCCTCACAGCCAGAGACAGGTGAGCCGTTTAGGGACTATTCAGTAACAAGAACTTAGAGCTGTGATTTCACTTGTATATAAGTTAAAGATGTAAAGCAAAGTTGGACTCTTCAGGTGATGAAATATACATTAAATGTCCACCAATGACTGTTGAGATGGTTGATCATTTAGTTTTAAACGTAGTAAACATAGAAAATACTGTGGCTGGTTATTGTGATTAAATTAAATTACATCTCACAACAAAACATGCTTTTAAAATAACAAAGACATTTGATCCAAATTACATTGAATTTAATACAAGAGACCCATTCTACAAAACAAACCTTTCCTCCTGCAATTAGCCTTTCAATACCACCTCACTCCGTGTGTGTTGTCCTCACAATCAATCAAAGTGATCTGGTGTCTCCTGGTGTTGATCTTAAGAGTCTCTCAACTTGTGGAACCTGTGCATTTAACACTTTTCTTTTGTCTACAGTGTGTTGTGGGAATCTCCCAGAACCTGTATCTCGCCCACCTTGCTGCTCCTCCTGTCACCTGCAGTACAAGGTGATTTCGTCTGTCCACTTCTGGCTCTAAAGACTCTTCTGGCTGTTTGTACCTACATGAACATCATTACATGCAGCTTGTTTACCAGAGCTTTACTTCAAGTCATTGCACAGCTAGAAAACTTTAGTTTAGTAAGTCTCAGTAAGGTCTGAGTGTGTATCACATGTTTAGGTGCAACCAGGGTTGGGTAGTCATGGAATACATGTAACAGTGTTACATAATTAGGATACAAAAAACATATAACTGTAATCTGTTACAGTACATAAAAAAATGTGTAATCTCGTTACAGGAATGCTCGATAAAAACTGGGATTACTGAGCAGGATTACAGTAGAAATCCGATGGAATAAACTAGAAATGCAGCTGTCACATGCGCCATGCACTGGCATTGCGACACTTCCCGACGCTTTCAGGCTGACAATCCATGCTTTGCCATGGATTCTGCAGACAGTTGCTTTCATCACTATGTTTTAAAGTCGGAGAAATCTCTTAACCACAATGCAAACTATGTCTCCCAGCCGTGAAAGTGCTGTGAACGTCCAGGAACTGGACATCTCACCTGAAGAAACATAGAAACATAAAACCTGCTCACTTTCACTGATACACACATGGACTCTGTTTACTAGTTTTATTAGCTCGTAACATGCTTCCTACCTGTTCTCAATACGTTTAGAGGCTCTTGTGTTTTAGGGATTAATTGGGGCGACACGTGCCATCACTTTTTTCTTTTTACTCAATGAGTGATTCCTGCTGCCAGATACAGCCTCTCATCAAACATTCACATTTATTCCGGAAAAAAAACAACATTAAAACTAATGAGGAAACGGGTCGAGAGAGAGAGAGAGAGAGAGAGAGAGAGAGAGAGAGAGAGAGAGAGAGAGAGAGAGAGAGAGAGAGAGAGAGAGAGTTTTAGAAAAGATGGGCACATTTTCTTGAATAGAAATTGAAAGCTTTATTTGTATTGTGGTTTTGATTCTCAAAAAAAAAAAAATCAATGTTAGACACCTGATTGGTTACTGAGTTTTGATAGTTCAAAACTTGTTAAGTGCAATTTGTGTCTGCTGTGTATAAGATGTGTCAGTACACTGAGCAGATGACACTTTCTATTCTTTCTTGTCATTTTTTTATGTTTTATTATGGCCAGGCAAGAGTAGAGGCACGGCTTTTCAGAGGTTGATGGACTCTGTGCTGCGCGACCTCGCTTTCGTTTCTGTTTACCTGGACGACATCTTGGTGGCTAGTTCTTCAGTTGAGGAGCATTTTTCACACCTAAAGCAAGTTTTTCAGCGCCTTGAGCAGGGGTGGGCAATTTTTTTTCCGAAGGGGCCAAATGAGAAGCAGAAAATATTGTGGAGGGCCTTGCCAAAAGTATAAACTCTATTCTGCATATGAATTTTATTTCTAAATTGAAAGCAGTAAATGGCATTGTTTACACATGCTGGTAAGTGTCTGTGTTATTATTAGGTAAAGAGAAAGTGAGGGTTATTTTAACAAAAAAAATTTTTATTCAGTGCAGTTATTCAAAACAATTGTAAACATGAAACATTTGTAACTCTTTTTTAAATTACATTAACCAAAAACACTTTTTTCTATTAAGACATCACAATGTCTTTGTATGCCAAATATCATTAACAAGATATGTCACATTATGATTGTCAAACTGCCAAGCTGTGCAGACAAAAAGTAATAGTGAACACACATTTGGGTATTTTCTTGTTCAGTGAGAGAAATCTAGCCTTTGCTGCCCTTTAACGAGTGCATCAAAGTCAGGTTGAATGTCTGAGGTGGAGATGCGAAGCACAGCTGACAGATGATCATCAGTAAGAGAGGATCTGAACCTGGATTTGGTAAACTTCATTACTGAGAATGTTTGTTCACATATGTAGGTAGATCCAAACAGAACCAACATCTTCTGAGCATGTCTCCTCATGTTTGGAAAGTTCTCCTCCTTAAGAGATGAGTAGAACTCCAGCAGTGATGCTGACTTAAAGTGCTCTGCCAGTACTGTGTCAGACTGCAGGTCAATGAGCTCCAGCTGAACATCACTGGGTGCATCTTCTACTCTGCAGGCAAAGGGAGAGGAAACCAGGTGCATTTCATCCTCAATGTTTTTACAATCATCAAATCGCCTTAAAAACTCACCATGCAAATCTCCTAACATGGACCTGCAGAGATGATTAGCTGATGGTCTGACTTCTTTAAGGGTTTGCATGTGAGTGAGAGTGTTGTTCTGTAGTTGACTTGAAAGAAACAGCAACTTTCTCATAAAAGCCTTCACCGGGTTATGCATGTCATGAACGAAAAGGCCCTTGCCTTGCAGTTTAGTGCTCAGTTCATTCATCAGTGCCGTCACATCAACAGCAAATGCAAAATCTGCCATCCAGTTCATATCTGAAAGCTCGGGGATGTTTTTGCCTTTCATCTCACAAAACTCTTGAATCTCTGTTTTCAGGTCCCAAAATCTTTTGAGCACTTTGCCCGGACTGAGCCATCTGACAGCTGTGTGGTACATGATGTCACCATGTTCATTCTCATGCTCCTCTAAAAGTGCAACAAACTGCCTGTGATTTAATGCTCGTGCCCTGATAAAGTTAACCGTTTTTGTTACAACATCAATAACATGGTTAAGTTTTAGCACAGACCTGCACAGTACATGCTGATGTATAATACAATGTATCAACACTAAATGATGCTCTGTGCCGAGTTCAGTCACTTTATCTTGGATCTGTTTCAAAAGTCCGACATGTTTTCCTGTCATATTCGGACAACCATCAGTAGTGACGCCTACCAGTTTGTCCCATTTCAGTCCAAGCTTGACCATGCATGCATCGACCTCCTTGAACAGATCACTTCCCGTTGTCGTTCCTTTTATTGACCTCAATGCTGCCAGCTCCTCCGTAATCTTGAAGTCCTGCCTTATTCCCCGGAGAAACACCAGTAACTGGGCAGTGTCACGGACACCACAGCTCTCATCCAAAGCCAAAGAGAAAAAGTCAAAACTTTCAACTCCACTTTTGAGCTGACATTCGAGATTCTCCGCGATTCCTTCCACCCTTCTGGTGACGGTTCGCCTGGACAGCGGGACTTTTTCAAATGCTTCTTTATTCTCAGGGCATATTAGCGCGGCAGAGTCCACCAAGCACTCTTTCACAAACTCGCCATCCGAGAACGGCTTGCTGTTTTTAGCTATTTTGTGGGATATGACGAAGCTGGTCTTGGTCGCTGCATCCTGGGCTGTGTGTAGTTTGCTAAAACAGCCTTGTTGTTTTGCTAGCTTTGCTAGCAAGTCTTCTGATATTCGCGCTCTCTCAGCCTCCGCCAAGTGTCTGTATTTCTCCGCGTGTTTTGTCTCATAATGCTGACTCACATTGTACTCCTTAAACACGGCGACATGCTCTCCACAAACTAAACAGACGGGTTTACCACCGACTTCAGTAAACAAATATTTAGTGCTCCAAATCTTCTTGAAATTTCGGCCTTCAGCATCCACCTTTCTTTTCTTGACGTGCCCGTACATCATTGAGGGGCGACAATCACATGCACTGATTGACTTGTTTTACGGGTTACGTATACGACGTACGTAGGTTACGTACACTGTACATAAATAAACAGGCTTCAAAGTAAAAGCATTTCCGTTTTAGTTTATAGAGCCGATGGTTTTAGTCCACACATTAAAATTCGAAAGAAGCTTTTGTTTTCTTAATTCTAAGCAACCTTTCGCGGGCCGGTCAGAATCGGGTCACGGGCCGCATTTGGCCCGCGGGCCTTAAAATGCCCAGGTCTGGCCTTGAGGAACATGGCAATTGTCAACCCTGCTAAGTGCCAGTTTGGTCTGCCTGTGATTGCCTTTTTGGGTCATCGTATTTCAACTCAGGGTGCCATTCCATTGCCTTCTAAGGTGCAAGCGGTGACAGATTTCCCTCGTCCAGCCTCGGTTAAGGCCCTGCAGGAGTTTTTGGGCATGATTAATTTCTACAACCTTTCATATTGAGATTACAACTATATACCAAATAAAGGTTTTATCAGCTCTATCAATTACAATGGTCAAATTGTCTCAATGGCTACAGACAGAAAATCGTGGATTTAAATCCACCTGGAGGTGTTTGTGGAATTAACTTGTGTGTGCATGTGTTTCCTCAGGGTTCTCTGGTTTTCTTCCATAGTCCAATTAAATGCATGTTAATGGTAATACTAAACTGACTCTCAGTGTATGTCCCGTGGTAGACTGATGACGTGTTCTGTTTCTTTTGAAACGTATTTTCAGTGACGTCCAGACAAGACGTCAATATAATGTTCAAGAAAGACGTCTCAAAAAATTTTCATTCAGGCTCTTCTGAGGAAGTCTTCTGGATGTCTAGAGACATCGTCTTTAGTTGTGTTCTGGACCTACATGTTGACACAAAGAACAGTGGCTGTGTAAAACACATTGGTTACTGTGGAACTGTGCTGTGTATTCATCAACAACATCTCACATGTTGGAAGATAAACAAGAGCACGGAGCAACATTTTATCAAAAATAATTGATTTATGAAAAATTATTCATTAGAATAAATTGGTTATTTATCAAATAATAATGACATTGGGCCACCACCAGCTAAACTGGAAATAGTTAATGCCAAAAAAAGTGTTATTTAAATTGATTAATGTTTCTCTTTAGATATAACAATCTTGAATAACAGGGAAGGTGTGAGATTCGAGCGCAGGCTGTTTCAAACCAGTGAACCAGGACCGCTTGACCCCGTCAGCTAGAAAGGGTATGTACTGGGTTTCAGAAGATGGCAGTGCCTCGAAGTCAGTGGGGACGCGCACTGGGTGGATGTCTGTGACTCACCCCCCCCTTTTGTGCGAGTCCCTTGCGAAGATCGTGTGATAATCGCGGGAGACCTCCTCATACAAATGCATCTCCTTGTTTCTGTTGTGGTAAAGTGCGAGCCTCAGCAGAGCGTTGCTCGGTCTTTGACTCGAAGCCTGAATAAGGTTCTTCTGGTACAGATATGGTCTGTTTACCTGAAATGTCTGTATTCTCTGGTTGAGTCATTGGAGCGTGCACAACCATGTCACCTTCGGTGCTCGGTTTTGTACCCTGAAGAACCTGTTCAAGGTTAACATGGTGAGCGCTGGTGATGGTTTTGGTTGTGGAAATGAGGAGAGTTGTGTCATGCGTGTCGTCGCTGGTGAGGGACGAAGGCAGATTGTCAATGAGATGAGAATTAGTTCAAGATTGTGGAATGAACTGTCAGTTAACATCTCTAAAGGTGGAAATGCGGTCACTTTAATCTGACCAGGTGTCAGATTTTGGACCCGTGGGTTGGCTGAACGATTGCTGTTAGAAGCTGGGTGGCCTAGTTCTTAGCCAATGGGAGTCGGGCTGACGACTTGGGACCAAAGGCGCCGTTTGGTGGCAGCGAGTCGGTTTAGGATGTCCTGACCAATAAGCAGTTCTTCTGTGTCCAGATCAGTGACGTGGATGGGATGCGTCGCTGACATGTCCTGGAAAGCTGTTGACCCAGACACATTGAGTGATGTGGTGCAAGTCCTGAGTGAAGCCTCGGTTGTTTATGCTACACTCTTCCACCTGAAGTGGCTTTCCTTAAGTGGCATGCGCAAGCGTGGTTCTAGCAACCCGTGCGAAGGTGTCTGAACACATGAGGGGGATTTCTGACCCAGTACCAAGCAGTGAGAGAGTGTCAACAACCCCTACCACCACTGAAGTGTATCTGTGGTTGGCATAGCCAAGATTACCCAAGAATGTCAAATGGGCCTCTTTCACCTCCTGGATCTCCTCCTCCTGCCAAAATGAACTTTGTGTGCGGAGGGGAGGGGCCAAGTCATGCGGTCAGGGGGAGCCAGGTCCCTTCTTACCAGGCGGGTTCAGGTGCTGCTTCACCACTCTGATGCAGGTTTTAATCCACTGTGGGACATCTGCATCCCAGTTGTTTTGAGTCTGACCTCAGCCTCGGTTTTTAGACTTACCTCTCCTCACCTGAGACCTCAGGACACCTGCATCACCATCATAGTTTTCACCTGAACGGTGGTGCAGCTCCCACACCATCTGCGCATGTTTGCGGAGGTCTTTCATGGTGGGGTTTTTGGTCCTGCAGAAAAGGGCGACATCGATCCACACACTGTTGTGGAGGTTGTTAACGAAGAGGGACTTAAAAGTCTGGTCTTTGTCCAATCCTGGTGCATTGTGGCCTTGGAAGTAGGCAGCCCTTAGGCACCTATAAATACTATCTGGGAGTCTCCGCCCCCTTTTGAGTGATTGTAAATGCACCAAAGTTTGCAGAGGCAGGATCATTGTGCAGATGATCCTGCTTCCCTAAGCGCATGACAGAGGGCTGAGTAATGGTCTCTGATGGCAGATGGGAGGGACTCTATGTAAACATGGACACTCCTGGATGTCATCTTCCAGAGAAGCGTAAGCTTCTCTCGGGACGAAGGATGAGGCAGGTTGAAGAGGCAGCGTTCAACCTCCACCAGGTTGTCCGCTACACGAATCTCCGGGTTGTTTGGTTTGAACTGCTCTATGTCCTCTGCAAGGGACTCAAGCTGGCTGGTCCAAAGACCAGGTACCCTTGGGATATCGGAATGGTCAGAGTCATCTGAGCTAGAACATCCTGGTTCTCTCCGGTGGAGAGAGTGAGGGAGCTGATAGCACTGTCAGGTGCTGGAAAATGACAATGTTCCTTCTCCTGAAAAGGAGTGAAAGAGCTGCGAGACCACGTGGTGGTGCGGCTGAGAGCACTGATGGATGTGTGTCATAGCAACTCGCTGTTGAGGTTTCTTCTCTCCTGTGTAGACAGGCATAGAAGACCGGTGACAACAGTCTTCAACTGGGTCATGTGGCTCCCGAGGTATCTTTGCTCTGAGCACGCAGTGTCTCTGACGACTCAGGGTAGGAGTCACGCAAAAGCTGTGTTTCGAAAAGTGCGAAAATGTTGTTAATGCACCTGTGGCTTTCACTTCTGTAGTCTATACAAATTGTAACCTCGCAACTGCAACACAGTGTTTTTAGCACCTTGGGTGAGCAATAGTCGTGTTAGTGTACATTTATCTGGGTAGATACTTGAATAGTGAAAGTACGAGTTTCTCCTAATGAAATTAAAACTTTATTCTAAAAACATACTCAGTATCTCGTCTGAAGCATCTTTTCGGCCACCACTGATGAAAAGACCATAACAGTCAAATCCAGCATAATAAAAGAGGTTGAAACTGCTTTAACCTTATAAACACTTCATGTTTAAACTTGAATTGAAAAGTACCAGTTTGCTCTAAGGAAATAAAAACTTAATTCCAAAATTACTCTATATCCCGTGTGGAGCATCATTTCGGCCACTCCTAATGAAATGAAAATAGCAGTTACTCCACTAAATATAATTGGTTGAAAGTACTTGCAACTGCTAAGTCCATCATGTTTAAACTTGAATTGAGAAAGTACTAGTTTGTTCTAAGGAAATAAAAACTTTCTTCCAAAATTACTCTATATCCCGTGTGGAGCATCATTTCGGCCACTCCTGATGAAATGAAAATAGCAGTTACTCCACTAAATATAATTGTTTGAAAGTGCTTGAACCTGATAAACACATCATTTAACCTTGAATTGAGAAAGTACTAGTTTGTTCTAATGAAATAAAAACTTTATTCCAAAATCACTCTATATCCCGTGAGGAGCATCATTTCGGCCACTACTGATGAAATGAAAATAGCAGTTACTCCACTAAATAAAACTGGTTGAAACTGCTTGAACCTGATAAACACATCATTTAACATTGAATTGAGAAAGTACTAGTTTATTCTAATGAAATAAAAACTTTATTCCAAAATCACTCTATATCTCGTGTGGAGCATCATTTCGGCCACTACTGATGAAATGAAAATAGCAGGTACTCCACCAATACAACTGGTTGAAACTGCTTGAACCTGATAAACACATCATTTTAACTTGAATTGAGAAAGTACTAGTTTGTTCTAATGAAATAAAAACTTTATTCCAAAATTACTCTATATCCCGTGTGGAGCATCATTTCGGCCACTCCTAATGAAATGAAAATAGCAGTTACTCCACTAAATATAATTGGTTGAAAGTACTTGCAACTGCTAAGTCCATCATGTTTAAACTTGAATTGAGAAAGTACTAGTTTGTTCGAAGGAAATAAAAACTTTCTTCCAAAATTACTCTATATCCCGTGTGGAGCATCATTTCGGCCACTACTGATGAAATGAAAATAGCAGTTACTCCACTAAATAAAACTGGTTGAAACTGCTTGAACCTGATAAACACATCATTTAAACTTGAACTAAGAAAGTACTAGTTTGTTCTAATGAAATAAAAACTTTATTCCAAAATTACTCAATATCCCGTGTGGAGCATCATTTCGGCCACTACTGATGAAATGAAAATAGCAGTTACTCCACTAAATAAAACTGGTTGAAACTGCTTGAACCTGATAAACACATCATTTAACCTTGAATTGAGAAAGTACTAGTTTATTCTAAGGAAATAAAAACTTTATTCCAAAATCACTCTATATCCCGTGAGGAGCATCATTTCGGCCACTACTGATGAAATTAAAATAACAGTTACTCCACTAAATAAAACTGGTTGAAACTGCTTGAACCTGATAAACACATCATTTAACCTTGAATTGAGAAAGTACTAGTTTGTTCTAATGAAATAAAAACTTTATTCCAAAATCACTCTATATCTCGTGTGGAGCATCATTTCGGCCACTACTGATGAAATGAAAATAGCAGTTACTCCACTAAATATAATTGGTTGAAAGTACTTGCAACTGCTAAGTCCATCATGTTTAAACTTGAATTGAGAAAGTACTAGTTTGTTCTAAGGAAATAAAAACTTTCTTCCAAAATTACTCTATATCCCGTGTGGAGCATCATTTCGGCCACTCCTTATGAAATGAAAATAGGAGTTACTCCACTAAATATAATTGGTTGAAAGTACTTGCAACTGCTAAGTCCATCATGTTTAAACTTGAATTGAGAAACTACTAGTTTGTTCTAATGAAATAAAAACTTTATTCCAAAATCACTCTATATCCCGTGTGGAGCATCATTTCGGCCACTCCTGATGAAATGAAAATAGCAGTTACTCCACTAAATAAAACTGATTGAAACTGCTTGAACCTGATAAACACATCATTTAACCTTGAATTGAGAAAGTACTAGTTTGTTCTAATGAAATAAAAACTTTATTCCAAAATCACTCTATATCCCGTGAGGAGCATCATTTCGGCCACTACTGATGAAATGAAAATAGCAGTTACTCCACTAAATAAAACTGGTTGAAACTGCTTGAACCTGATAAACACATCATTTAACATTGAATTGAGAAAGTACTAGTTTATTCTAATGAAATAAAAACTTTATTCCAAAATCACTCTATATCTCGTGTGGAGCATCATTTCGGCCACTACTGATGAAATGAAAATAGCAGGTACTCCACCAATACAACTGGTTGAAACTGCTTGAACCTGATAAACACATCATTTTAACTTGAATTGAGAAAGTACTAGTTTGTTCTAATGAAATAAAAACTTTATTCCAAAATTACTCTATATCCCGTGTGGAGCATCATTTCGGCCACTCCTAATGAAATGAAAATAGCAGTTACTCCACTAAATATAATTGGTTGAAAGTACTTGCAACTGCTAAGTCCATCATGTTTAAACTTGAATTGAGAAAGTACTAGTTTGTTCGAAGGAAATAAAAACTTTCTTCCAAAATTACTCTATATCCCGTGTGGAGCATCATTTCGGCCACTACTGATGAAATGAAAATAGCAGTTACTCCACTAAATAAAACTGGTTGAAACTGCTTGAACCTGATAAACACATCATTTAAACTTGAACTAAGAAAGTACTAGTTTGTTCTAATGAAATAAAAACTTTATTCCAAAATTACTCAATATCCCGTGTGGAGCATCATTTCGGCCACTCCTGATGAAATGAAAATAGCAGTTACTCCACTAAATATAATTGGTTGAAAGTACTTGCAACTGCTAAGTCCATCATGTTTTAGCTTGAATTGAGAAAGTACTAGTTTATTCTAAGGAAATAAAAACTTTATTCCAAAATCACTCTATATCCCGTGAGGAGCATCATTTCGGCCACTACTGATGAAATTAAAATAACAGTTACTCCACTAAATAAAACTGGTTGAAACTGCTTGAACCTGATAAACACATCATTTAACCTTGAATTGAGAAAGTACTAGTTTGTTCTAATGAAATAAAAACTTTATTCCAAAATCACTCTATATCTCGTGTGGAGCATCATTTCGGCCACTACTGATGAAATGAAAATAGCAGTTACTCCACTAAATATAATTGGTTGAAAGTACTTGCAACTGCTAAGTCCATCATGTTTAAACTTGAATTGAGAAAGTACTAGTTTGTTCTAAGGAAATACAAACTTTATTCCAAAATTACTCTATATCCCGTGTGGAGCATCATTTCGGCCACTCCTGATGAAATGAAAATAGCAGTTACTCCACTAAGTAAAACTGATTGAAACTGCTTGAACCTGATAAACACATCATTTAACCTTGAATTGAGAAAGTACTAGTTTGTTCTAGTGAAATAAAAACTTTATTCCAAAATCACTCTATATCCCGTGAGGAGCATCATTTCGGCCACTCCTGATGAAATGAAAATAGCAGTTACTCCACCAATACAACTGGTTGAAACTGCTTGAACCTGATAAACACATCATTTTAACTTGAATTGAGAAAATACTAGTTTGTTCTAATGAAATAAAAACTTAATTCCAAAATTACTCAATATCCCGTGTGGAGCATCATTTCGGCCACTCCTTATGAAATGAAAATAGGAGTTACTCCACTAAATATAATTGGTTGAAAGTACTTGCAACTGCTAAGTCCATCATGTTTAAACTTGAATTGAGAAACTACTAGTTTGTTCTAATGAAATAAAAACTTTATTCCAAAATCACTCTATATCCCGTGAGGAGCACCATTTCGGCCACTACTGATGAAATGAAAATAGCAGTTACTCCACTAAATAAAACTGGTTGAAACTGCTTGAACCTGATAAACACATCATTTAAAAGTTGAATAGTGAGAGTTTAGTATGTTTCGTGAAATACAAACTTTATTCTAAAAACACACTCAGTATCTCGTCTGAAGCATTTTTTCGGCCACAACTGATGAGAAGACCATAAGCAGTCAAATCCAGCATAATGAAACTGCTTAAACCTGATAAACACTTCATGTTTAAACTTGAATAGTGAAAGTACGACTATGGTCTAGTAAAATACAAACTTTATTCTAAAAACCAACTCTCAAGCTCCTCATCCTATCTCTAAGGGTGCGCTCAGCCACCCTACGCAGGAAGCTCACTTCAACCGCTTGTATCCGGGATCTCGTTCTTTCGGTCATGACCCATAGTTCATGGCTGTGGTGGAGGCAATAACTCGGGTCTGGGAGGAGTTTGGAGAGGCCATGGAAGAGGACTTTCGGTCTGTCCCGAGGAAATTCTGGCAAACCGACTCCATGCTCCAGGAGCATGGAGTCCGGGGCCCTTCATCCCTGCAACATCGCGTGACGCGGGGACGGTACCTCTGGACAGGCAGAATGGGGTCGTGGTCCCTCTCTTCAAGGAGGGGGATCGGAGGGTGTGTTCCAACTACAGAGCGATCGCACTCCTCAGCCTCCCCAGGAAAGTCTATTCCAGAGTACTGGAGTGGAGGGTCCGGCCGTTAGTCAAACCTTGGATCCAAGAGGAATAATGCGGTTTTCATTCTGGTCGGCAATAAGTCGGACCTGTTTGCAGTGGTTTCACCTGATCCGCCAGTGGCAGACAGAAAAAAGCATTAGCCAAATCTATACAAGAGAAAAATCTATGTTCAGGTGAGAGATGTGACAACGCAGTTTTGAGATGTCTGGAATCTCATTTCTCTGCCCATGTTGCCGGGACCGGCAGCCAGGGGGGACTCGGCTGAGATCCTCAACACCAGCCCCTGGGTACTTCTCAGGGTGATAAAGAGGAAGTGGTCCGAGCCCAGGTGAACGGGTCGATTTAAGGTCGTCGAGAGGACGTCTCACGCTGTTCGGCTGAGTGACAAAGGCTCCCCAGGAAAGTCTATTCCAGGGTACTGGAGAGGAGGGTCCGGCCGTTAGTCGAACCCTGGATAAAAGAGGAACAATGCGGTGCCATCTGTCGCAGTGTACTCTGGCGGGAGAACCACATCGCACTCTTCAGGAGACCTCCATCCATCTGAAGCAAGTTGCCCCTGGATCGGCTGATCCAGGAGACAGCTCCACACGTCAAAGGGCGGAATAATCCCTGTACACCGAAGTAAGAAGAACACAGAAAAGTAGACGACAGCAAGGGAGGAGGTGAAATAGCGCTCCTCTCTGTTCATGTGACGTGCCAAGTCCATCCATTTTCTGCCGCTTATCCGGGGCCGCGTCGCGGAGGCAACTCTGCTCAGACTTCCCTCACCCCAGACACTTCCTCCAGCTCTTCCGGTGGCACCCCAAGGCGTTCCCAGGCCAGCCGAGAGACAGGGCAACTCCAGAGAGAGAGGGCAACTCCAGAGCAGTGTGGAGTATCCAGCCCCCGTCGAGGAGCTGGGTTCCGGAGTCCAAGCTGTAAGTGGAGGCGAGCCCGACTATATCTAGACGGTATCTCTCAGCCTCCCTCACAAGCTCGGGCTCCTTCCCCCCCAGCGAGGTCACATTCCATGTCCCAATAAGCCAGATTCTGTGGCCGGGGATCGGGTCGTCGAGGCCTCTGCCGTCGACTGCCCCCCAATCCACAATGCACCCAACCCCTACGGCAACCTCTGTAGGTGGTGGGCCCACAGGAGGGGCAAGTCCCCCGACAACATAGCTCCGAGGGTCATTCGGGTGCTCAAACTCCCCCACCACGACAAGGTTGCAGTTCAAGGGGGAGTCACCACCGTTTAAAAGTTTTGTATGTTGCTATTTGAGTATATGATTGTTGATTTTGCTTACATATGACCTCTATTATACGAAGAGTGCCTCATACTGTATTGACACTAATTATTGACCTCTGGGGTCAGAGGTCAAACGGGGAATTGAAGGAATATAGTGGTTGAACATTTGTTTTCTGTGAGACAACTGCACATATTGTATTCAGTTGTGTTTCTACACTACTGGGGTTTCTCCCACTGCCCAAGTTGGGAAAACACAGCTATAAATCCATGTTCAGGGACATTCCAAGTTGGTTGGCGATGTCTCCTCAGTGCTCTACTTGCAAAAACATGGTCAAGGTAAGATTGGATCAACAGATAAGAGGTCACTTTGTCCCACAGAACGTCAAGCTCTGAGAAGAACCAGTTTGGAGCAGTTTTGGGAACAAAGGAATAGCAAATTCACTATAGCAACGCATACATCACGAGGAACCGACCAATGTGAGGTTGAGGTGGTGTATGCAAATGTATAAATATGAACCACGTGTTCCAGTTGTGCCCTTCTTCATTGTAAACCTGGCCTGCACACTTGGGTCTGCAAGGAAGAACGGTCTGAGCTCGTATTATGTAATCTGATATATGTATTTTTGTAATCTCTTGTTTGTGTGATTATTAAATTCACTATTGAAGAAATTAACTCTGTTCCTGCCTCTCCCGGATCAAACGAACAAGCAGGAATTCAGGGGAACACAGGAACGAATTCCAACACTAAGCATCTCTACCTAAAGTCAGTAACACGATTTCTCTAGATTAAACCAGTCTGAGATGCTATATCTAAAGACAGTAACGGGATTGATTGTTTTTTTTTTTTTTTTTTTTTTTTTATTAAACCAGCCTGAGCAGCTCCATCTAGAGACAGTAACGTGATTTTCTAAATCAAACCAGCCTGAGCAGCACCATCTAGAGACAGTAACGTGATTTCTAAATCAAACCAGCCTGATCAGCTCTATCTAAAGACAGTAATGTGATTTTCTAAATCAAACCAGCCTGAGCAGCTCTATCTAAAGACAGTAATATGATTTTCTAAATCAAACCAGCCTGAGCAGCTCTATCTAAAGACAGTAATGTGATTTTCTAAATCAAACCAGCCTGAGCAGCACCATCTAAAGACAGTAATGTGATTTTCTAAATCAAACCAGCCTGATCAGCTCTATCTAAAGACAGTAATGTGATTTTCTAGATCAAACCAGCCTGATCAGCTCTATCTAAAGGCAGTAACACAATTTGTCTAGATTAAACCAGCCTGAGCAGCTCTATCTTAAGAAAATAACATGATTTTTTTCTCAATTAAACCAGCCTGAGCAGCTCTATCTTAAAGGAGTACAGTAGGATTTTCCCGAATTTTAGGAAAGAACCGCCCTCTCCACCTTTTGAAAAATGCACGCAAAGCTCTACCTGCTCCCGAGATGGAACGCCTACTAAAACGTGTGCGAGAGACATGAACGAGCCCACTTCTCCTCGTGCACGCACTGTTTACAAGTCACAAGTCAGCATTGACACGATTTTCCTCGATTAAACCATGGTCCAAGTGGAGGAACGTGGGAGCAGCGCTTCAAAGGGTTGAGTGGAAATCTCCACCAACGGCTGATCCCACGTTTCATCGGGCTCATCCATCCCTCCGGACAGGGCCTCACAGCCAGAGACAGGTGAGCCGTTTAGGGACTATTCAGTAACAAGAACTTAGAGCTGTGATTTCACTTGTATATAAGTTAAAGATGTAAAGCAAAGTTGGACTCTTCAGGTGATGAAATATACATTAAATGTCCACCAATGACTGTTGAGATGGTTGATCATTTAGTTTTAAACGTAGTAAACATAGAAAATACTGTGGCTGGTTATTGTGATTAAATTAAATTACATCTCACAACAAAACATGCTTTTAAAATAACAAAGACATTTGATCCAAATTACATTGAATTTAATACAAGAGACCCATTCTACAAAACAAACCTTTCCTCCTGCAATTAGCCTTTCAATACCACCTCACTCCGTGTGTGTTGTCCTCACAATCAATCAAAGTGATCTGGTGTCTCCTGGTGTGTATCTTAAGAGTCTCTCAACTTGTGGAACCTGTGCATTTAGCACTTTTCTTTTGTCTACAGTGTGTTGTGGGAATCTCCCAGAACCATTATCTCGCCCACCTTGCTGCTCCTCCTGTCACCTGCAGTACAAGGTGATTTCGTCTGTCCACTTCTGGCTCTAAAGACTCTTCTGGCTGTTTGTACCTACATGAACATCATTACATGCAGCTTGTTTACCAGAGCTTTACTTCAAGTCATTGCACAGCTAGAAAACTTTAGTTTAGTAAGTCTCAGTAAGGTCTGAGTGTGTATCACATGTTTAGGTGCAACCAGGGTTGGGTAGTCATGGAATACATGTAACAGTGTTACATAATTAGGATACAAAAAACATATAACTGTAATCTGTTACAGTACATAAAAAAATGTGTAATCTCGTTACAGGTATGCTCGATAAAAACTGGGATTACTGAGCAGGATTACAGTAGAAATCCGATGGAATAAACTAGAAATGCAGCTGTCACATGCGCCATGCACTGGCATTGCGACACTTCCCGACGCTTTCAGGCTGACAATCCATGCTTTGCCATGGATTCTGCAGACAGTTGCTTTCATCACTATGTTTTAAAGTCGGAGAAATCTCTTAACCTCTCTGTACAATGCAAACTATGTCTCCCAGCCGTGAAAGTGCTGTGAACGTCCAGGAACTGGACATCTCACCTGAAGAAACATAGAAACATAAAACCTGCTCACTTTCACTGATACACACATGGACTCTGTTTACTAGTTTTATTAGCTCGTAACATGCTTCCTACCTGTTCTCAATACGTTTAGAGGCTCTTGTGTTTTAGGGATTAATTGGGGCGACACGTGCCATCACTTTTTTCTTTTTACTCAATGAGTGATTCCTGCTGCCAGATACAGCCTCTCATCAAACATTCACATTTATTCCGGAAAAAAAACAACATTAAAACTAATGAGGAAACGGGTCGAGAGAGAGAGAGAGAGAGAGAGAGAGAGAGAGAGAGAGAGAGAGTTTTAGAAAAGATGGGCACATTTTCTTGAATAGAAATTGAAAGCTTTATTTGTATTGTGGTTTTGATTCTCAAAAAAAAAAAATCAATGTTAGACACCTGATTGGTTACTGAGTTTTGATAGTTCAAAACTTGTTAAGTGCAATTTGTGTCTGCTGTGTATAAGATGTGTCAGTACACTGAGCAGATGACACTTTCTATTCTTTCTTGTCATTTTTTTATGTTTTATTATGGCCAGGCAAGAGTAGAGGCACGGCTTTTCAGAGGTTGATGGACTCTGTGCTGCGCGACCTCGCTTTCGTTTCTGTTTACCTGGACGACATCTTGGTGGCTAGTTCTTCAGTTGAGGAGCATTTTTCACACCTAAAGCAAGTTTTTCAGCGCCTTGAGCAGGGGTGGGCAATTTTTTTTCCGAAGGGGCCAAATGAGAAGCAGAAAATATTGTGGAGGGCCTTGCCAAAAGTTTAAACTCTATTCTGCATATGAATTTTATTTCTAAATTGAAAGCAGTAAATGGCATTGTTTACACATGCTGGTAAGTGTCTGTGTTATTATTAGGTAAAGACTGTCTATTAAGACATCACAATGTCTTTGTATGCCAAATATCATTAACAAGATATGTCACATTATGATTGTCAAACTGCCAAGCTGTGCAGACAAAAAGTAATAGTGAACACACATTTGGGTATTTTCTTGTTCAGTGAGAGAAATCTAGCCTTTGCTGCCCTTTAACGAGTGCATCAAAGTCAGGTTGAATGTCTAAGGTGGAGATGCGAAGCACAGCTGACAGATGATCATCAGTAAGAGAGGATCTGAACCTGGATTTGGTAAACTTCATTACTGAGAATGTTTGTTCACATATGTAGGTAGATCCAAACAGAACCAACATCTTCTGAGCATGTCTCCTCATGTTTGGAAAGTTCTCCTCCTTAAGAGATGAGTAGAACTCCAGCAGTGATGCTGACATAAAGTGCTCTGCCAGTACTGTGTCAGACTGCAGGTCAATGAGCTCCAGCTGAACATCACTGGGTGCATCATCTACTCTGCAGGCAAAGGGAGAGGAAACCAGGTGCATTTCATCCTCAATGTTTTTACAATCATCAAATCGCCTTAAAAACTCACCATGCAAATCTCCTAACATGGATAAGTACCTGCAGAGATGATTAGCTGATGGTCTGACTTCTTTAAGGGTTTGCATGTGAGTGAGAGTGTTGTTCTGTAGTTGACTTGAAAGAAACAGCAACTTTCTCATAAAAGCCTTCACCAGGTTATGCATGTCATGAACGAAAAGGCCCTTGCCTTGCAGTTTAGTGCTCAGTTCATTCATCAGTGCCGTCACATCAACAGCAAATGCAAAATCTGCCATCCAGTTCATATCTGAAAGCTCGGGGATGTTTTTGCCTTTCATCTCACAAAACTCTTGAATCTCTGTTTTCAGGTCCCAAAATCTTTTGAGCACTTTGCCCGGACTGAGCCATCTGACAGCTGTGTGGTACATGATGTCACCATGTTCATTCTCATGCTCCTCTAAAAGTGCAACAAACTGCCTGTGATTTAATGCTCGTGCCCTGATAAAGTTAACCGTTTTTGTTACAACATCAATAACATGGTTAAGTTTTAGCACAGACCTGCACAGTACATGCTGATGTATAATACAATGTATCAACACTAAATGATGCTCTGTGCCGAGTTCAGTCACTTTATCTTGGATCTGTTTCAAAAGTCCGACATGTTTTCCTGTCATATTCGGACAACCATCAGTAGTGACGCCTACCAGTTTGTCCCATTTCAGTCCAAGCTTGACCATGCATGCATCGACCTCCTTGAACAGATCACTTCCCGTTGTCGTTCCTTTTATTGACCTCAATGCTGCCAGCTCCTCCGTAATCTTGAAGTCCTGCCTTATTCCCCGGAGAAACACCAGTAACTGGGCAGTGTCACGGACACCACAGCTCTCATCCAAAGCCAAAGAGAAAAAGTCAAAACTTTCAACTCCACTTTTGAGCTGACATTCGAGATTCTCCGCGATTCCTTCCACCCTTCTGGTGACGGTTCGCCTGGACAGCGGGACTTTTTCAAATGCTTCTTTATTCTCAGGGCATATTAGCGCGGCAGAGTCCACCAAGCACTCTTTCACAAACTCGCCATCCGAGAACGGCTTGCTGTTTTTAGCTATTTTGTGGGATATGACGAAGCTGGTCTTGGTCGCTGCATCCTGGGCTGTGTGTAGTTTGCTAAAACAGCCTTGTTGTTTTGCTAGCTTTGCTAGCAAGTCTTCTGATATTCGCGCTCTCTCAGCCTCCGCCAAGTGTCTGTATTTCTCCGCGTGTTTTGTCTCATAATGCTGACTCACATTGTACTCCTTAAACACGGCGACGTGCTCTCCACAAACTAAACAGACGGGTTTACCACCGACTTCAGTAAACAAATATTTAGTGCTCCAAATCTTCTTGAAATTTCGGCCTTCAGCATCCACCTTTCTTTTCTTGACGTGCCCGTACATCATTGAGGGGCGACAGTCACATGCACTGATTGGCTTGTTTTACGGGTTACGTATACGACGTACGTAGGTTACGTACACTGTACATAAATAAACAGGCTTCAAAGTAAAAGCATTTCCGTTTTAGTTTATAGAGCCGATGGTTTTAGTCCACACATTAAAATTCGAAAGAAGCTTTTGTTTTCTTAATTCTAAGCAACCTTTCGCGGGCCGGTCAGAATCGGGTCACGGGCCGCATTTGGCCCGCGGGCCTTAAAATGCCCAGGTCTGGCCTTGAGGAACATGGCAATTGTCAACCCTGCTAAGTGCCAGTTTGGTCTGCCTGTGATTGCCTTTTTGGGTCATCGTATTTCAACTCAGGGTGCCATTCCATTGCCATCTAAGGTGCAAGCGGTGACAGATTTCCCTCGTCCAGCCTCGGTTAAGGCCCTGCAGGAGTTTTTGGGCATGATTAATTTCTACAACCTTTCATATTGAGATTACAACTATATACCAAATAAATTTTTTATCAGCTCTATCAATTACAATGGTCAAATTGTCTCAATGGCTACAGACAGAAAATCGTGGATTTAAATCCACCTGGAGGTGTTTGTGGAATTAACTTGTGTGTGCATGTGTTTCCTCAGGGTTCTCTGGTTTTCTTTCATAGTCCAATTAAATGCATGTTAATGGTAATACTCAACTGACTCTCTGTGTATGTCCCGTGGTAGACTGATGACGTGTTCTGTTTCTTTTGAAACGTATTTTCAGTGACGTCCAGACAAGACGTCAATATAATGTTCAAGAAAGACGTCTCAAAAAACTTTCATTCAGGCTCTTCTGAGGAAGTCTTCTGGATGTCTAGAGACATCGTCTTTAGTTGTGTTCTGGACCTACATGTTGACACAAAGAACAGTGGCTGTGTAAAACACATTGGTTACTGTGGAACTGTGCTGTGTATTCATCAACAACATCTCACATGTTGGAAGATAAACAAGAGCACGGAGCAACATTTTATCAAAAATAATTGATTTATGAAAAATTATTCATTAGAATAAATTGGTTATTTATCAAATAATAATGACATTGGGCCACCACCAGCTAAACTGGAAATAGTTAATGCCAAAAAAAGTGTTATTTAAATTGATTAATGTTTCTCTTTAGATATAACAATCTTGAATAACAGGGAAGGTGTGAGATTCGAGCGCAGGCTGTTTCAAACCAGTGAACCAGGACCGCTTGACCCCGTCAGCTAGAAAGGGTATGTACTGGGTTTCAGAAGATGGCAGTGCCTCGAAGTCAGTGGGGACGCGCACTGGGTGGATGTCTGTGACTCACCCCCCCCTTTTGTGCGAGTCCCTTGCGAAGATCGTGTGATAATCGCGGGAGACCTCCTCATACAAATGCATCTCCTTGTTTCTGTTGTGGTAAAGTGCGAGCCTCAGCAGAGCGTTGCTCGGTCTTTGACTCGAAGCCTGAATAAGGTTCTTCTGGTACAGACATGGTCTGTTTACCTGAAATGTCTGTATTCTCTGGTTGAGTCATTGGAGCGTGCACAACCATGTCACCTTCGGTGCTCGGTTTTGTACCCTGAAGAACCTGTTCAAGGTTAACATGGTGAGCGCTGGTGATGGTTTTGGTTGTGGAAATGAGGAGAGTTGTGTCATGCGTGTCGTCGCTGGTGAGGGACGAAGGCAGATTGTCAATGAGATGAGAATTAGTTCAAGATTGTGGAATGAACTGTCAGTTAACATCTCTAAAGGTGGAAATGCGGTCACTTTAATCTGACCAGGTGTCAGATTTTGGACCCGTGGGTTGGCTGAACGATTGCTGTTAGAAGCTGGGTGGCCTAGTTCTTAGCCAATGGGAGTCGGGCTGACGACTTGGGACCAAAGGCGCCGTTTGGTGGCAGCGAGTCGGTTTAGGATGTCCTGACCAATAAGCAGTTCTTCTGTGTCCAGATCAGTGACGTGGATGGGATGCGTCGCTGACATGTCCTGGAAAGCTGTTGACCCAGACACCTTGAGTGATGTGGTGCAAGTCCTGAGTGAAGCCTCGGTTGTTTATGCTACACTCTTCCACCTGAAGTGGCTTTCCTTAAGTGGCATGCGCAAGCGTGGTTCTAGCAACCCGTGCGAAGGTGTCTGAACACATGAGGGGGATTTCTGACCCAGTACCAAGCAGTGAGAGAGTGTCAACAACCCCTACCACCACTGAAGTGTATCTGTGGTTGGCATAGCCAAGATTACCCAAGAATGTCAAATGGGCCTCTTTCACCTCCTGGATCTCCTCCTCCTGCCAAAATGAACTTTGTGTGCGGAGGGGAGGGGCCAAGTCATGCGGTCAGGGGGAGCCAGGTCCCTTCTTACCAGGCGGGTTCAGGTGCTGCTTCACCACTCTGATGCAGGTTTTAATCCACTGTGGGACATCTGCATCCCAGTTGTTTTGAGTCTGACCTCAGCCTCGGTTTTTAGACTTACCTCTCCTCACCTGAGACCTCAGGACACCTGCATCACCATCATAGTTTTCACCTGAACGGTGGTGCAGCTCCCACACCATCTGCGCATGTTTGCGGAGGTCTTTCATGGTGGGGTTTTTGGTCCTGCAGAAAAGGGCGACATCGATCCACACACTGTTGTGGAGGTTGTTAACGAAGAGGGACTTAAAAGTCTGGTCTTTGTCCAATCCTGGTGCATTGTGGCCTTGGAAGTAGGCAGCCCTTAGGCACCTATAAATACTATCTGGGAGTCTCCGCCCCCTTTTGAGAGATTGTAAATGCACCAAAGTTTGCAGAGGCAGGATCATTGTGCAGATGATCCTGCTTCCCTAAGCGCATGACAGAGGGCTGAGTAATGGTCTCTGATGGCAGATGGGAGGGACTCTATGTAAACATGGACACTCCTGGATGTCATCTTCCAGAGAAGCGTAAGCTTCTCTCGGGACGAAGGATGAGGCAGGTTGAAGAGGCAGCGTTCAACCTCCACCAGGTTGTCCGCTACACGAATCTCCGGGTTGTTTGGTTTGAACTGCTCTATGTCCTCTGCAAGGGACTCAAGCTGGCTGGTCCAAAGACCAGGTACCCTTGGGATATCGGAATGGTCAGAGTCATCTGAGCTAGAACATCCTGGTTCTCTCCGGTGGAGAGAGTGAGGGAGCTGATAGCACTGTCAGGTGCTGGAAAATGACAATGTTCCTTCTCCTGAAAAGGAGTGAAAGAGCTGCGAGACCACGTGGTGGTGCGGCTGAGAGCACTGATGGATGTGTGTCATAGCAACTCGCTGTTGAGGTTTCTTCTCTCCTGTGTAGACAGGCATAGAAGACCGGTGACAACAGTCTTCAACTGGGTCATGTGGCTCCCGAGGTATCTTTGCTCTGAGCACGCAGTGTCTCTGACGACTCATGGTAGGAGTCACGCAAAAGCTGTGTTTCGAAAAGTGCGAAAATGTTGTTAATGCACCTGTGGCTTTCACTTCTGTAGTCTATACAAATTGTAACCTCGCAACTGCAACACAGTGTTTTTAGCACCTTGGGTGAGCAATAGTCGTGTTAGTGTACATTTATCTGGGTAGATACTTGAATAGTGAAAGTACGAGTTTCTCCTAATGAAATTAAAACTTTATTCTAAAAACATACTCAGTATCTCGTCTGAAGCATCTTTTCGGCCACCACTGATGAAAAGACCATAACAGTCAAATCCAGCATAATAAAAGAGGTTGAAACTGCTTTAACCTTATAAACACTTCATGTTTAAACTTGAATTGAAAAGTACCAGTTTGCTCTAAGGAAATAAAAACTTAATTCCAAAATTACTCTATATCCCGTGTGGAGCATCATTTCGGCCACTCCTAATGAAATGAAAATAGCAGTTACTCCACTAAATATAATTGGTTGAAAGTACTTGCAACTGCTAAGTCCATCATGTTTAAACTTGAATTGAGAAAGTACTAGTTTGTTCTAAGGAAATAAAAACTTTCTTCCAAAATTACTCTATATCCCGTGTGGAGCATCATTTCGGCCACTCCTGATGAAATGAAAATAGCAGTTACTCCACTAAATATAATTGGTTGAAAGTGCTTGAACCTGATAAACACATCATTTAACCTTGAATTGAGAAAGTACTAGTTTGTTCTAATGAAATAAAAACTTTATTCCAAAATCACTCTATATCCCGTGAGGAGCATCATTTCGGCCACTACTGATGAAATGAAAATAGCAGTTACTCCACTAAATAAAACTGGTTGAAACTGCTTGAACCTGATAAACACATCATTTAACATTGAATTGAGAAAGTACTAGTTTGTTCTAATGAAATAAAAACTTTATTCCAAAATCACTCTATATCTCGTGTGGAGCATCATTTCGGCCACTACTGATGAAATGAAAATAGCAGGTACTCCACCAATACAACTGGTTGAAACTGCTTGAACCTGATAAACACATCATTTTAACTTGAACTAAGAAAGTACTAGTTTGTTCTAATGAAACAAAAACTTTATTCCAAAATTACTCTATATCCCGTGTGGAGCATCATTTCGGCCACTACTGATGAAATGAAAATAGCAGTTACTCCACTAAATAAAACTGGTTGAAACTGCTTGAACCTGATAAACACATCATTTAAACTTGAACTAAGAAAGTACTAGTTTGTTCTAATGAAATAAAAACTTTATTCTAAAATTACTCAATATCCCGTGTGGAGCATCATTTCGGCCACTACTGATGAAATGAAAATAGCAGTTACTCCACTAAATATAATTGGTTGAAAGTACTTGCAACTGCTAAGTCCATCATGTTTAAACTTGAATTGAGAAAGTACTAGTTTGTTCGAAGGAAATAAAAACTTTCTTCCAAAATTACTCTATATCCCGTGTGGAGCATCATTTCGGCCACTACTGATGAAATGAAAATAGCAGTTACTCCACTAAATAAAACTGGTTGAAACTGCTTGAACCTGATAAACACATCATTTAAACTTGAACTAAGAAAGTACTAGTTTGTTCTAATGAAATAAAAACTTTATTCCAAAATTACTCAATATCCCGTGTGGAGCATCATTTCGGCCACTCCTGATGAAATGAAAATAGCAGTTACTCCACTAAATAAAACTGGTTGAAACTGCTTGAACCTGAAAAACACATCATTTAAACTTGAACTAAGAAAGTACTAGTTTGTTCTAATGAAATAAAAACTTTCTTCCAAAATTACTCTATATCCCGTGTGGAGCATCATTTCGGCCACTCCTAATGAAATGAAAATAGCAGTTACTCCACTAAATATAATTGGTTGAAAGTACTTGCAACTGCTAAGTCCATCATGTTTAAGCTTGAATTGAGAAAGTACTAGTTTATTCTAAGGAAATAAAAACTTTCTTCCAAAATTACTCTATATCCCGTGAGGAGCACCATTTCGGCCACTCCTGATGAAATGAAAATAGCAGTTACTCCACTAAATAAAACTGGTTGAAACTGCTTGAACCTGATAAACACATCATTTAACCTTGAATTGAGAAAGTACTAGTTTGTTCTAATGAAATAAAAACTTTCTTCCAAAATTACTCTATATCCCGTGTGGAGCATCATTTCGGCCACTCCTAATGAAATGAAAATAGCAGTTACTCCACTAAATATAATTGGTTGAAACTGCTTGAACCTGATAAACACATCATTTAACCTTGAATTGAGAAAGTACTAGTTTGTTCTAATGAAATAAAAACTTTATTCCAAAATCACTCTATATCTCGTGTGGAGCATCATTTCGGCCACTACTGATGAAATGAAAATAGCAGTTACTCCACTAAATATAATTGGTTGAAAGTACTTGCAACTGCTAAGTCCATCATGTTTAAAGTTGAATTGAGAAAGTACTAGTTTGTTCTAAGGAAATATAAACTTTATTCCAAAATTACTCTATATCCCGTGTGGAGCATCATTTCGGCCACTCCTGATGAAATGAAAATAGCAGTTACTCCACCAATACAACTGGTTGAAACTGCTTGAACCTGATAAACACATCATTTAACCTTGAATTGAGAAAGTACTAGTTTGTTCTAATGAAATAAAAACTTTCTTCCAAAATTACTCTATATCCCGTGTGGAGCATCATTTCGGCCACTCCTTATGAAATGAAAATAGCAGTTACTCCACTAAATATAATTGGTTGAAAGTACTTGCAACTGCTAAGTCCATCATTTTTAAACTTGAATTGAGAAACTACTAGTTTGTTCTAATGAAATAAAAACTTTATTCCAAAATCACTCTATATCCCGTGAGGAGCATCATTTCGGCCACTCCTGATGAAATGAAAATAGCAGTTACTCCACTAAATATAATTGGTTGAAAGTACTTGCAACTGCTAAGTCCATCATGTTTAAGCTTGAATTGAGAAAGTACTAGTTTATTCTAAGGAAATAAAAACTTTATTCCAAAATCACTCTATATCCCGTGAGGAGCATCATTTCGGCCACTACTGATGAAATTAAAATAACAGTTACTCCACTAAATAAAACTGGTTGAAACTGCTTGAACCTGATAAACACATCATTTAACCTTGAATTGAGAAAGTACTAGTTTGTTCTAATGAAATAAAAACTTTATTCCAAAATCACTCTATATCTCGTGTGGAGCATCATTTCGGCCACTACTGATGAAATGAAAATAGCAGTTACTCCACTAAATATAATTGGTTGAAAGTACTTGCAACTGCTAAGTCCATCATGTTTAAACTTGAATTGAGAAAGTACTAGTTTGTTCTAAGGAAATACAAACTTTATTCCAAAATTACTCTATATCCCGTGTGGAGCATCATTTCGGCCACTCCTGATGAAATGAAAATAGCAGTTACTCCACCAATACAACTGGTTGAAACTGCTTGAACCTGATAAACACATAATTTTAACTTGAATTGAGAAAGTACTAGTTTGTTCTAATGAAATAAAAACTTTCTTCCAAAATTACTCTATATCCCGTGTGGAGCATCATTTCGGCCACTCCTTATGAAATGAAAATAGCAGTTACTCCACTAAATATAATTGGTTGAAAGTACTTGCAACTGCTATGTCCATCATGTTTAAACTTGAATTGAGAAAGTACTAGTTTGTTCTAAGGAAATACAAACTTTATTCCAAAATTACTCTATATCCCGTGTGGAGCATCATTTCGGCCACTCCTGATGAAATGAAAATAGCAGTTACTCCACTAAGTAAAACTGATTGAAACTGCTTGAACCTGATAAACACATCATTTAACCTTGAATTGAGAAAGTACTAGTTTGTTCTAGTGAAATAAAAACTTTATTCCAAAATCACTCTATATCCCGTGTGGAGCATCATTTCGGCCACTCCTGATGAAATGAAAATAGCAGTTACTCCACTAAATAAAACTGGTTGAAACTGATAAAGACATCATTTAACCTTGAATTGAGAAAGTACTAGTTTGTTCTTATGAAATAAAAACTTTATTCCAAAATCACTCTATATCCCGTGAGGAGCATCATTTCGGCCACTCCTGATGAAATGAAAATAGCAGTTACTCCACCAATACAACTGGTTGAAACTGCTTGAACCTGATAAACACATAATTTTAACTTGAATTGAGAAAGTACTAGTTTGTTCTAATGAAATAAAAACTTTCTTCCAAAATTACTCTATATCCCGTGTGGAGCATCATTTCGGCCACTCCTTATGAAATGAAAATAGGAGTTACTCCACTAAATATAATTGGTTGAAAGTACTTGCAACTGCTAAGTCCATCATGTTTAAACTTGAATTGAGAAACTACTAGTTTGTTCTAATGAAATAAAAACTTTATTCCAAAATCACTCTATATCCCGTGTGGAGCATCATTTCGGCCACTCCTGATGAAATGCAAATAGCAGTTACTCCACTAAATAAAACTGGTTGAAACTGCTTGAACCTGATAAAAACACATCATTTAACCTTGAATTGAGAAAGTACTAGTTTATTCTAAGGAAATAAAAACTTTCTTCCAAAATTACTCTATATCCCGTGTGGAGCATCATTTCGGCCACTCCTGATGAAATGAAAATAGCAGTTACTCCACTAAGTAAAACTGATTGAAACTGCTTGAACCTGATAAACACATCATTTAACCTTGAATTGAGAAAGTACTAGTTTGTTCTAGTGAAATAAAAACTTTATTCCAAAATCACTCTATATCCCGTGAGGAGCATCATTTCGGCCACTCCTGATGAAATGAAAATAGCAGTTACTCCACTAAATATAATTGGTTGAAAGTACTTGCAACTGCTATGTCCATCATGTTTAAACTTGAATTGAGAAAGTACTAGTTTGTTCTAAGGAAATACAAACTTTATTCCAAAATTACTCTATATCCCGTGTGGAGCATCATTTCGGCCACTCCTGATGAAATGAAAATAGCAGTTACTCCACTAAGTAAAACTGATTGAAACTGCTTGAACCTGATAAACACATCATTTAACCTTGAATTGAGAAAGTACTAGTTTGTTCTAGTGAAATAAAAACTTTATTCCAAAATCACTCTATATCCCGTGTGGAGCATCATTTCGGCCACTCCTGATGAAATGAAAATAGCAGTTACTCCACTAAATAAAACTGGTTGAAACTGATAAAGACATCATTTAACCTTGAATTGAGAAAGTACTAGTTTGTTCTTATGAAATAAAAACTTTATTCCAAAATCACTCTATATCCCGTGAGGAGCATCATTTCGGCCACTCCTGATGAAATGAAAATAGCAGTTACTCCACCAATACAACTGGTTGAAACTGCTTGAACCTGATAAACACATAATTTTAACTTGAATTGAGAAAGTACTAGTTTGTTCTAATGAAATAAAAACTTTCTTCCAAAATTACTCTATATCCCGTGTGGAGCATCATTTCGGCCACTCCTTATGAAATGAAAATAGGAGTTACTCCACTAAATATAATTGGTTGAAAGTACTTGCAACTGCTAAGTCCATCATGTTTTACCTTGAATTGAGAAAGTACTAGTTTATTCTAAGGAAATAAAAACTTTATTCCAAAATCACTCGATATCCCGTGAGGAGCATCATTTCGGCCACTACTGATGAAATGAAAATAGCAGTTACTCCACTAAATAAAACTGGTTGAAACTGCTTGAACCTGATAAACACATCATTTAACCTTGAATTGAGAAAGTACTAGTTTGTTCTTATGAAATAAAAACTTTATTCCAAAATTACTCAATATCCCGTGTGGAGCATCATTTCGGCCACTACTGATGAAATGAAAATAGCAGTTACTCCACTAAATAAAACTGATTGAATCTGCTTGAACCTGATAAACACATCATTTAACCTTGAATTGAGAAAGTACTAGTTTGTTCTAATGAAATAAAAACTTTCTTCCAAAATTACTCTATATCCCGTGTGGAGCATCATTTCGGCCACTCCTGATGAAATGAAAATAGCAGTTACTCCACTAAATAAAACTGATTGAAACTGCTTGAACCTGATAAACACATCATTTAACCTTGAATTGAGAAAGTACTAGTTTGTTCTAATGAAATAAAAACTTTATTCCAAAATCACTCTATATCCCGTGAGGAGCATCATTTCGGCCACTACTGATGAAATGAAAATAGCAGTTACTCCACTAAATAAAACTGGTTGAAACTGCTTGAACCTGATAAACACATCATTTAACCTTGAATTGAGAAAGTACTAGTTTGTTCTAATGAAATAAAAACTTTCTTCCAAAATTACTCTATATCCCGTGTGGAGCATCATTTCGGCCACTCCTGATGAAATGAAAATAGCAGTTACTCCACTAAATATAATTGGTTGAAAGTACTTGCAACTGCTAAGTCCATCATGTTTAAGCTTGAATTGAGAAAGTACTAGTTTATTCTAAGGAAATAAAAACTTTATTCCAAAATCACTCTATATCCCGTGAGGAGCATCATTTCGGCCACTACTGATGAAATTAAAATAACAGTTACTCAACTAAATAAAACTGGTTGAAACTGCTTGAACCTGATAAACACATCATTTAACCTTGAATTGAGAAAGTACTAGTTTGTTCTAATGAAATAAAAACTTTATTCCAAAATCACTCTATATCTCGTGTGGAGCATCATTTCGGCCACTACTGATGAAATGAAAATAGCAGTTACTCCACTAAATATAATTGGTTGAAAGTACTTGCAACTGCTAAGTCCATCATGTTTAAACTTGAATTGAGAAAGTACTAGTTTGTTCTAAGGAAATACAAACTTTATTCCAAAATTACTCTATATCCCGTGTGGAGCATCATTTCGGCCACTCCTGATGAAATGAAAATAGCAGTTACTCCACTAAATATAATTGGTTGAAAGTACTTGCAACTGCTAAGTCCATCATGTTTAAACTTGAATTGTGAAAGTACTAGTTTGTTCTAAGGAAATAAAAACTTTCTTCCAAAATTACTCTATATCCCGTGTGGAGCATCATTTCGGCCACTCCTGATGAAATGAAAATAGCAGTTACTCCACCAATACAACTGGTTGAAACTGCTTGAGCCTGATAAACACATCATTTAACCTTGAATTGAGAAAGTACTAGTTTGTTCTAATGAAATAAAAACTTTATTCCAAAATCACTCTATATCCCGTGAGGAGCATCATTTCGGCCACTACTGATGAAATGAAAATAGCAGTTACTCCACTAAATAAAACTGGTTGAAACTGCTTGAACCTGATAAACACATCATTTAACATTGAATTGAGAAAGTACTAGTTTGTTCTAATGAAATAAAAACTTTATTCCAAAATCACTCTATATCTCGTGTGGAGCATCATTTCGGCCACTACTGATGAAATGAAAATAGCAGTTACTCCACTAAATAAAACTGGTTGAAACTGCTTGAACCTGATAAACACATCATTTAACATTGAATTGAGAAAGTACTAGTTTGTTCTAATGAAATAAAAACTTTATTCCAAAATCACTCTATATCTCGTGTGGAGCATCATTTCGGCCACTACTGATGAAATGAAAATAGCAGTTACTCCACTAAATAAAACTGGTTGAAACTGCTTGAACCTGATAAACACATCATTTAAACTTGAACTAAGAAAGTACTAGTTTGTTCTAATGAAATAAAAACTTTATTCCAAAATTACTCAATATCCCGTGTGGAGCATCATTTCGGCCACTACTGATGAAATGAAAATAGCAGTTACTCCACTAAATATAATTGGTTGAAAGTACTTGCAACTGCTAAGTCCATCATGTTTAAACTTGAATTGAGAAAGTACTAGTTTGTTCGAAGGAAATAAAAACTTTCTTCCAAAATTACTCTATATCCCGTGTGGAGCATCATTTCGGCCACTACTGATGAAATGAAAATAGCAGTTACTCCACTAAATAAAACTGGTTGAAACTGCTTGAACCTGATAAACACATCATTTAAACTTGAACTAAGAAAGTACTAGTTTGTTCTAATGAAATAAAAACTTTATTCCAAAATTACTCAATATCCCGTGTGGAGCATCATTTCGGCCACTCCTGATGAAATGAAAATAGCAGTTACTCCACTAAATAAAACTGGTTGAAACTGCTTGAACCTGAAAAACACATCATTTAAACTTGAACTAAGAAAGTACTAGTTTGTTCTAATGAAATAAAAACTTTCTTCCAAAATTACTCTATATCCCGTGTGGAGCATCATTTCGGCCACTCCTGATGAAATGCAAATAGCAGTTACTCCACTAAATAAAACTGGTTGAAAGTGCTTGAACCTGATATAAACACATCATTTTACCTTGAATTGAGAAAGTACTAGTTTGTTCTAATGAAATAAAAACTTTCTTCCAAAATTACTCTATATCCCGTGTGGAGCATCATTTCGGCCACTCCTAATGAAATGAAAATAGCAGTTACTCCACTAAATATAATTGGTTGAAAGTACTTGCAACTGCTAAGTCCATCATGTTTAAGCTTGAATTGAGAAAGTACTAGTTTATTCTAAGGAAATAAAAACTTTCTTCCAAAATTACTCTATATCCCGTGAGGAGCACCATTTCGGCCACTCCTGATGAAATGAAAATAGCAGTTACTCCACTAAATATAATTGGTTGAAAGTACTTGCAACTGCTAAGTCCATCATGTTTAAGCTTGAATTGAGAAAGTACTAGTTTATTCTAATGAAATAAAAACTTTCTTCCAAAATTACTCTATATCCCGTGAGGAGCACCATTTCGGCCACTCCTGATGAAATGAAAATAGCAGTTACTCCACTAAATATAATTGGTTGAAAGTACTTGCAACTGCTAAGTCCATCATGTTTAAACTTGAATTGAGAAAGTACTAGTTTGTTCTAATGAAATAAAAACTTTCTTCCAAAATTACTCTATATCCCGTGTGGAGCATCATTTCGGCCACTCCTGATGAAATGAAAATAGCAGTTACTCCACTAAATAAAACTGGTTGAAACTGCTTGAACCTGATAAACACATCATTTAACCTTGAATTGAGAAAGTACTAGTTTGTTCTAATGAAATAAAAACTTTATTCCAAAATCACTCTATATCTCATGTGGAGCATCATTTCGGCCACTACTGATGAAATGAAAATAGCAGTTACTCCACTAAATAAAACTGGTTGAAACTGCTTGAACCTGATAAACACATCATTTAACCTTGAATTGAGAAAGTACTAGTTTGTTCTAATGAAATAAAAACTTTATTCCAAAATCACTCTATATCTCGTGTGGAGCATCATTTCGGCCACTACTGATGAAATGAAAATAGCAGTTACTCCACTAAATATAATTGGTTGAAAGTACTTGCAACTGCTAAGTCCATCATGTTTAAACTTGAATTGAGAAAGTACTAGTTTGTTCTAAGGAAATATAAACTTTATTCCAAAATTACTCTATATCCCGTGTGGAGCATCATTTCGGCCACTCCTGATGAAATGAAAATAGCAGTTACTCCACTAAATAAAACTGATTGAAACTGCTTGAACCTGATAAACACATCATTTAACCTTGAATTGAGAAAGTACTAGTTTGTTCTAATGAAATAAAAACTTTATTCCAAAATCACTCTATATCCCGTGAGGAGCATCATTTCGGCCACTACTGATGAAATGAAAATAGCAGTTACTCCACTAAATAAAACTGGTTGAAACTGCTTGAACCTGATAAACACATCATTTAACCTTGAATTGAGAAAGTACTAGTTTGTTCTAATGAAATAAAAACTTTCTTCCAAAATTACTCTATATCCCGTGTGGAGCATCATTTCGGCCACTACTGATGAAATGAAAATAGCAGTTACTCCACTAAATATAATTGGTTGAAAGTACTTGCAACTGCTAAGTCCATCATGTTTAAACTTGAATTGAGAAACTACTAGTTTGTTCTAATGAAATAAAAACTTTATTCCAAAATAATTCTATATCCCGTGAGGAGCACCATTTCGGCCACTACTGATGAAATTAAAATAGCAGTTACTCCACTAAATAAAACTGGTTGAAACTGCTTCAACCTGATAAACACATCATTTAAAAGTTGAATAGTGAGAGTTTAGTATGTTTCGTGAAATACAAACTTTATTCTAAAAACACACTCAGTATCTCGTCTGAAGCATTTTTTCGGCCACAACTGATGAGAAGACCATAGCAGTCAAATCCAGCATAATGAAACTGCTTAAACCTGATAAACACTTCATGTTTAAACTTGAATAGTGAAAGTACGACTATGGTCTAGTAAAATACAAACTTTATTCTAAAAACCAACTCTCAAGCTCCTCATCCTATCTCTAAGGGTGCGCTCAGCCACCCTACGCAGGAAGCTCACTTCAACCGCTTGTATCCGGGATCTCGTTCTTTCGGTCATGACCCATAGTTCATGGCTGTGGTGGAGGCAATAACTCGGGTCTGGGAGGAGTTTGGAGAGGCCATGGAAGAGGACTTTCGGTCTGTCCCGAGGAAATTCTGGCAAACCGACTCCATGCTCCAGGAGCATGGAGTCCGGGGCCCTTCATCCCTGCAACATCGCGTGACGCGGGGACGGTACCTCTGGACAGGCAGAATGGGGTCGTGGTCCCTCTCTTCAAGGAGGGGGATCGGCGGGTGTGTTCCAACTACAGAGGGATCACACTCCTCAGCCTCCCCAGGAAAGTCTATTCCAGAGTACTGGAGTGGAGGGTCCGGCCGTTAGTCAAACCTTGGATCCAAGAGGAATAATGCAGTTTTCATTCTGGTCGTGGAACACTGGACCAGCTCTATACCCTCCACCAGCTGCTTGAGGGTTCATGGGAGTTTGCCCAACCAGTCCACATGTGTTTTCTGGATCTTGAGAAGGCGTTCGACCGCGTCCCCTGAGACATCCTGTGGGGGGGTGCTCCGGGAGCATGGAGTCCGGGGCCCTTTGTTAAGGGCTGTTCGGTCTTTGTATTCCCGGAACAGGAGTTTGGTTTGCATTGGCGGCAATAAGTTGGACCTGTTTGCAGTGGTTTCACCTGATCCGCCAGTGGCAGACAGAAAAAAGCATTAGCCAAATCTATACAAGAGAAAAATCTATGTTCAGGTGAGAGATGTGACAACGCAGTTTTGATATGTCTGGAATCTCGTTTCTCTGCACATGTTGCCGGGACCGGCAGCCAGGGGGGACTCGGCTGAGATCCTCAACACCAGCCCCTGGGTACTTCTCAGGGTGATAAAGAGGAAGTGGTCCGAGCCCAGGTGAACGGGTCGATTTAAGGTCGTCGAGAGGACGTCTCACGCTGTTCGGCTGAGTGACAAAGGCTCCCCAGGAAAGTCTATTCCAGGGTACTGGAGAGGAGGGTCCGGCCGTTAGTCGAACCCTGGATAAAAGAGGAACAATGCGGTGCCATCTGTCGCAGTGTACTCTGGCGGGAGAACCACATCGCACTCTTCAGGAGACCTCAATCCATCTGAAGCAAGTTGCCCCTGGATCGGCTGATCCAGGAGACAGCTCCACACGTCAAAGGGCGGAATAATCCCTGTACACCGAAGTAAGAAGAACACAGAGAAGTAGACGACAGCAAGGGAGGAGGTGAAATAGCGCTCCTCTCTTTTCATGTGACGTGCCAAGTCCATCCATCCATCCATCCATTTTCTGCCGCTTATCCGGGGCCGCGTCGCGGAGGCAACTCTGCTCAGACTTCCCTCACCCCAGACACTTCCTCCAGCTCTTCCGGTGGCACCCCAAGGCGTTCCCAGGCCAGCCGAGAGACAGGGCAACTCCAGAGAGAGAGGGCAACTCCAGAGCAGTGGAGTATCCACCCCCGTCGAGGAGCTGGGTTCCGGAGTCCAAGCTGTAAGTGGAGGCGAGCCCGACTATATCTAGACGGTATCTCTCAGCCTCCCTCACAAGCTCGGGCTCCTTCCCCCCCAGCGAGGTCACATTCCATGTCCCAATAGCCAGATTCTGTGGCCGGGGATCGGGTCGTCGAGGCCTCTGCCGTCGACTGCCCCCCAATCCACAATGCACCCAACCCCTACGGCAGCCTCTGTAGGTGGTGGGCCCACAGGAGGGGCAAGTCCCCCGACAACATAGCTCCGAGGGTCATTCGGGTGCTCAAACTCCCCCACCACGACAAGGTTGCAGTTCAAGGGGGAGTCACCACCGTTTAAAAGTTTTGTATGTTGCTATTTGAGTATATGATTGTTGATTTTGCTTACATATGACCTCTATTATACGAAGAGTGCCTCATACTGTATTGACACTAATTATTGACCTCTGGGGTCAGAGGTCAAAAGGGGAATTGAAGGAATATTGAACATTTGTTTTCTGTGTGACAACTGGACATATTGTATTCAGTTGTGTTTCTACACTACTGGGGTTTCTCCCACTGCCCAAGTTGGGAAAACACAGCTATAAATCCATGTTCAGGGACATTCCAAGTTGGTTGGCGATGTCTCCTCAGTGCTCTACTTGCAAAAACATGGTCAAGGTAAGATTGGCTCAACAGATAAGAGGTCAGAGGTCACTTTGTCCCACAGAACGTCAAGCTCTGAGAAGAACCAGTTTGAAGCAGTTTTGGGAACAAAGGAATAGCAAATTCACTATAGCAACGCATACATCACGAGGAACCGACCAATGTGAGGTTGAGGTGGTGTATGCAAATGTATAAATATGAACCACGTGTTGCAGTTGTGCCCTTCTTCATTGTAAACCTGGCCTGCACACTTGGGTCTGCAAGGAAGAACGGTCTGAGCTCGTATTATGTAATCTGATATATGTATTTTTGTAATCTCTTGTTTGTGTGATTATTAAATTCACTATTGAAGAAATTAACTCTGTTCCTGCCTCTCCCGGATCAAACGAACAAGCAGGAATTCAGGGGAACACAGGAACGAATTCCAACACTAAGCATCTCTACCTAAAGTCAGTAACACGATTTCTCTAGATTAAACCAGTCTGAGATGCTATATCTAAAGACAGTAACGGGATTGATTGGTTTTTTTTTTGTTAAACCAGCCTGAGCAGCACCATCTAGAGACAGTAACGTGATTTTCTAAATCAAACCAGCCTGATCAGCTCTATCTAAAGACAGTAATGTGATTTTCTAGATCAAACCAGCCTGATCACCTCTATCTAAAGACAGTAATGTGATTTTCTAGATCAAACCAGCCTGATCACCTCTATCTAAAGGCAGTAACACGATTTGTCTAGATTAAACCAGCCTGAGCAGCTCTATCTTAAGAAAATAACATGATTTTTTTCTCAATTAAACCAGCCTGAGCAGCTCTATCTTAAAGGAGTACAGTAGGATTTTCCCGAATTTTAGGAAAGAACCGCCCTCTCCACCTTTTGAAAAATGCACGCAAAGCTCTACCTGCTCCCGAGATGGAACGCCTACTAAAACGTGTGCGAGAGACATGAACGAGCCCAGTTCTCCTCGTGCACGCACTGTTTACAAGTCACAAGTCAGCATTGACACGATTTTCCTCGATTAAACCATGGTCCAAGTGGAGGAACGTGGGAGCAGCGCTTCAAAGGGTTGAGTGGAAATCTCCACCAACGGCTGATCCCACGTTTCATCGGGCTCATCCATCCCTCCGGACAGGGCCTCACAGCCAGAGACAGGTGAGCCGTTTAGGGACTATTCAGTAACAAGAACTTAGAGCTGTGATTTCACTTGTATATAAGTTAAAGATGTAAAGCAAAGTTGGACTCTTCAGGTGATGAAATATACATTAAATGTCCACCAATGACTGTTGAGATGGTTGATCATTTAGTTTTAAACGTAGTAAACATAGAAAATACTGTGGCTGGTTATTGTGATTAAATTAAATTACATCTCACAACAAAACATGCTTTTAAAATAACAAAGACATTTGATCCAAATTACATTGAATTTAATACAAGAGACCCATTCTACAAAACAAACCTTTCCTCCTGCAATTAGCCTTTCAATACCACCTCACTCCGTGTGTGTTGTCCTCACAATCAATCAAAGTGATCTGGTGTCTCCTGGTGTTGATCTTAAGAGTCTCTCAACTTGTGGAACCTGTGCATTTAACACTTTTCTTTTGTCTACAGTGTGTTGTGGGAATCTCCCAGAACCTGTATCTCGCCCACCTTGCTGCTCCTCCTGTCACCTGCAGTACAAGGTGATTTCGTCTGTCCACTTCTGGCTCTAAAGACTCTTCTGGCTGTTTGTACCTACATGAACATCATTACATGCAGCTTGTTTACCAGAGCTTTACTTCAAGTCATTGCACAGCTAGAAAACTTTAGTTTAGTAAGTCTCAGTAAGGTCTGAGTGTGTATCACATGTTTAGGTGCAACCAGGGTTGGGTAGTCATGGAATACATGTAACAGTGTTACATAATTAGGATACAAAAAACATATAACTGTAATCTGTTACAGTACATAAAAAAATGTGTAATCTCGTTACAGGTATGCTCGATAAAAACTGGGATTACTGAGCAGGATTACAGTAGAAATCCGATGGAATAAACTAGAAATGCAGCTGTCACATGCGCCATGCACTGGCATTGCGACACTTCCCGACGCTTTCAGGCTGACAATCCATGCTTTGCCATGGATTCTGCAGACAGTTGCTTTCATCACTATGTTTTAAAGTCGGAGAAATCTCTTAACCTCTCTGTACAATGCAAACTATGTCTCCCAGCCGTGAAAGTGCTGTGAACGTCCAGGAACTGGACATCTCACCTGAAGAAACATAGAAACATAAAACCTGCTCACTTTCACTGATACACACATGGACTCTGTTTACTAGTTTTATTAGCTCGTAACATGCTTCCTACCTGTTCTCAATACGTTTAGAGGCTCTTGTGTTTTAGGGATTAATTGGGGCGACACGTGCCATCACTTTTTTCTTTTTACTCAATGAGTGATTCCTGCTGCCAGATACAGCCACTCATCAAACATTCACATTTATTCCGGAAAAAAAACAACATTAAAACTAATGAGGAAACGGGTCGAGAGAGAGAGAGAGAGAGAGAGAGAGAGAGAGAGAGAGAGAGAGAGAGAGAGAGCGAGAGAGAGAGAGAGAGAGAGAGTTTTAGAAAAGATGGGCACATTTTCTTGAATAGAAATTGAAAGCTTTATTTGTATTGTGGTTTTGATTCTCAAAAAAAAAAAAAAAATGTTAGAAACCTGATTGGTTACTGAGTTTTGATAGTTCAAAACTTGTTAAGTGCAATTTGTGTCTGCTGTGTATAAGATGTGTCAGTACACTGAGCAGATGACACTTTCTATTCTTTCTTGTCATTTTTTTATGTTTTATTATGGCCAGGCAAGAGTAGAGGCACGGCTTTTCAGAGGTTGATGGACTCTGTGCTGCGCGACCTCGCTTTCGTTTCTGTTTACCTGGACGACATCTTGGTGGCTAGTTCTTCAGTTGAGGAGCATTTTTCACACCTAAAGCAAGTTTTTCAGCGCCTTGAGCAGGGGTGGGCAATTTTTTTTCCGAAGGGGCCAAATGAGAAGCAGAAAATATTGTGGAGGGCCTTGCCAAAAGTTTAAACTCTATTCTGCATATGAATTTTATTTCTAAATTGAAAGCAGTAAATGGCATTGTTTACACATGCTGGTAAGTGTCTGTGTTATTATTAGGTAAAGACTGTCTATTAAGACATCACAATGTCTTTGTATGCCAAATATCATTAACAAGATATGTCACATTATGATTGTCAAACTGCCAAGCTGTGCAGACAAAAAGTAATAGTGAACACACATTTGGGTATTTTCTTGTTCAGTGAGAGAAATCTAGCCTTTGCTGCCCTTTAACGAGTGCATCAAAGTCAGGTTGAATGTCTGAGGTGGAGATGCGAAGCACAGCTGACAGATGATCATCAGTAAGAGAGGATCTGAACCTGGATTTGGTAAACTTCATTACTGAGAATGTTTGTTCACATATGTAGGTAGATCCAAACAGAACCAACATCTTCTGAGCATGTCTCCTCATGTTTGGAAAGTTCTCCTCCTTAAGAGATGAGTAGAACTCCAGCAGTGATGCTGACTTAAAGTGCTCTGCCAGTACTGTGTCAGACTGCAGGTCAATGAGCTCCAGCTGAACATCACTGGGTGCATCATCTATTCTGCAGGCAAAGGGAGAGGAAACCAGGTGCATTTCATCCTCAATGTTTTTACAATCATCAAATCGCCTTAAAAACTCACCATGCAAATCTCCTAACATGGACCTGCAGAGATGATTAGCTGATGGTCTGACTTCTTTAAGGGTTTGCATGTGAGTGAGAGTGTTGTTCTGTAGTTGACTTGAAAGAAACAGCAACTTTCTCATAAAAGCCTTCACCAGGTTATGCATGTCATGAACGAAAAGGCCCTTGCCTTGCAGTTTAGTGCTCAGTTCATTCATCAGTGCCGTCACATCAACAGCAAATGCAAAATCTGCCATCCAGTTCATATCTGAAAGCTCGGGGATGTTTTTGCCTTTCATCTCACAAAACTCTTGAATCTCTGTTTTCAGGTCCCAAAATCTTTTGAGCACTTTGCCCGGACTGAGCCATCTGACAGCTGTGTGGTACATGATGTCACCATGTTCATTCTCATGCTCCTCTAAAAGTGCAACAAACTGCCTGTGATTTAATGCTCGTGCCCTGATAAAGTTAACCGTTTTTGTTACAACATCAATAACATGGTTAAGTTTTAGCACAGACCTGCACAGTACATGCTGATGTATAATACAATGTATCAACACTAAATGATGCTCTGTGCCGAGTTCAGTCACTTTATCTTGGATCTGTTTCAAAAGTCCGACATGTTTTCCTGTCATATTCGGACAACCATCAGTAGTGACGCCTACCAGTTTGTCCCATTTCAGTCCAAGCTTGACCATGCATGCATCGACCTCCTTGAACAGATCACTTCCCGTTGTCGTTCCTTTTATTGACCTCAATGCTGCCAGCTCCTCCGTAATCTTGAAGTCCTGCCTTATTCCCCGGAGAAACACCAGTAACTGGGCAGTGTCACGGACACCACAGCTCTCATCCAAAGCCAAAGAGAAAAAGTCAAAACTTTCAACTCCACTTTTGAGCTGACATTCGAGATTCTCCGCGATTCCTTCCACCCTTCTGGTGACGGTTCGCCTGGACAGCGGGACTTTTTCAAATGCTTCTTTATTCTCAGGGCATATTAGCGCGGCAGAGTCCACCAAGCACTCTTTCACAAACTCGCCATCCGAGAACGGCTTGCTGTTTTTAGCTATTTTGTGGGATATGACGAAGCTGGTCTTGGTCGCTGCATCCTGGGCTGTGTGTAGTTTGCTAAAACAGCCTTGTTGTTTTGCTAGCTTTGCTAGCAAGTCTTCTGATATTCGCGCTCTCTCAGCCTCCGCCAAGTGTCTGTATTTCTCCGCGTGTTTTGTCTCATAATGCTGACTCACATTGTACTCCTTAAACACGGCGACGTGCTCTCCACAAACTAAACAGACGGGTTTACCACCGACTTCAGTAAACAAATATTTAGTGCTCCAAATCTTCTTGAAATTTCGGCCTTCAGCATCCACCTTTCTTTTCTTGACGTGCCCGTACATCATTGAGGGGCGACAGTCACATGCACTGATTGGCTTGTTTTACGGGTTACGTATACGACGTACGTAGGTTACGTACACTGTACATAAATAAACAGGCTTCAAAGTAAAAGCATTTCCGTTTTAGTTTATAGAGCCGATGGTTTTAGTCCACACATTAAAATTCGAAAGAAGCTTTTGTTTTCTTAATTCTAAGCAACCTTTCGCGGGCCGGTCAGAATCGGGTCACGGGCCGCATTTGGCCCACGGGCCTTAAAATGCCCAGGTCTGGCCTTGAGGAACATGGCAATTGTCAACCCTGCTAAGTGCCAGTTTGGTCTGCCTGTGATTGCCTTTTTGGGTCATCGTATTTCAACTCAGGGTGCCATTCCATTGCCATCTAAGGTGCAAGCGGTGACAGATTTCCCTCGTCCAGCCTCGGTTAAGGCCCTGCAGGAGTTTTTGGGCATGATTAATTTCTACAACCTTTCATATTGAGATTACAACTATATACCAAATAAATTTTTTATCAGCTCTATCAATTACAATGGTCAAATTGTCTCAATGGCTACAGACAGAAAATCGTGGATTTAAATCCACCTGGAGGTGTTTGTGGAATTAACTTGTGTGTGCATGTGTTTCCTCAGGGTTCTCTGGTTTTCTTTCATAGTCCAATTAAATGCATGTTAATGGTAATACTCAACTGACTCTCTGTGTATGTCCCGTGGTAGACTGATGACGTGTTCTGTTTCTTTTGAAACGTATTTTCAGTGACGTCCAGACAAGACGTCAATATAATGTTCAAGAAAGACGTCTCAAAAAACTTTCATTCAGGCTCTTCTGAGGAAGTCTTCTGGATGTCTAGAGACATCGTCTTTAGTTGTGTTCTGGACCTACATGTTGACACAAAGAACAGTGGCTGTGTAAAACACATTGGTTACTGTGGAACTGTGCTGTGTATTCATCAACAACATCTCACATGTTGGAAGATAAACAAGAGCACGGAGCAACATTTTATCAAAAATAATTGATTTATGAAAAATTATTCATTAGAATAAATTGGTTATTTATCAAATAATAATGACATTGGGCCACCACCAGCTAAACTGGAAATAGTTAATGCCAAAAAAAGTGTTATTTAAATTGATTAATGTTTCTCTTTAGATATAACAATCTTGAATAACAGGGAAGGTGTGAGATTCGAGCGCAGGCTGTTTCAAACCAGTGAACCAGGACCGCTTGACCCCGTCAGCTAGAAAGGGTATGTACTGGGTTTCAGAAGATGGCAGTGCCTCGAAGTCAGTGGGGACGCGCACTGGGTGGATGTCTGTGACTCACCACCCCTTTTGTGCGAGTCCCTTGCGAAGATCGTGTGATAATCGCGGGAGACCTCCTCATACAAATGCATCTCCTTGTTTCTGTTGTGGTAAAGTGCGAGCCTCAGCAGAGCGTTGCTCGGTCTTTGACTCGAAGCCTGAATAAGGTTCTTCTGGTACAGACATGGTCTGTTTACCTGAAATGTCTGTATTCTCTGGTTGAGTCATTGGAGCGTGCACAACCATGTCACCTTCGGTGCTCGGTTTTGTACCCTGAAGAACCTGTTCAAGGTTAACATGGTGAGCGCTGGTGATGGTTTTGGTTGTGGAAATGAGGAGAGTTGTGTCATGCGTGTCGTCGCTGGTGAGGGACGAAGGCAGATTGTCAATGAGATGAGAATTAGTTCAAGATTGTGGAATGAACTGTCAGTTAACATCTCTAAAGGTGGAAATGCGGTCACTTTAATCTGACCAGGTGTCAGATTTTGGACCCGTGGGTTGGCTGAACGATTGCTGTTAGAAGCTGGGTGGCCTAGTTCTTAGCCAATGGGAGTCGGGCTGACGACTTGGGACCAAAGGCGCCGTTTGGTGGCAGCGAGTCGGTTTAGGATGTCCTGACCAATAAGCAGTTCTTCTGTGTCCAGATCAGTGACGTGGATGGGATGCGTCGCTGACATGTCCTGGAAAGCTGTTTTGACCCAGACACATTGAGTGATGTGGTGCAAGTCCTGAGTGAAGCCTCGGTTGTTTATGCTACACTCTTCCACCTGAAGTGGCTTTCCTTAAGTGGCATGCGCAAGCGTGGTTCTAGCAACCCGTGCGAAGGTGTCTGAACACATGAGGGGGATTTCTGACCCAGTACCAAGCAGTGAGAGAGTGTCAACAACCCCTACCACCACTGAAGTGTATCTGTGGTTGGCATAGCCAAGATTACCCAAGAATGTCAAATGGGCCTCTTTCACCTCCTGGATCTCCTCCTCCTGCCAAAATGAACTTTGTGTGCGGAGGGGAGGGGCCAAGTCATGCGGTCAGGGGGAGCCAGGTCCCTTCTTACCAGGCGGGTTCAGGTGCTGCTTCACCACTCTGATGCAGGTTTTAATCCACTGTGGGACATCTGCATCCCAGTTGTTTTGAGTCTGACCTCAGCCTCGGTTTTTAGACTTACCTCTCCTCACCTGAGACCTCAGGACACCTGCATCACCATCATAGTTTTCACCTGAACGGTGGTGCAGCTCCCACACCATCTGCGCATGTTTGCGGAGGTCTTTCATGGTGGGGTTTTTGGTCCTGCAGAAAAGGGCGACATCGATCCACACACTGTTGTGGAGGTTGTTAACGAAGAGGGACTTAAAAGTCTGGTCTTTGTCCAATCCTGGTGCATTGTGGCCTTGGAAGTAGGCAGCCCTTAGGCACCTATAAATACTATCTGGGAGTCTCCGCCCCCTTTTGAGTGATTGTAAATGCACCAAAGTTTGCAGAGGCAGGATCATTGTGCAGATGATCCTGCTTCCCTAAGCGCATGACAGAGGGCTGAGTAATGGTCTCTGATGGCAGATGGGAGGGACTCTATGTAAACATGGACACTCCTGGATGTCATCTTCCAGAGAAGCGTAAGCTTCTCTCGGGACGAAGGATGAGGCAGGTTGAAGAGGCAGCGTTCAACCTCCACCAGGTTGTCCGCTACACGAATCTCCGGGTTGTTTGGTTTGAACTGCTCTATGTCCTCTGCAAGGGACTCAAGCTGGCTGGTCCAAAGACCAGGTACCCTTGGGATATCGGAATGGTCAGAGTCATCTGAGCTAGAACATCCTGGTTCTCTCCGGTGGAGAGAGTGAGGGAGCTGATAGCACTGTCAGGTGCTGGAAAATGACAATGTTCCTTCTCCTGAAAAGGAGTGAAAGAGCTGCGAGACCACGTGGTGGTGCGGCTGAGAGCACTGATGGATGTGTGTCATAGCAACTCGCTGTTGAGGTTTCTTCTCTCCTGTGTAGACAGGCATAGAAGACCGGTGACAACAGTCTTCAACTGGGTCATGTGGCTCCCGAGGTATCTTTGCTCTGAGCACGCAGTGTCTCTGACGACTCAGGGTAGGAGTCACGCAAAAGCTGTGTTTCGAAAAGTGCGAAAATGTTGTTAATGCACCTGTGGCTTTCACTTCTGTAGTCTATACAAATTGTAACCTCGCAACTGCAACACAGTGTTTTTAGCACCTTGGGTGAGCAATAGTCGTGTTAGTGTACATTTATCTGGGTAGATACTTGAATAGTGAAAGTACGAGTTTCTCCTAATGAAATTAAAACTTTATTCTAAAAACATACTCAGTATCTCGTCTGAAGCATCTTTTCGGCCACCACTGATGAAAAGACCATAACAGTCAAATCCAGCATAATAAAAGAGGTTGAAACTGCTTTAACCTTATAAACACTTCATGTTTAAACTTGAATTGAAAAGTACCAGTTTGCTCTAAGGAAATAAAAACTTAATTCCAAAATTACTCTATATCCCGTGTGGAGCATCATTTCGGCCACTCCTAATGAAATGAAAATAGCAGTTACTCCACTAAATATAATTGGTTGAAAGTACTTGCAACTGCTAAGTCCATCATGTTTAAGCTTGAATTGAGAAAGTACTAGTTTATTCTAAGGAAATAAAAACTTTCTTCCAAAATTACTCTATATCCCGTGTGGAGCATCATTTCGGCCACTCCTGATGAAATGAAAATATCAGTTACTCCACTAAATAAAACTGGTTGAAACTGCTTGAACCTGAAAAACACATCATTTAAACTTGAACTAAGAAAGTACTAGTTTGTTCTAAGGAAATAAAAACTTTCTTCCAAAATTACTCTATATCCCGTGTGGAGCATCATTTCGGCCACTCCTGATGAAATGAAAATAGCAGTTACTCCACTAAATATAATTGTTTGAAAGTGCTTGAACCTGATAAACACATCATTTAACCTTGAATTGAGAAAGTACTAGTTTGTTCTAATGAAATAAAAACTTTATTCCAAAATCACTCTATATCCCGTGAGGAGCATCATTTCGGCCACTACTGATGAAATGAAAATAGCAGTTACTCCACTAAATAAAACTGGTTGAAACTGCTTGAACCTGATAAACACATCATTTAAACTTGAACTAAGAAAGTACTAGTTTGTTCTAATGAAATAAAAACTTTATTCCAAAATTACTCTATATCCCGTGTGGAACATCATTTCGGCCACTCCTGATGAAATGCAAATAGCAGTTACTCCACTAAATAAAACTGGTTGAAACTGCTTGAACCTGATAAAAACACATCATTTAACCTTGAATTGAGAAAGTACTAGTTTGTTCTAAGGAAATAAAAACTTTCTTCCAAAATTACTCTATATCCCGTGTGGAGCATCATTTCGGCCACTCCTGATGAAATGAAAATAGCAGTTACTCCACTAAATATAATTGTTTGAAAGTGCTTGCAACTGCTATGTCCATCATGTTTTACCTTGAATTGAGAAAGTGCTAGTTTGTTCTAAGGAAATAAAAACTTTATTCCAAAATCACTCGATATCCCGTGAGGAGCATCATTTCGGCCACTACTGATGAAATGAAAATAGCAGTTACTCCACTAAATAAAACTGGTTGAAACTGCTTGAACCTGATAAACACATCATTTAACCTTGAATTGAGAAAGTACCAGTTTGTTCTAATGAAATAAAAACTTTATTCCAAAATTACTCAATATCCCGTGTGGAGCATCATTTCGGCCACTACTGATGAAATGAAAATAGCAGTTACTCCACTAAATAAAACTGGTTGAAACTGCTTGAACCTGATAAACACATCATTTAACCTTGAATTGAGAAAGTACTAGTTTGTTCTAATGAAATAAAAACTTTATTCCAAAATTACTCAATATCCCGTGTGGAGCATCATTTCGGCCACTACTGATGAAATGAAAATAGCAGTTACTCCACTAAATAAAACTGGTTGAAACTGCTTGAACCTGATAAACACATCATTTAACCTTGAATTGAGAAAGTACTAGTTTGTTCTAATGAAATAAAAACTTTCTTCCAAAATTACTCTATATCCCGTGTGGAGCATCATTTCGGCCACTCCTAATGAAATGAAAATAGCAGTTACTCCACTAAATATAATTGGTTGAAAGTACTTGCAACTGCTAAGTCCATCATGTTTAAGCTTGAATTGAGAAAGTACTAGTTTATTCTAAGGAAATAAAAACTTTCTTCCAAAATTACTCTATATCCCGTGTGGAGCATCATTTCGGCCACTCCTGATGAAATGAAAATAGCAGTTACTCCACCAATACAACTGGTTGAAACTGCTTGAACCTGATAAACACATAATTTTAACTTGAATTGAGAAAGTACTAGTTTGTTCTAATGAAATAAAAACTTTCTTCCAAAATTACTCTATATCCCGTGTGGAGCATCATTTCGGCCACTCCTTATGAAATGAAAATAGCAGTTACTCCACTAAATATAATTGGTTGAAAGTACTTGCAACTGCTAAGTCCATCATTTTTAAACTTGAATTGAGAAACTACTAGTTTGTTCTAATGAAATAAAAACTTTATTCCAAAATCACTCTATATCCCGTGAGGAGCACCATTTCGGCCACTACTGATGAAATGAAAATAGCAGTTACTCCACTAAATAAAACTGGTTGAAACTGCTTGAACCTGATAAACACATCATTTAAAAGTTGAATAGTGAGAGTTTAGTATGTTTCGTGAAATACAAACTTTATTCTAAAAACACACTCAGTATCTCGTCTGAAGCATTTTTTCGGCCACAACTGATGAGAAGACCATAAGCAGTCAAATCCAGCATAATGAAACTGCTTCAACCTGATAAACACTTCATGTTTAAACTTGAATAGTGAAAGTATGACTATGGTCTAGTAAAATACAAACTTTATTCTAAAAACCAACTCTCAAGCTCCTCATCCTATCTCTAAGGGTGCGCTCAGCCACCCTACGCAGGAAGCTCACTTCAACCGCTTGTATCCGGGATCTCGTTCTTTCGGTCATGACCCATAGTTCATGGCTGTGGTGGAGGCAATAACTCGGGTCTGGGAGGAGTTTGGAGAGGCCATGGAAGAGGACTTTCGGTCTGCCCCGAGGAAATTCTGGCAAACCGACTCCATGCTCCGGGAGCATGGAGTCCGGGGCCCTTCATCCCTGCAACATCGCGTGACGCGGGGACGGTACCTCTGGACAGGCAGAATGGGGTCGTGGTCCCTCTCTTCAAGGAGGGGGATCGGAGGGTGTGTTCCAACTACAGAGGGATCACACTCCTCAGCCTCCCCAGGAAAGTCTATTCCAGTGTACTGGAGTGGAGGGTCCGGCCGTTAGTCAAACCTTGGATCCAAGAGGAATAATGCGGTTTTCATTCTGGTCGTGGAACACTGGACCAGCTCTATACCCTCCACCAGCTGCTTGAGGGTTCATGGGAGTTTGCCCAACCAGTCCACATGTGGACACACATCTGGATCTTGAGAAGGCGTTCGACCGCGTCCCCTGAGACATCCTGTGGGGGGGTGCTCCGGGAGCATGGAGTCCGGGGCCCTTTGTTAAGCGCTGTTCGGTCTTTGTATTCCCGGAACAGGAGTTTGGTTTGCATTGGCGGCAATAAGTCGGACCTGTTTGCAGTGGTTTCACCTGATCCGCCAGTGGCAGACAGAAAAAAGCATTAGCCAAATCTATACAAGAGAAAAATCTATGTTCAGGTGAGAGATGTGACAATGCAGTTTTGAGATGTCTGGAATCTCGTTTCTCTGCACATGTTGCCGGGACCGGTAGCCAGGGGGGACTCGGCTGAGATCCTCAACACCAGCCCCTGGGTACTTCTCAGGGTGATAAAGAGGAAGTGGTCCGAGCCCAGGTGAACGGGTCGATTTAAGGTCGTCGAGAGGACGTCTCACGCTGTTCGGCTGAGTGACAAAGGCTCCCCAGGAAAGTCTATTCCAGGGTACTGGAGAGGAGGGTCCGGCCGTTAGTCGAACCCTGGATAAAAGAGGAACAATGCGGTGCCATCTGTCGCAGTGTACTCTGGCGGGAGAACCACATCGCACTCTTCAGGAGACCTCCATCCATCTGAAGCAAGTTGCCCCTGGATCGGCTGATCCAGGAGACAGCTCCACACGTCAAAGGGCGGAATAATCCCTGTACACCGAAGTAAGAAGAACACAGAGAAGTAGACGACAGCAAGGGAGGAGGTGAAATAGCGCTCCTCTCTGTTCATGTGACGTGCCAAGTCCATCCATCCATCCATCCATTTTCTGCCGCTTATCCGGGGCCGCGTCGCGGAGGCAACTCTGCTCAGACTTCCCTCACCCCAGACACTTCCTCCAGCTCTTCCGGTGGCACCCCAAGGCGTTCCCAGGCCAGCCGAGAGACAGGGCAACTCCAGAGAGAGAGGGCAACTCCAGAGCAGTGGAGTATCCAGCCCCCGTCGAGGAGCTGGGTTCCGGAGTCCAAGCTGTAAGTGGAGGCGAGCCCGACTATATCTAGACGGTATCTCTCAGCCTCCCTCACAAGCTCGGGCTCCTTCCCCCCCAGCGAGGTCACATTCCATGTCCCAATAGCCAGATTCTGTGGCCGGGGATCGGGTCGTCGAGGCCTCTGCCGTCGACTGCCCCCCAATCCACAATGCACCCAACCCCTACGGCAGCCTCTGTAGGTGGTGGGCCCACAGGAGGGGCAAGTCCCCCGACAACATAGCTCCGAGGGTCATTCGGGTGCTCAAACTCCCCCACCACGACAAGGTTGCAGTTCAAGGGGGAGTCACCACCGTTTAAAAGTTTTGTATGTTGCTATTTGAGTATATGATTGTTGATTTTGCTTACATATGACCTCTATTATACGAAGAGTGCCTCATACTGTATTGACACTAATTATTGACCTCTGGGGTCAGAGGTCAAAAGGGGAATTGAAGGAATATAGTGGTTGAACATTTGTTTTCTGTGTGACAACTGGACATATTGTATTCAGTTGTGTTTCTACACTACTGGGGTTTCTCCCACTGCCCAAGTTGGGAAAACACAGCTATAAATCCATGTTCAGGGACATTCCAAGTTGGTTGGCGATGTCTCCTCAGTGCTCTACTTGCAAAAACATGGTCAAGGTAAGATTGGATCAACAGATAAGAGGTCAGAGGTCACTTTGTCCCACAGAACGTCAAGCTCTGAGAAGAACCAGTTTGAAGCAGTTTTGGGAACAAAGGAATAGCAAATTCACTATAGCAACGCATACATCACGAGGAACCGACCAATGTGAGGTTGAGGTGGTGTATGCAAATGTATAAATATGAACCACGTGTTGCAGTTGTGCCCTTCTTCATTGTAAACCTGGCCTGCATACTTGGGTCTGCAAGGAAGAACGGTCTGAGCTCGTATTATGTAATCTGATATATGTATTTTTGTAATCTCTTGTTTGTGTGATTATTAAATTCACTATTGAAGAAATTAACTCTGTTCCTGCCTCTCCCGGATCAAACGAACAAGCAGGAATTCAGGGGAACACAGGAACGAATTCCAACACTAAGCATCTCTACCTAAAGTCAGTAACACGATTTCTCTAGATTAAACCAGTCTGAGATGCTATATCTAAAGACAGTAACGGGATTGATTGTTTTTTTTTTTTTTTTTTTTTTTAATTAAACCAGCCTGAGCAGCTCCATCTAGAGACAGTAACGTGATTTTCTAAATCAAACCAGCCTGAGCAGCACCATCTAGAGACAGTAACGTGATTTTCTAAATCAAACCAGCCTGATCAGCTCTATCTAAAGACAGTAATGTGATTTTCTAGATCAAACCAGCCTGATCACCTCTATCTAAAGGCAGTAACACGATTTGTCTAGATTAAACCAGCCTGAGCAGCTCTATCTTAAGAAAATAACATGATTTTTTTCTCAATTAAACCAGCCTGAGCAGCTCTATCTTAAAGGAGTACAGTAGGATTTTCCCGAATTTTAGGAAAGAACCGCCCTCTCCACCTTTTGAAAAATGCACGCAAAGCTCTACCTGCTCCCGAGATGGAACGCCTACTAAAACGTGTGCGAGAGACATGAACGAGCCCAGTTCTCCTCGTGCACGCACTGTTTACAAGTCACAAGTCAGCATTGACACGATTTTCCTCGATTAAACCATGGTCCAAGTGGAGGAACGTGGGAGCAGCGCTTCAAAGGGTTGAGTGGAAATCTCCACCAACGGCTGATCCCACGTTTCATCGGGCTCATCGATCCCTCCGGACAGGGCCTCACAGCCAGAGACAGGTGAGCCGTTTAGGGACTATTCAGTAACAAGAACTTAGAGCTGTGATTTCACTTGTATATAAGTTAAAGATGTAAAGCAAAGTTGGACTCTTCAGGTGATGAAATATACATTAAATGTCCACCAATGACTGTTGAGATGGTTGATCATTTAGTTTTAAACGTAGTAAACATAGAAAATACTGTGGCTGGTTATTGTGATTAAATTAAATTACATCTCACAACAAAACATGCTTTTAAAATAACAAAGACATTTGATCCAAATTACATTGAATTTAATACAAGAGACCCATTCTACAAAACAAACCTTTCCTCCTGCAATTAGCCTTTCAATACCACCTCACTCCGTGTGTGTTGTCCTCACAATCAATCAAAGTGATCTGGTGTCTCCTGGTGTTGATCTTAAGAGTCTCTCAACTTGTGGAACCTGTGCATTTAACACTTTTCTTTTGTCTACAGTGTGTTGTGGGAATCTCCCAGAACCTGTATCTCGCCCACCTTGCTGCTCCTCCTGTCACCTGCAGTACAAGGTGATTTCGTCTGTCCACTTCTGGCTCTAAAGACTCTTCTGGCTGTTTGTACCTACATGAACATCATTACATGCAGCTTGTTTACCAGAGCTTTACTTCAAGTCATTGCACAGCTAGAAAACTTTAGTTTAGTAAGTCTCAGTAAGGTCTGAGTGTGTATCACATGTTTAGGTGCAACCAGGGTTGGGTAGTCATGGAATACATGTAACAGTGTTACATAATTAGGATACAAAAAACATATAACTGTAATCTGTTACAGTACATAAAAAAACGTGTAATCTCGTTACAGGTATGCTCGATAAAAACTGGGATTACTGAGCAGGATTACAGTAGAAATCCGATGGAATAAACTAGAAATGCAGCTGTCACATGCGCCATGCACTGGCATTGCGACACTTCCCGACGCTTTCAGGCTGACAATCCATGCTTTGCCATGGATTCTGCAGACAGTTGCTTTCATCACTATGTTTTAAAGTCGGAGAAATCTCTTAACCTCTCTGTACAATGCAAACTATGTCTCCCAGCCGTGAAAGTGCTGTGAACGTCCAGGAACTGGACATCTCACCTGAAGAAACATAGAAACATAAAACCTGCTCACTTTCACTGATACACACATGGACTCTGTTTACTAGTTTTATTAGCTCGTAACATGCTTCCTACCTGTTCTCAATACGTTTAGAGGCTCTTGTGTTTTAGGGATTAATTGGGGCGACACGTGCCATCACTTTTTTCTTTTTACTCAATGAGTGATTCCTGCTGCCAGATACAGCCTCTCATCAAACATTCACATTTATTCCGGAAAAAAAACAACATTAAAACTAATGAGGAAACGGGTCGAGAGAGAGAGAGAGAGAGAGAGAGAGAGAGAGAGAGAGAGAGAGAGAGAGAGAGAGAGAGAGAGAGAGAGAGAGAGAGCGAGAGAGAGAGAGAGAGAGAGAGAGAGAGAGTTTTAGAAAAGATGGGCACATTTTCTTGAATAGAAATTGAAAGCTTTATTTGTATTGTGGTTTTGATTCTCAAAAAAAAAAAAATCAATGTTAGACACCTGATTGGTTACTGAGTTTTGATAGTTCAAAACTTGTTAAGTGCAATTTGTGTCTGCTGTGTATAAGATGTGTCAGTACACTGAGCAGATGACACTTTCTATTCTTTCTTGTCATTTTTTTATGTTTTATTATGGCCAGGCAAGAGTAGAGGCACGGCTTTTCAGAGGTTGATGGACTCTGTGCTGCGCGACCTCGCTTTCGTTTCTGTTTACCTGGACGACATCTTGGTGGCTAGTTCTTCAGTTGAGGAGCATTTTTCACACCTAAAGCAAGTTTTTCAGCGCCTTGAGCAGGGGTGGGCAATTTTTTTTCCGAAGGGGCCAAATGAGAAGCAGAAAATATTGTGGAGGGCCTTGCCAAAAGTTTAAACTCTATTCTGCATATGAATTTTATTTCTAAATTGAAAGCAGTAAATGGCATTGTTTACACATGCTGGTAAGTGTCTGTGTTATTATTAGGTAAAGACTGTCTATTAAGACATCACAATGTCTTTGTATGCCAAATATCATTAACAAGATATGTCACATTATGATTGTCAAACTGCCAAGCTGTGCAGACAAAAAGTAATAGTGAACACACATTTGGGTATTTTCTTGTTCAGTGAGAGAAATCTAGCCTTTGCTGCCCTTTAACGAGTGCATCAAAGTCAGGTTGAATGTCTGAGGTGGAGATGCGAAGCACAGCTGACAGATGATCATCAGTAAGAGAGGATCTGAACCTGGATTTGGTAAACTTCATTACTGAGAATGTTTGTTCACATATGTAGGTAGATCCAAACAGAACCAACATCTTCTGAGCATGTCTCCTCATGTTTGGAAAGTTCTCCTCCTTAAGAGATGAGTAGAACTCCAGCAGTGATGCTGACTTAAAGTGCTCTGCCAGTACTGTGTCAGACTGCAGGTCAATGAGCTCCAGCTGAACATCACTGGGTGCATCATCTACTCTGCAGGCAAAGGGAGAGGAAACCAGGTGCATTTCATCCTCAATGTTTTTACAATCATCAAATCGCCTTAAAAACTCACCATGCAAATCTCCTAACATGGATGAGTACCTGCAGAGATGATTAGCTGATGGTCTGACTTCTTTAAGGGTTTGCATGTGAGTGAGAGTGTTGTTCTGTAGTTGACTTGAAAGAAACAGCAACTTTCTCATAAAAGCCTTCACCAGGTTATGCATGTCATGAACGAAAAGGCCCTTGCCTTGCAGTTTAGTGCTCAGTTCATTCATCAGTGCCGTCACATCAACAGCAAATGCAAAATCTGCCATCCAGTTCATATCTGAAAGCTCGGGGATGTTTTTGCCTTTCATCTCACAAAACTCTTGAATCTCTGTTTTCAGGTCCCAAAATCTTTTGAGCACTTTGCCCGGACTGAGCCATCTGACAGCTGTGTGGTACATGATGTCACCATGTTCATTCTCATGCTCCTCTAAAAGTGCAACAAACTGCCTGTGATTTAATGCTCGTGCCCTGATAAAGTTAACCGTTTTTGTTACAACATCAATAACATGGTTAAGTTTTAGCACAGACCTGCACAGTACATGCTGATGTATAATACAATGTATCAACACTAAATGATGCTCTGTGCCGAGTTCAGTCACTTTATCTTGGATCTGTTTCAAAAGTCCGACATGTTTTCCTGTCATATTCGGACAACCATCAGTAGTGACGCCTACCAGTTTGTCCCATTTCAGTCCAAGCTTGACCATGCATGCATCGACCTCCTTGAACAGATCACTTCCCGTTGTCGTTCCTTTTATTGACCTCAATGCTGCCAGCTCCTCCGTAATCTTGAAGTCCTGCCTTATTCCCCGGAGAAACACCAGTAACTGGGCAGTGTCACGGACACCACAGCTCTCATCCAAAGCCAAAGAGAAAAAGTCAAAACTTTCAACTCCACTTTTGAGCTGACATTCGAGATTCTCCGCGATTCCTTCCACCCTTCTGGTGACGGTTCGCCTGGACAGCGGGACTTTTTCAAATGCTTCTTTATTCTCAGGGCATATTAGCGCGGCAGAGTCCACCAAGCACTCTTTCACAAACTCGCCATCCGAGAACGGCTTGCTGTTTTTAGCTATTTTGTGGGATATGACGAAGCTGGTCTTGGTCGCTGCATCCTGGGCTGTGTGTAGTTTGCTAAAACAGCCTTGTTGTTTTGCTAGCTTTGCTAGCAAGTCTTCTGATATTCGCGCTCTCTCAGCCTCCGCCAAGTGTCTGTATTTCTCCGCGTGTTTTGTCTCATAATGCTGACTCACATTGTACTCCTTAAACACGGCGACGTGCTCTCCACAAACTAAACAGACGGGTTTACCACCGACTTCAGTAAACAAATATTTAGTGCTCCAAATCTTCTTGAAATTTCGGCCTTCAGCATCCACCTTTCTTTTCTTGACGTGCCCGTACATCATTGAGGGGCGACAATCACATGCACTGATTGACTTGTTTTACGGGTTACGTATACGACGTACGTAGGTTACGTACACTGTACATAAATAAACAGGCTTCAAAGTAAAAGCATTTCCGTTTTAGTTTATAGAGCCGATGGTTTTAGTCCACACATTAAAATTCGAAAGAAGCTTTTGTTTTCTTAATTCTAAGCAACCTTTCGCGGGCCGGTCAGAATCGGGTCACGGGCCGCATTTGGCCCGCGGGCCTTAAAATGCCCAGGTCTGGCCTTGAGGAACATGGCAATTGTCAACCCTGCTAAGTGCCAGTTTGGTCTGCCTGTGATTGCCTTTTTGGGTCATCGTATTTCAACTCAGGGTGCCATTCCATTGCCTTCTAAGGTGCAAGCGGTGACAGATTTCCCTCGTCCAGCCTCGGTTAAGGCCCTGCAGGAGTTTTTGGGCATGATTAATTTCTACAACCTTTCATATTGAGATTACAACTATATACCAAATAAATGTTTTATCAGCTCTATCAATTACAATGGTCAAATTGTCTCAATGGCTACAGACAGAAAATCGTGGATTTAAATCCACCTGGAGGTGTTTGTGGAATTAACTTGTGTGTGCATGTGTTTCCTCAGGGTTCTCTGGTTTTCTTTCATAGTCCAATTAAATGCATGTTAATGGTAATACTAAACTGACTCTCTGTGTATGTCCCGTGGTAGACTGATGACGTGTTCTGTTTCTTTTGAAACGTATTTTCAGTGACGTCCAGACAAGACGTCAATATAATGTTCAAGAAAGACGTCTCAAAAAACTTTCATTCAGGCTCTTCTGAGGAAGTCTTCTGGATGTCTAGAGACATCGTCTTTAGTTGTGTTCTGGACCTACATGTTGACACAAAGAACAGTGGCTGTGTAAAACACATTGGTTACTGTGGAACTGTGCTGTGTATTCATCAACAACATCTCACATGTTGGAAGATAAACAAGAGCACGGAGCAACATTTTATCAAAAATAATTTATTTATGAAAAATTATTCATTAGAATAAATTGGTTATTTATCAAATAATAATGACATTGGGCCACCACCAGCTAAACTGGAACTAGTTAATGCCAAAAAAAGTGTTATTTAAATTGATTAATGTTTCTCTTTAGATATAACAATCTTGAATAACAGGGAAGGTGTGAGATTCGAGCGCAGGCTGTTTCAAACCAGTGAACCAGGACCGCTTGACCCCGTCAGCTAGAAAGGGTATGTACTGGGTTTCAGAAGATGGCAGTGCCTCGAAGTCAGTGGGGACGCGCACTGGGTGGATGTCTGTGACTCACCCCCCCCTTTTGTGCGAGTCCCTTGCGAAGATCGTGTGATAATCGCGGGAGACCTCCTCATACAAATGCATCTCCTTGTTTCTGTTGTGGTAAAGTGCGAGCCTCAGCAGAGCGTTGCTCGGTCTTTGACTCGAAGCCTGAATAAGGTTCTTCTGGTACAGACATGGTCTGTTTACCTGAAATGTCTGTATTCTCTGGTTGAGTCATTGGAGCGTGCACAACCATGTCACCTTCGGTGCTCGGTTTTGTACCCTGAAGAACCTGTTCAAGGTTAACATGGTGAGCGCTGGTGATGGTTTTGGTTGTGGAAATGAGGAGAGTTGTGTCATGCGTGTCGTCGCTGGTGAGGGACGAAGGCAGATTGTCAATGAGATGAGAATTAGTTCAAGATTGTGGAATGAACTGTCAGTTAACATCTCTAAAGGTGGAAATGCGGTCACTTTAATCTGACCAGGTGTCAGATTTTGGACCCGTGGGTTGGCTGAACGATTGCTGTTAGAAGCTGGGTGGCCTAGTTCTTAGCCAATGGGAGTCGGGCTGACGACTTGGGACCAAAGGCGCCGTTTGGTGGCAGCGAGTCGGTTTAGGATGTCCTGACCAATAAGCAGTTCTTCTGTGTCCAGATCAGTGACGTGGATGGGATGCGTCGCTGACATGTCCTGCAAAGCTGTTGACCCAGACACATTGAGTGATGTGGTGCAAGTCCTGAGTGAAGCCTCGGTTGTTTATGCTACACTCTTCCACCTGAAGTGGCTTTCCTTAAGTGGCATGCGCAAGCGTGGTTCTAGCAACCCGTGCGAAGGTGTCTGAACACATGAGGGGGATTTCTGACCCAGTACCAAGCAGTGAGAGAGTGTCAACAACCCCTACCACCACTGAAGTGTATCTGTGGTTGGCATAGCCAAGATTACCCAAGAATGTCAAATGGGCCTCTTTCACCTCCTGGATCTCCTCCTCCTGCCAAAATGAACTTTGTGTGCGGAGGGGAGGGGCCAAGTCATGCGGTCAGGGGGAGCCAGGTCCCTTCTTACCAGGCGGGTTCAGGTGCTGCTTCACCACTCTGATGCAGGTTTTAATCCACTGTGGGACATCTGCATCCCAGTTGTTTTGAGTCTGACCTCAGCCTCGGTTTTTAGACTTACCTCTCCTCACCTGAGACCTCAGGACACCTGCATCACCATCATAGTTTTCACCTGAACGGTGGTGCAGCTCCCACACCATCTGCGCATGTTTGCGGAGGTCTTTCATGGTGGGGTTTTTGGTCCTGCAGAAAAGGGCGACATCGATCCACACACTGTTGTGGAGGTTGTTAACGAAGAGGGACTTAAAAGTCTGGTCTTTGTCCAATCCTGGTGCATTGTGGCCTTGGAAGTAGGCAGCCCTTAGGCACCTATAAATACTATCTGGGAGTCTCCGCCCCCTTTTGAGTGATTGTAAATGCACCAAAGTTTGCAGAGGCAGGATCATTGTGCAGATGATCCTGCTTCCCTAAGCGCATGACAGAGGGCTGAGTAATGGTCTCTGATGGCAGATGGGAGGGACTCTATGTAAACATGGACACTCCTGGATGTCATCTTCCAGAGAAGCGTAAGCTTCTCTCGGGACGAAGGATGAGGCAGGTTGAAGAGGCAGCGTTCAACCTCCACCAGGTTGTCCGCTACACGAATCTCCGGGTTGTTTGGTTTGAACTGCTCTATGTCCTCTGCAAGGGACTCAAGCTGGCTGGTCCAAAGACCAGGTACCCTTGGGATATCGGAATGGTCAGAGTCATCTGAGCTAGAACATCCTGGTTCTCTCCGGTGGAGAGAGTGAGGGAGCTGATAGCACTGTCAGGTGCTGGAAAATGACAATGTTCCTTCTCCTGAAAAGGAGTGAAAGAGCTGCGAGACCACGTGGTGGTGCGGCTGAGAGCACTGATGGATGTGTGTCATAGCAACTCGCTGTTGAGGTTTCTTCTCTCCTGTGTAGACAGGCATAGAAGACCGGTGACAACAGTCTTCAACTGGGTCATGTGGCTCCCGAGGTATCTTTGCTCTGAGCACGCAGTGTCTCTGACGACTCATGGTAGGAGTCACGCAAAAGCTGTGTTTCGAAAAGTGCGAAAATGTTGTTAATGCACCTGTGGCTTTCACTTCTGTAGTCTATACAAATTGTAACCTCGCAACTGCAACACAGTGTTTTTAGCACCTTGGGTGAGCAATAGTCGTGTTAGTGTACATTTATCTGGGTAGATACTTGAATAGTGAAAGTACGAGTTTCTCCTAATGAAATTAAAACTTTATTCTAAAAACATACTCAGTATCTCGTCTGAAGCATCTTTTCGGCCACCACTGATGAAAAGACCATAACAGTCAAATCCAGCATAATAAAAGAGGTTGAAACTGCTTTAACCTTATAAACACTTCATGTTTAAACTTGAATTGAAAAGTACCAGTTTGCTCTAAGGAAATAAAAACTTAATTCCAAAATTACTCTATATCCCGTGTGGAGCATCATTTCGGCCACTCCTAATGAAATGAAAATAGCAGTTACTCCACTAAATATAATTGGTTGAAAGTACTTGCAACTGCTAAGTCCATCATGTTTAAACTTGAATTGTGAAAGTACTAGTTTGTTCTAAGGAAATAAAAACTTTCTTCCAAAATTACTCTATATCCCGTGTGGAGCATCATTTCGGCCACTCCTGATGAAATGAAAATAGCAGTTACTCCACTAAATATAATTGTTTGAAAGTGCTTGAACCTGATAAACACATCATTTAACCTTGAATTGAGAAAGTACTAGTTTGTTCTAATGAAATAAAAACTTTCTTCCAAAATCACTCTATATCCCTTGAGGAGCATCATTTCGGCCACTACTGATGAAATGAAAATAGCAGGTACTCCACCAATACAACTGGTTGAAACTGCTTGAACCTGATAAACACATCATTTTAACTTGAATTGAGAAAGTACTAGTTTGTTCTAATGAAATAAAAACTTTATTCCAAAATTACTCTATATCCCGTGTGGAGCATCATTTCGGCCACTCCTAATGAAATGAAAATAGCAGTTACTCCACTAAATATAATTGGTTGAAAGTACTTGCAACTGCTAAGTCCATCATGTTTAAACTTGAATTGAGAAAGTACTAGTTTGTTCGAAGGAAATAAAAACTTTCTTCCAAAATTACTCTATATCCCGTGTGGAGCATCATTTCGGCCACTACTGATGAAATGAAAATAGCAGTTACTCCACTAAATAAAACTGGTTGAAACTGCTTGAACCTGATAAACACATCATTTAAACTTGAACTAAGAAAGTACTAGTTTGTTCTAATGAAATAAAAACTTTATTCCAAAATTACTCAATATCCCGTGTGGAGCATCATTTCGGCCACTACTGATGAAATGAAAATAGCAGTTACTCCACTAAATATAATTGGTTGAAAGTACTTGCAACTGCTATGTCCATCATGTTTAAACTTGAATTGAGAAAGTACTAGTTTGTTCGAAGGAAATAAAAACTTTCTTCCAAAATTACTCTATATCCCGTGTGGAGCATCATTTCGGCCACTCCTGATGAAATGCAAATAGCAGTTACTCCACTAAATAAAACTGGTTGAAAGTGCTTGAACCTGATATAAACACATCATTTTACCTTGAATTGAGAAAGTACTAGTTTGTTCTAATGAAATAAAAACTTTCTTCCAAAATTACTCTATATCCCGTGTGGAGCATCATTTCGGCCACTCCTAATGAAATGAAAATAGCAGTTACTCCACTAAATATAATTGGTTGAAAGTACTTGCAACTGCTAAGTCCATCATGTTTAAGCTTGAATTGAGAAAGTACTAGTTTATTCTAAGGAAATAAAAACTTTCTTCCAAAATTACTCTATATCCCGGAAGGAGCACCATTTCGGCCACTCCTGATGAAATGAAAATAGCAGTTACTCCACTAAATATAATTGGTTGAAAGTACTTGCAACTGCTAAGTCCATCATGTTTAAACTTGAATTGAGAAAGTACTAGTTTGTTCGAAGGAAATAAAAACTTTCTTCCAAAATTACTCTATATCCCGTGTGGAGCATCATTTCGGCCACTACTGATGAAATGAAAATAGCAGTTACTCCACTAAATAAAACTGCTTGAACCTGATAAACACATCATTTAAACTTGAACTAAGAAAGTACTAGTTTGTTCTAATGAAATAAAAACTTTATTCCAAAATTACTCAATATCCCGTGTGGAGCATCATTTCGGCCACTACTGATGAAATGAAAATAGCAGTTACTCCACTAAATAAAACTGATTGAATCTGCTTGAACCTGATAAACACATCATTTAACCTTGAATTGAGAAAGTACTAGTTTGTTCTAAGGAAATAAAAACTTTATTCCAAAATCACTCTATATCCCGTGAGGAGCATCATTTCGGCCACTACTGATGAAATGAAAATAGCAGTTACTCCACTAAATAAAACTGGTTGAAACTGCTTGAACCTGATAAACACATCATTTAACCTTGAATTGAGAAAGTACTAGTTTGTTCTAATGAAATAAAAACTTTATTCCAAAATCACTCTATATCTCGTGTGGAGCATCATTTCGGCCACTACTGATGAAATGAAAATAGCAGTTACTCCACTAAATATAATTGGTTGAAAGTACTTGCAACTGCTAAGTCCATCATGTTTAAACTTGAATTGAGAAAGTACTAGTTTGTTCTAAGGAAATATAAACTTTATTCCAAAATTACTCTATATCCCGTGTGGAGCATCATTTCGGCCACTCCTGATGAAATGAAAATAGCAGTTACTCCACTAAATAAAACTGATTGAAACTGCTTGAACCTGATAAACACATCATTTAACCTTGAATTGAGAAAGTACTAGTTTGTTCTAATGAAATAAAAACTTTCTTCCAAAATTACTCAATATCCCGTGTGGAGCATCATTTCGGCCACTACTGATGAAATGAAAATAGCAGTTACTCCACTAAATAAAACTGGTTGAAACTGCTTGAACCTGATAAACACATCATTTAACCTTGAATTGAGAAAGTACTAGTTTGTTCTAATGAAATAAAAACTTTCTTCCAAAATTACTCTATATCCCGTGTGGAGCATCATTTCGGCCACTACTGATGAAATGAAAATAGCAGTTACTCCACTAAATATAATTGGTTGAAAGTACTTGCAACTGCTAAGTCCATCATGTTTAAACTTGAATTGAGAAACTACTAGTTTGTTCAAATGAAATAAAAACTTTATTCCAAAATAATTCTATATCCCGTGAGGAGCACCATTTCGGCCACTACTGATGAAATTAAAATAGCAGTTACTCCACTAAATAAAACTGGTTGAAACTGCTTCAACCTGATAAACACATCATTTAAAAGTTGAATAGTGAGAGTTTAGTATGTTTCGTGAAATACAAACTTTATTCTAAAAACACACTCAGTATCTCGTCTGAAGCATTTTTTCGGCCACAACTGATGAGAAGACCATAGCAGTCAAATCCAGCAAAATGAAACTGCTTAAACCTGATAAACACTTCATGTTTAAACTTGAATAGTGAAAGTACGACTATGGTCTAGTAAAATACAAACTTTATTCTAAAAACCAACTCTCAAGCTCCTCATCCTATCTCTAAGGGTGCGCTCAGCCACCCTACGCAGGAAGCTCACTTCAACCGCTTGTATCCGGGATCTCGTTCTTTCGGTCATGACCCATAGTTCATGGCTGTGGTGGAGGCAATAACTCGGGTCTGGGAGGAGTTTGGAGAGGCCATGGAAGAGGACTTTCGGTCTGTCCCGAGGAAATTCTGGCAAACCGACTCCATGCTCCAGGAGCATGGAGTCCGGGGCCCTTCATCCCTGCAACATCGCGTGACGCGGGGACGGTACCTCTGGACAGGCAGAATGGGGTCGTGGTCCCTCTCTTCAAGGAGGGGGATCGGAGGGTGTGTTCCAACTACAGAGGGATCACACTCCTCAGCCTCCCCAGGAAAGTCTATTCCAGAGTACTGGAGTGGAGGGTCCGGCCGTTAGTCAAACCTTGGATCCAAGAGGAATAATGCAGTTTTCATTCTGGTCGTGGAACACTGGACCAGCTCTATACCCTCCACCAGCTGCTTGAGGGTTCATGGGAGTTTGCCCAACCAGTCCACATGTGTTTTCTGGATCTTGAGAAGGCGTTCGACCGCGTCCCCTGAGACATCCTGTGGGGGGGTGCTCCGGGAGCATGGAGTCCGGGGCCCTTTGTTAAGGGCTGTTCGGTCTTTGTATTCCCGGAACAGGAGTTTGGTTTGCATTGGCGGCAATAAGTTGGACCTGTTTGCAGTGGTTTCACCTGATCCGCCAGTGGCAGACAGAAAAAAGCATTAGCCAAATCTATACAAGAGAAAAATCTATGTTCAGGTGAGAGATGTGACAACGCAGTTTTGAGATGTCTGGAATCTCGTTTCTCTGCACATGTTGCCGGGACCGGCAGCTAGGGGGGACTCGGCTGAGATCCTCAACACCAGCCCCTGGGTACTTCTCAGGGTGATAAAGAGGAAGTGGTCCGAGCCCAGGTGAACGGGTCGATTTAAGGTCGTCGAGAGGACGTCTCACGCTGTTCAGCTGAGTGACAAAGGCTCCCCAGGAAAGTCTATTCCAGGGTACTGGAGAGGAGGGTCCGGCCGTTAGTCGAACCCTGGATAAAAGAGGAACAATGCGGTGCCATCTGTCGCAGTGTACTCTGGCGGGAGAACCACATCGCACTCTTCAGGAGACCTCCATCCATCTGAAGCAAGTTGCCCCTGGATCGGCTGATCCAGGAGACAGCTCCACACGTCAAAGGGCGGAATAATCCCTGTACACCGAAGTAAGAAGAACACAGAGAAGTAGACGACAGCAAGGGAGGAGGTGAAATAGCGCTCCTCTCTGTTCATGTGACGTGCCAAGTCCATCCATCCATCCATCCATTTTCTGCCGCTTATCCGGGGCCGCGTCGCGGAGGCAACTCTGCTCAGACTTCCCTCACCCCAGACACTTCCTCCAGCTCTTCCGGTGGCACCCCAAGGCGTTCCCAGGCCAGCCGAGAGACAGGGCAACTCCAGAGAGAGAGGGCAACTCCAGAGCAGTGGAGTATCCACCCCCGTCGAGGAGCTGGGTTCCGGAGTCCAAGCTGTAAGTGGAGGCGAGCCCGACTATATCTAGACGGTATCTCTCAGCCTCCCTCACAAGCTCGGGCTCCTTCCCCCCCAGCGAGGTCACATTCCATGTCCCAATAGCCAGATTCTGTGGCCGGGGATCGGGTCGTCGAGGCCTCTGCCGTCGACTGCCCCCCAATCCACAATGCACCCAACCCCTACGGCAGCCTCTGTAGGTGGTGGGCCCACAGGAGGGGCAAGTACCCCGACAACATAGCTCCGAGGGTCATTCGGGTGCTCAAACTCCCCCACCACGACAAGGTTGCAGTTCAAGGGGGAGTCACCACCGTTTAAAAGTTTTGTATGTTGCTATTTGAGTATATGATTGTTGATTTTGCTTACATATGACCTCTATTATACGAAGAGTGCCTCATACTGTATTGACACTAATTATTGACCTCTGGGGTCAGAGGTCAAAAGGGGAATTGAAGGAATATTGAACATTTGTTTTCTGTGTGACAACTGGACATATTGTATTCAGTTGTGTTCTACACTACTGGGGTTTCTCCCACTGCCCAAGTTGGGAAAACACAGCTATAAATCCATGTTCAGGGACATTCCAAGTTGGTTGGCGATGTCTCCTCAGTGCTCTACTTGCAAAAACATGGTCAAGGTAAGATTGGATCAACAGATAAGAGGTCAGAGGTCACTTTGTCCCACAGAACGTCAAGCTCTGAGAAGAACCAGTTTGAAGCAGTTTTGGGAACAAAGGAATAGCAAATTCACTATAGCAACGCATACATCACGAGGAACCGACCAATGTGAGGTTGAGGTGGTGTATGCAAATGTATAAATATGAACCACGTGTTGCAGTTGTGCCCTTCTTCATTGTAAACCTGGCCTGCATACTTGGGTCTGCAAGGAAGAACGGTCTGAGCTCGTATTATGTAATCTGATATATGTATTTTTGTAATCTCTTGTTTGTGTGATTATTAAATTCACTATTGAAGAAATTAACTCTGTTCCTGCCTCTCCCGGATCAAACGAACAAGCAGGAATTCAGGGGAACACAGGAACGAATTCCAACACTAAGCATCTCTACCTAAAGTCAGTAACACGATTTCTCTAGATTAAACCAGTCTGAGATGCTATATCTAAAGACAGTAACGGGATTGATTGTTTTTTTTTTTTTTTTTTTTTTAATTAAACCAGCCTGAGCAGCTCCATCTAGAGACAGTAACGTGATTTTCTAAATCAAACCAGCCTGAGCAGCACCATCTAGAGACAGTAACGTGATTTTCTAAATCAAACCAGCCTGATCAGCTCTATCTAAAGACAGTAATGTGATTTTCTAGATCAAACCAGCCTGATCACCTCTATCTAAAGGCAGTAACACGATTTGTCTAGATTAAACCAGCCTGAGCAGCTCTATCTTAAGAAAATAACATGATTTTTTTCTCAATTAAACCAGCCTGAGCAGCTCTATCTTAAAGGAGTACAGTAGGATTTTCCCGAATTTTAGGAAAGAACCGCCCTCTCCACCTTTTGAAAAATGCACGCAAAGCTCTACCTGCTCCCGAGATGGAACGCCTACTAAAACGTGTGCGAGAGACATGAACGAGCCCAGTTCTCCTCGTGCACGCACTGTTTACAAGTCACAAGTCAGCATTGACACGATTTTCCTCGATTAAACCATGGTCCAAGTGGAGGAACGTGGGAGCAGCGCTTCAAAGGGTTGAGTGGAAATCTCCACCAATGGCTGATCCCACGTTTCATCGGGCTCATCCATCCCTCCGGACAGGGCCTCACAGCCAGAGACAGGTGAGCCGTTTAGGGACTATTCAGTAACAAGAACTTAGAGCTGTGATTTCACTTGTATATAAGTTAAAGATGTAAAGCAAAGTTGGACTCTTCAGGTGATGAAATATACATTAAATGTCCACCAATGACTGTTGAGATGGTTGATCATTTAGTTTTAAACGTAGTAAACATAGAAAATACTGTGGCTGGTTATTGTGATTAAATTAAATTACATCTCACAACAAAACATGCTTTTAAAATAACAAAGACATTTGATCCAAATTACATTGAATTTAATACAAGAGACCCATTCTACAAAACAAACCTTTCCTCCTGCAATTAGCCTTTCAATACCACCTCACTCCGTGTGTGTTGTCCTCACAATCAATCAAAGTGATCTGGTGTCTCCTGGTGTTGATCTTAAGAGTCTCTCAACTTGTGGAACCTGTGCATTTAACACTTTTCTTTTGTCTACAGTGTGTTGTGGGAATCTCCCAGAACCTGTATCTCGCCCACCTTGCTGCTCCTCCTGTCACCTGCAGTACAAGGTGATTTCGTCTGTCCACTTCTGGCTCTAAAGACTCTTCTGGCTGTTTGTACCTACATGAACATCATTACATGCAGCTTGTTTACCAGAGCTTTACTTCAAGTCATTGCACAGCTAGAAAACTTTAGTTTAGTAAGTCTCAGTAAGGTCTGAGTGTGTATCACATGTTTAGGTGCAACCAGGGTTGGGTAGTCATGGAATACATGTAACAGTGTTACATAATTAGGATACAAAAAACATATAACTGTAATCTGTTACAGTACATAAAAAAATGTGTAATCTCGTTACAGGTATGCTCGATAAAAACTGGGATTACTGAGCAGGATTACAGTAGAAATCCGATGGAATAAACTAGAAATGCAGCTGTCACATGCGCCATGCACTGGCATTGCGACACTTCCCGACGCTTTCAGGCTGACAATCCATGCTTTGCCATGGATTCTGCAGACAGTTGCTTTCATCACTATGTTTTAAAGTCGGAGAAATCTCTTAACCTCTCTGTACAATGCAAACTATGTCTCCCAGCCGTGAAAGTGCTGTGAACGTCCAGGAACTGGACATCTCACCTGAAGAAACATAGAAACATAAAACCTGCTCACTTTCACTGATACACACATGGACTCTGTTTACTAGTTTTATTAGCTCGTAACATGCTTCCTACCTGTTCTCAATACGTTTAGAGGCTCTTGTGTTTTAGGGATTAATTGGGGCGACACGTGCCATCACTTTTTTCTTTTTACTCAATGAGTGATTCCTGCTGCCAGATACAGCCTCTCATCAAACATTCACATTTATTCCGGAAAAAAAACAACATTAAAACTAATGAGGAAACGGGTCGAGAGAGAGAGAGAGAGAGAGAGAGAGAGAGAGAGAGAGAGAGAGAGAGAGAGAGAGAGAGAGAGAGTTTTAGAAAAGATGGGCACATTTTCTTGAATAGAAATTGAAAGCTTTATTTGTATTGTGGTTTTGATTCTCAAAAAAAAAAAAAAAATGTCAGAAACCTGATTGGTTACTGAGTTTTGATAGTTCAAAACTTGTTAAGTGCAATTTGTGTCTGCTGTGTATAAGATGTGTCAGTACACTGAGCAGATGACACTTTCTATTCTTTCTTGTCATTTTTTTATGTTTTATTATGGCCAGGCAAGAGTAGAGGCACGGCTTTTCAGAGGTTGATGGACTCGGTGCTGCGCGACCTCGCTTTCGTTTCTGTTTACCTGGACGACATCTTGGTGGCTAGTTCTTCAGTTGAGGAGCATTTTTCACACCTAAAGCAAGTTTTTCAGCGCCTTGAGCAGGGGTGGGCAATTTTTTTTCCGAAGGGGCCAAATGAGAAGCAGAAAATATTGTGGAGGGCCTTGCCAAAAGTTTAAACTCTATTCTGCATATGAATTTTATTTCTAAATTGAAAGCAGTAAATGGCATTGTTTACACATGCTGGTAAGTGTCTGTGTTATTATTAGGTAAAGAGAAAGTGAGGGTTATTTTAACAAAAAATGTTTTTATTCAGTGCAGTTATTCAAAACAATTGTAAACATGAAACATTTGTAACTCTTTTTTAAATTACATTAACCAAAAACACTTTTTTCTATTAAGACATCACAATGTCTTTGTATGCCAAATATCATTAACAAGATATGTCACATTATGATTGTCAAACTGCCAAGCTGTGCAGACAAAAAGTAATAGTGAACACACATTTGGGTATTTTCTTGTTCAGTGAGAGAAATCTAGCCTTTGCTGCCCTTTAACGAGTGCATCAAAGTCAGGTTGAATGTCTGAGGTGGAGATGCGAAGCACAGCTGACAGATGATCATCAGTAAGAGAGGATCTGAACCTGGATTTGGTAAACTTCATTACTGAGAATGTTTGTTCACATATGTAGGTAGATCCAAACAGAACCAACATCTTCTGAGCATGTCTCCTCATGTTTGGAAAGTTCTCCTCCTTAAGAGATGAGTAGAACTCCAGCAGTGATGCTGACTTAAAGTGCTCTGCCAGTACTGTGTCAGACTGCAGGTCAATGAGCTCCAGCTGAACATCACTGGGTGCATCATCTACTCTGCAGGCAAAGGGAGAGGAAACCAGGTGCATTTCATCCTCAATGTTTTTACAATCATCAAATCGCCTTAAAAACTCACCATGCAAATCTCCTAACATGGAGAGATGATGAGCTGATGGTCTGACTTCTTTAAGGGTTTGCATGTGAGTGAGAGTGTTGTTCTGTAGTTGACTTGAAAGAAACAGCAACTTTCTCATAAAAGCCTTCACCAGGTTATGCATGTCATGAACGAAAAGGCCCTTGCCTTGCAGTTTAGTGCTCAGTTCATTCATCAGTGCCGTCACATCAACAGCAAATGCAAAATCTGCCATCCAGTTCATATCTGAAAGCTCGGGGATGTTTTTGCCTTTCATCTCACAAAACTCTTGAATCTCTGTTTTCAGGTCCCAAAATCTTTTGAGCACTTTGCCCGGACTGAGCCATCTGACAGCTGTGATGTCACCATGTTCATTCTCATGCTCCTCTAAAAGTGCAACAAACTGCCTGTGATTTAATGCTCGTGCCCTGATAAAGTTAACCGTTTTTGTTACAACATCAATAACATGGTTAAGTTTTAGCACAGACCTGCACAGTACATGCTGATGTATAATACAATGTATCAACACTAAATGATGCTCTGTGCCGAGTTCAGTCACTTTATCTTGGATCTGTTTCAAAAATCCGACATGTTTTCCTGTCATATTCGGACAACCATCAGTAGTGACGCCTACCAGTTTGTCCCATTTCAGTCCAAGCTTGACCATGCATGCATCGACCTCCTTGAACAGATCACTTCCCGTTGTCGTTCCTTTTATTGACCTCAATGCTGCCAGCTCCTCCGTAATCTTGAAGTCCTGCCTTATTCCCCGGAGAAACACCAGTAACTGGGCAGTGTCACGGACACCACAGCTCTCATCCAAAGCCAAAGAGAAAAAGTCAAAACTTTCAACTCCACTTTTGAGCTGACATTCGAGATTCTCCGCGATTCCTTCCACCCTTCTGGTGACGGTTCGCCTGGACAGCGGGACTTTTTCAAATGCTTCTTTATTCTCAGGGCATATTAGCGCGGCAGAGTCCACCAAGCACTCTTTCACAAACTCGCCATCCGAGAACGGCTTGCTGTTTTTAGCTATTTTGTGGGATATGACGAAGCTGGTCTTGGTCGCTGCATCCTGGGCTGTGTGTAGTTTGCTAAAACAGCCTTGTTGTTTTGCTAGCTTTGCTAGCAAGTCTTCTGATATTCGCGCTCTCTCAGCCTCCGCCAAGTGTCTGTATTTCTCCGCGTGTTTTGTCTCATAATGCTGACTCACATTGTACTCCTTAAACACTGCGACGTGCTCTCCACAAACTAAACAGACGGGTTTACCACCGACTTCAGTAAACAAATATTTAGTGCTCCAAATCTTCTTGAAATTTCGGCCTTCAGCATCCACCTTTCTTTTCTTGACGTGCCCGTACATCATTGAGGGGCGACAATCACATGCACTGATTGACTTGTTTTACGGGTTACGTATACGACGTACGTAGGTTACGTACACTGTACATAAATAAACAGGCTTCAAAGTAAAAGCATTTCCGTTTTAGTTTATAGAGCCGATGGTTTTAGTCCACACATTAAAATTCGAAAGAAGCTTTTGTTTTCTTAATTCTAAGCAACCTTTCGCGGGCCGGTCAGAATCGGGTCACGGGCCGCATTTGGCCCGCGGGCCTTAAAATGCCCAGGTCTGGCCTTGAAGAACATGGCCTAATTGTCAACCCTGCTAAGTGCCAGTTTGGTCTGCCTGTGATTGACTTTTTGGGTCATCGTATTTCAACTCAGGGTGCCATTCCATTGCCTTCTAAGGTGCAAGCGGTGACAGATTTCCCTCGTCCAGCCTCGGTTAAGGCCCTGCAGGAGTTTTTGGGCATGATTAATTTCTACAACCTTTCATATTGAGATTACAACTATATACCAAATAAAGGTTTTATCAGCTCTATCAATTACAATGGTCAAATTGTCTCAATGGCTACAGACAGAAAATCGTGGATTTAAATCCACCTGGAGGTGTTTGTGGAATTAACTTGTGTGTGCATGTGTTTCCTCAGGGTTCTCTGGTTTTCTTCCATAGTCCAATTAAATGCATGTTAATGGTAATACTAAACTGACTCTCAGTGTATGTCCCGTGGTAGACTGATGACGTGTTCTGTTTCTTTTGAAACGTATTTTCAGTGACGTCCAGACAAGACGTCAATATAATGTTCAAGAAAGACGTCTCAAAAAACTTTCATTCAGGCTCTTCTGAGGAAGTCTTCTGGATGTCTAGAGACATCGTCTTTAGTTGTGTTCTGGACCTACATGTTGACACAAAGAACAGTGGCTGTGTAAAACACATTGGTTACTGTGGAACTGTGCTGTGTATTCATCAACAACATCTCACATGTTGGAAGATAAACAAGAGCACGGAGCAACATTTTATCAAAAATAATTGATTTATGAAAAATTATTCATTAGAATAAATTGGTTATTTATCAAATAATAATGACATTGGGCCACCACCAGCTAAACTGGAAATAGTTAATGCCAAAAAAAGTGTTATTTAAATTGATTAATGTTTCTCTTTAGATATAACAATCTTGAATAACAGGGAAGGTGTGAGATTCGAGCGCAGGCTGTTTCAAACCAGTGAACCAGGACCGCTTGACCCCGTCAGCTAGAAAGGGTATGTACTGGGTTTCAGAAGATGGCAGTGCCTCGAAGTCAGTGGGGACGCGCACTGGGTGGATGTCTGTGACTCACCCCCCCCTTTTGTGCGAGTCCCTTGCGAAGATCGTGTGATAATCGCGGGAGACCTCCTCATACAAATGCATCTCCTTGTTTCTGTTGTGGTAAAGTGCGAGCCTCAGCAGAGCGTTGCTCGGTCTTTGACTCGAAGCCTGAATAAGGTTCTTCTGGTACAGACATGGTCTGTTTACCTGAAATGTCTGTATTCTCTGGTTGAGTCATTGGAGCGTGCACAACCATGTCACCTTCGGTGCTCGGTTTTGTACCCTGAAGAACCTGTTCAAGGTTAACATGGTGAGCGCTGGTGATGGTTTTGGTTGTGGAAATGAGGAGAGTTGTGTCATGCGTGTCGTCGCTGGTGAGGGACGAAGGCAGATTGTCAATGAGATGAGAATTAGTTCAAGATTGTGGAATGAACTGTCAGTTAACATCTCTAAAGGTGGAAATGCGGTCACTTTAATCTGACCAGGTGTCAGATTTTGGACCCGTGGGTTGGCTGAACGATTGCTGTTAGAAGCTGGGTGGCCTAGTTCTTAGCCAATGGGAGTCGGGCTGACGACTTGGGACCAAAGGCGCCGTTTGGTGGCAGCGAGTCGGTTTAGGATGTCCTGACCAATAAGCAGTTCTTCTGTGTCCAGATCAGTGACGTGGATGGGATGCGTCGCTGACATGTCCTGGAAAGCTGTTGACCCAGACACATTGAGTGATGTGGTGCAAGTCCTGAGTGAAGCCTCGGTTGTTTATGCTACACTCTTCCACCTGAAGTGGCTTTCCTTAAGTGGCATGCGCAAGCGTGGTTCTAGCAACCCGTGCGAAGGTGTCTGAACACATGAGGGGGATTTCTGACCCAGTACCAAGCAGTGAGAGAGTGTCAACAACCCCTACCACCACTGAAGTGTATCTGTGGTTGGCATAGCCAAGATTACCCAAGAATGTCAAATGGGCCTCTTTCACCTCCTGGATCTCCTCCTCCTGCCAAAATGAACTTTGTGTGCAGAGGGGAGGGGCCAAGTCATGCGGTCAGGGGGAGCCAGGTCCCTTCTTACCAGGCGGGTTCAGGTGCTGCTTCACCACTCTGATGCAGGTTTTAATCCACTGTGGGACATCTGCATCCCAGTTGTTTTGAGTCTGACCTCAGCCTCGGTTTTTAGACTTACCTCTCCTCACCTGAGACCTCAGGACACCTGCATCACCATCATAGTTTTCACCTGAACGGTGGTGCAGCTCCCACACCATCTGCGCATGTTTGCAGAGGTCTTTCATGGTGGGGTTTTTGGTCCTGCAGAAAAGGGCGACATCGATCCACACACTGTTGTGGAGGTTGTTAACGAAGAGGGACTTAAAAGTCTGGTCTTTGTCCAATCCTGGTGCATTGTGGCCTTGGAAGTAGGCAGCCCTTAGGCACCTATAAATACTATCTGGGAGTCTCCGCCCCCTTTTGAGTGATTGTAAATGCACCAAAGTTTGCAGAGGCAGGATCATTGTGCAGATGATCCTGCTTCCCTAAGCGCATGACAGAGGGCTGAGTAATGGTCTCTGATGGCAGATGGGAGGGACTCTATGTAAACATGGACACTCCTGGATGTCATCTTCCAGAGAAGCGTAAGCTTCTCTCGGGACGAAGGATGAGGCAGGTTGAAGAGGCAGCGTTCAACCTCCACCAGGTTGTCCGCTACACGAATCTCCGGGTTGTTTGGTTTGAACTGCTCTATGTCCTCTGCAAGGGACTCAAGCTGGCTGGTCCAAAGACCAGGTACCCTTGGGATATCGGAATGGTCAGAGTCATCTGAGCTAGAACATCCTGGTTCTCTCCGGTGGAGAGAGTGAGGGAGCTGATAGCACTGTCAGGTGCTGGAAAATGACAATGTTCCTTCTCCTGAAAAGGAGTGAAAGAGCTGCGAGACCACGTGGTGGTGCGGCTGAGAGCACTGATGGATGTGTGTCATAGCAACTCGCTGTTGAGGTTTCTTCTCTCCTGTGTAGACAGGCATAGAAGACCGGTGACAACAGTCTTCAACTGGGTCATGTGGCTCCCGAGGTATCTTTGCTCTGAGCACGCAGTGTCTCTGACGACTCATGGTAGGAGTCACGCAAAAGCTGTGTTTCGAAAAGTGCGAAAATGTTGTTAATGCACCTGTGGCTTTCACTTCTGTAGTCTATACAAATTGTAACCTCGCAACTGCAACACAGTGTTTTTAGCACCTTGGGTGAGCAATAGTCGTGTTAGTGTACATTTATCTGGGTAGATACTTGAATAGTGAAAGTACGAGTTTCTCCTAATGAAATTAAAACTTTATTCTAAAAACATACTCAGTATCTCGTCTGAAGCATCTTTTCGGCCACCACTGATGAAAAGACCATAACAGTCAAATCCAGCATAATAAAAGAGGTTGAAACTGCTTTAACCTTATAAACACTTCATGTTTAAACTTGAATTGAAAAGTACCAGTTTGCTCTAAGGAAATAAAAACTTAATTCCAAAATTACTCTATATCCCGTGTGGAGCATCATTTCGGCCACTCCTAATGAAATGAAAATAGCAGTTACTCCACTAAATATAATTGGTTGAAAGTACTTGCAACTGCTAAGTCCATCATGTTTAAACTTGAATTGAGAAAGTACTAGTTTGTTCTAAGGAAATAAAAACTTTCTTCCAAAATTACTCTATATCCCGTGTGGAGCATCATTTCGGCCACTACTGATGAAATGAAAATAGCAGGTACTCCACCAATACAACTGGTTGAAACTGCTTGAACCTGATAAACACATCATTTTAACTTGAATTGAGAAAGTACTAGGTTGTTCTAATGAAATAAAAACTTTATTCCAAAATTACTCTATATCCCGTGTGGAGCATCATTTCGGCCACTCCTAATGAAATGAAAATAGCAGTTACTCCACTAAATATAATTGGTTGAAAGTACTTGCAACTGCTAAGTCCATCATGTTTAAACTTGAATTGAGAAAGTACTAGTTTATTCTAAGGAAATAAAAACTTTCTTCCAAAATTACTCTATATCCCGTGTGGAGCATCATTTCGGCCACTCCTGATGAAATGAAAATAGCAGGTACTCCACTAAATAAAACTGGTTGAAACTGCTTGAACCTGATAAACACATCATTTAAACTTGAACTAAGAAAGTACTAGTTTGTTCTAATGAAATAAAAACTTTCTTCCAAAATTACTCTATATCCCGTGTGGAGCATCATTTCGGCCACTACTGATGAAATGAAAATAGCAGGTACTCCACTAAATAAAACTGGTTGAAACTGCTTGAACCTGATAAACACATCATTTTAACTTGAATTGAGAAAGTACTAGGTTGTTCTAATGAAATAAAAACTTTATTCCAAAATTACTCTATATCCCGTGTGGAGCATCATTTCGGCCACTCCTAATGAAATGAAAATAGCAGTTACTCCACTAAATATAATTGGTTGAAAGTACTTGCAACTGCTAAGTCCATCATGTTTAAACTTGAACTAAGAAAGTACTAGTTTGTTCTAATGAAATAAAAACTTTATTCCAAAATTACTCAATATCCCGTGTGGAGCATCATTTCGGCCACTCCTGATGAAATGAAAATATCAGTTACTCCACTAAATAAAACTGGTTGAAACTGCTTGAACCTGATAAACACATCATTTAACCTTGAATTGAGAAAGTACTAGTTTGTTCTAATGAAATAAAAACTTTATTCCAAAATCACTCTATATCCCGTGTGGAGCATCATTTCGGCCACTCCTGATGAAATGAAAATAGCAGGTACTCCACTAAATAAAACTGGTTGAAACTGCTTGAACCTGATAAACACATCATTTAACCTTGAATTGAGAAAGTACTAGTTTGTTCTAATGAAATAAAAACTTTCTTCCAAAATTACTCTATATCCCGTGTGGAGCATCATTTCGGCCACTCCTGATGAAATGAAAATAGCAGTTACTCCACTAAATATAATTGGTTGAAAGTACTTGCAACTGCTAAGTCCATCATGTTTAAGCTTGAATTGAGAAAGTACTAGTTTATTCTAAGGAAATAAAAACTTTATTCCAAAATCACTCTATATCCCGTGAGGAGCATCATTTCGGCCACTCCTGATGAAATGAAAATAGCAGTTACTCCACTAAATAAAACTGGTTGAAACTGCTTGAACCTGATAAACACATCATTTAACCTTGAATTGAGAAAGTACTATTTTGTTCTAATGAAATAAAAACTTTATTCCAAAATCACTCTATATCTCGTGTGGAGCATCATTTCGGCCACTACTGATGAAATGAAAATAGCAGTTACTCCACTAAATATAATTGGTTGAAAGTACTTGCAACTGCTAAGTCCATCATGTTTAAACTTGAATTGAGAAAGTACTAGTTTGTTCTAAGGAAATACAAACTTTATTCCAAAATTACTCTATATCCCGTGTGGAGCATCATTTCGGCCACTCCTGATGAAATGAAAATAGCAGTTACTCCACTAAGTAAAACTGATTGAAACTGCTTGAACCTGATAAACACATCATTTAACCTTGAATTGAGAAAGTACTAGTTTGTTCTAATGAAATAAAAACTTTCTTCCAAAATTACTCTATATCCCGTGTGGAGCATCATTTCGGCCACTCCTTATGAAATGAAAATAGGAGTTACTCCACTAAATATAATTGGTTGAAAGTACTTGCAACTGCTAAGTCCATCATGTTTAAACTTGAATTGAGAAACTACTAGTTTGTTCTAATGAAATAAAAACTTTATTCCAAAATCACTCTATATCCCGTGAGGAGCATCATTTCGGCCACTACTGATGAAATGAAAATAGCAGTTACTCCACTAAATAAAACTGGTTGAAACTGCTTGAACCTGATAAACACATCATTTAAAAGTTGAATAGTGAGAGTTTAGTATGTTTCGTGAAATACAAACTTTATTCTAAAAACACACTCAGTATCTCGTCTGAAGCATTTTTTCGGCCACAACTGATGAGAAGACCATAAGCAGTCAAATCCAGCATAATGAAACTGCTTAAACCTGATAAACCAGTTTGGTTTGCATTGGCGGCAATAAGTCGGACCTGTTTGCAGTGGTTTCACCTGATCCGCCAGTGGCAGACAGAAAAAAGCATTAGCCAAATCTATACAAGAGAAAAATCTATGCTCAGGTGAGAGATGTGACAACGCAGTTTTGAGATGTCTGGAATCTCATTTCTCTGCCCATGTTGCCGGGACCGGCAGCCAGGGGGGACTCGGCTGAGATCCTCAACACCAGCCCCTGGGTTCTTCTCAGGGTGATAAAGAGGAAGTGGTCCGAGCCCAGGTGAACGGGTCGATTTAAGGTCGTCGAGAGGACGTCTCACGCTGTTCGGCTGAGTGACAAAGGCTCCCCAGGAAAGTCTATTCCAGGGTACTGGAGAGGAGGGTCCGGCCGTTAGTCGAACCCTGGATAAAAGAGGAACAATGCGGTGCCATCTGTCGCAGTGTACTCTGGCGGGAGAACCACATCGCACTCTTCAGGAGACCTCCATCCATCTGAAGCAAGTTGCCCCTGGATCGGCTGATCCAGGAGACAGCTCCACACGTCAAAGGGCGGAATAATCCCTGTACACCGAAGTAAGAAGAACACAGAGAAGTAGACGACAGCAAGGGAGGAGGTGAAATAGCGCTCCTCTCTGTTCATGTGACGTGCCAAGTCCATCCATCCATCCATCCATTTTCTGCCGCTTATCCGGGGCCGCGTCGCGGAGGCAACTCTGCTCAGACTTCCCTCACCCCAGACACTTCCTCCAGCTCTTCCGGTGGCACCCCAAGGCGTTCCCAGGCCAGCCGAGAGACAGGGCAACTCCAGAGAGAGAGGGCAACTCCAGAGCAGTGGAGTATCCAGCCCCCGTCGAGGAGCTGGGTTCCGGAGTCCAAGCTGTAAGTGGAGGCGAGCCCGACTATATCTAGACGGTATCTCTCAGCCTCCCTCACAAGCTCGGGCTCCTTCCCCCCCAGCGAGGTCACATTCCATGTCCCAATAGCCAGATTCTGTGGCCGGGGATCAGGTCGTCGAGGCCTCTGCCGTCGACTGCCCCCCAATCCACAATGCACCCAACCCCTACGGCAGCCTCTGTAGGTGGTGGGCCCACAGGAGGGGCAAGTCCCCCGACAACATAGCTCCGAGGGTCATTCGGGTGCTCAAACTCCCCCACCACGACAAGGTTGCAGTTCAAGGGGGAGTCACCACCGTTTAAAAGTTTTGTATGTTGCTATTTGAGTATATGATTGTTGATTTTGCTTACATATGACCTCTATTATACGAAGAGTGCCTCATACTGTATTGACACTAATTATTGACCTCTGGGGTCAGAGGTCAAAAGGGGAATTGAAGGAATATAGTGGTTGAACATTTGTTTTCTGTGTGACAACTGGACATATTGTATTCAGTTGTGTTTCTACACTACTGGGGTTTCTCCCACTGCCCAAGTTGGGAAAACACAGCTATAAATCCATGTTCAGGGACATTCCAAGTTGGTTGGCGATGTCTCCTCAGTGCTCTACTTGCAAAAACATGGTCAAGGTAAGATTGGATCAACAGATAAGAGGTCAGAGGTCACTTTGTCCCACAGAACGTCAAGCTCTGAGAAGAACCAGTTTGAAGCAGTTTTGGGAACAAAGGAATAGCAAATTCACTATAGCAACGCATACATCACGAGGAACCGACCAATGTGAGGTTGAGGTGGTGTATGCAAATGTATAAATATGAACCACGTGTTGCAGTTGTGCCCTTCTTCATTGTAAACCTGGCCTGCATACTTGGGTCTGCAAGGAAGAACGGTCTGAGCTCGTATTATGTAATCTGATATATGTATTTTTGTAATCTCTTGTTTGTGTGATTATTAAATTCACTATTGAAGAAATTAACTCTGTTCCTGCCTCTCCCGGATCAAACGAACAAGCAGGAATTCAGGGGAACACAGGAACGAATTCCAACACTAAGCATCTCTACCTAAAGTCAGTAACACGATTTCTCTAGATTAAACCAGTCTGAGATGCTATATCTAAAGACAGTAACGGGATTGATTGTTTTTTTTTTTTTTTTTTTTTTTTAATTAAACCAGCCTGAGCAGCTCCATCTAGAGACAGTAACGTGATTTTCTAAATCAAACCAGCCTGAGCAGCACCATCTAGAGACAGTAACGTGATTTTCTAAATCAAACCAGCCTGATCAGCTCTATCTAAAGACAGTAATGTGATTTTCTAGATCAAACCAGCCTGATCACCTCTATCTAAAGGCAGTAACACGATTTGTCTAGATTAAACCAGCCTGAGCAGCTCTATCTTAAGAAAATAACATGATTTTTTTCTCAATTAAACCAGCCTGAGCAGCTCTATCTTAAAGGAGTACAGTAGGATTTTCCCGAATTTTAGGAAAGAACCGCCCTCTCCACCTTTTGAAAAATGCACGCAAAGCTCTACCTGCTCCCGAGATGGAACGCCTACTAAAACGTGTGCGAGAGACATGAACGAGCCCAGTTCTCCTCGTGCACGCACTGTTTACAAGTCACAAGTCAGCATTGACACGATTTTCCTCGATTAAACCATGGTCCAAGTGGAGGAACGTGGGAGCAGCGCTTCAAAGGGTTGAGTGGAAATCTCCACCAACGGCTGATCCCACGTTTCATCGGGCTCATCGATCCCTCCGGACAGGGCCTCACAGCCAGAGACAGGTGAGCCGTTTAGGGACTATTCAGTAACAAGAACTTAGAGCTGTGATTTCACTTGTATATAAGTTAAAGATGTAAAGCAAAGTTGGACTCTTCAGGTGATGAAATATACATTAAATGTCCACCAATGACTGTTGAGATGGTTGATCATTTAGTTTTAAACGTAGTAAACATAGAAAATACTGTGGCTGGTTATTGTGATTAAATTAAATTACATCTCACAACAAAACATGCTTTTAAAATAACAAAGACATTTGATCCAAATTACATTGAATTTAATACAAGAGACCCATTCTACAAAACAAACCTTTCCTCCTGCAATTAGCCTTTCAATACCACCTCACTCCGTGTGTGTTGTCCTCACAATCAATCAAAGTGATCTGGTGTCTCCTGGTGTTGATCTTAAGAGTCTCTCAACTTGTGGAACCTGTGCATTTAACACTTTTCTTTTGTCTACAGTGTGTTGTGGGAATCTCCCAGAACCTGTATCTCGCCCACCTTGCTGCTCCTCCTGTCACCTGCAGTACAAGGTGATTTCGTCTGTCCACTTCTGGCTCTAAAGACTCTTCTGGCTGTTTGTACCTACATGAACATCATTACATGCAGCTTGTTTACCAGAGCTTTACTTCAAGTCATTGCACAGCTAGAAAACTTTAGTTTAGTAAGTCTCAGTAAGGTCTGAGTGTGTATCACATGTTTAGGTGCAACCAGGGTTGGGTAGTCATGGAATACATGTAACAGTGTTACATAATTAGGATACAAAAAACATATAACTGTAATCTGTTACAGTACATAAAAAAATGTGTAATCTCGTTACAGGAATGCTCGATAAAAACTGGGATTACTGAGCAGGATTACAGTAGAAATCCGATGGAATAAACTAGAAATGCAGCTGTCACATGCGCCATGCACTGGCATTGCGACACTTCCCGACGCTTTCAGGCTGACAATCCATGCTTTGCCATGGATTCTGCAGACAGTTGCTTTCATCACTATGTTTTAAAGTCGGAGAAATCTCTTAACCTCTCTGTACAATGCAAACTATGTCTCCCAGCCGTGAAAGTGCTGTGAACGTCCAGGAACTGGACATCTCACCTGAAGAAACATAGAAACATAAAACCTGCTCACTTTCACTGATACACACATGGACTCTGTTTACTAGTTTTATTAGCTCGTAACATGCTTCCTACCTGTTCTCAATACGTTTAGAGGCTCTTGTGTTTTAGGGATTAATTGGGGCGACACGTGCCATCACTTTTTTCTTTTTACTCAATGAGTGATTCCTGCTGCCAGATACAGCCTCTCATCAAACATTCACATTTATTCCGGAAAAAAAACAACATTAAAACTAATGAGGAAACGGGTCGAGAGAGAGAGAGAGAGAGAGAGAGAGAGAGAGAGAGAGAGAGAGAGAGAGAGAGAGAGAGAGAGAGAGAGAGAGAGAGAGAGAGAGTTTTAGAAAAGATGGGCACATTTTCTTGAATAGAAATTGAAAGCTTTATTTGTATTGTGGTTTTGATTCTCAAAAAAAAAAAAATCAATGTTAGACACCTGATTGGTTACTGAGTTTTGATAGTTCAAAACTTGTTAAGTGCAATTTGTGTCTGCTGTGTATAAGATGTGTCAGTACACTGAGCAGATGACACTTTCTATTCTTTCTTGTCATTTTTTTATGTTTTATTATGGCCAGGCAAGAGTAGAGGCACGGCTTTTCAGAGGTTGATGGACTCTGTGCTGCGCGACCTCGCTTTCGTTTCTGTTTACCTGGACGACATCTTGGTGGCTAGTTCTTCAGTTGAGGAGCATTTTTCACACCTAAAGCAAGTTTTTCAGCGCCTTGAGCAGGGGTGGGCAATTTTTTTTCCGAAGGGGCCAAATGAGAAGCAGAAAATATTGTGGAGGGCCTTGCCAAAAGTTTAAACTCTATTCTGCATATGAATTTTATTTCTAAATTGAAAGCAGTAAATGGCATTGTTTACACATGCTGGTAAGTGTCTGTGTTATTATTAGGTAAAGACTGTCTATTAAGACATCACAATGTCTTTGTATGCCAAATATCATTAACAAGATATGTCACATTATGATTGTCAAACTGCCAAGCTGTGCAGACAAAAAGTAATAGTGAACACACATTTGGGTATTTTCTTGTTCAGTGAGAGAAATCTAGCCTTTGCTGCCCTTTAACGAGTGCATCAAAGTCAGGTTGAATGTCTGAGGTGGAGATGCGAAGCACAGCTGACAGATGATCATCAGTAAGAGAGGATCTGAACCTGGATTTGGTAAACTTCATTACTGAGAATGTTTGTTCACATATGTAGGTAGATCCAAACAGAACCAACATCTTCTGAGCATGTCTCCTCATGTTTGGAAAGTTCTCCTCCTTAAGAGATGAGTAGAACTCCAGCAGTGATGCTGACTTAAAGTGCTCTGCCAGTACTGTGTCAGACTGCAGGTCAATGAGCTCCAGCTGAACATCACTGGGTGCATCATCTACTCTGCAGGCAAAGGGAGAGGAAACCAGGTGCATTTCATCCTCAATGTTTTTACAATCATCAAATCGCCTTAAAAACTCACCATGCAAATCTCCTAACATGGATGAGTACCTGCAGAGATGATTAGCTGATGGTCTGACTTCTTTAAGGGTTTGCATGTGAGTGAGAGTGTTGTTCTGTAGTTGACTTGAAAGAAACAGCAACTTTCTCATAAAAGCCTTCACCAGGTTATGCATGTCATGAACGAAAAGGCCCTTGCCTTGCAGTTTAGTGCTCAGTTCATTCATCAGTGCCGTCACATCAACAGCAAATGCAAAATCTGCCATCCAGTTCATATCTGAAAGCTCGGGGATGTTTTTGCCTTTCATCTCACAAAACTCTTGAATCTCTGTTTTCAGGTCCCAAAATCTTTTGAGCACTTTGCGCAGACTGAGCCATCTGACAGCTGTGTGGTACATGATGTCACCATGTTCATTCTCATGCTCCTCTAAAAGTGCAACAAACTGCCTGTGATTTAATGCTCGTGCCCTGATAAAGTTAACCGTTTTTGTTACAACATCAATAACATGGTTAAGTTTTAGCACAGACCTGCACAGTACATGCTGATGTATAATACAATGTATCAACACTAAATGATGCTCTGTGCCGAGTTCAGTCACTTTATCTTGGATCTGTTTCAAAAGTCCGACATGTTTTCCTGTCATATTCGGACAACCATCAGTAGTGACGCCTACCAGTTTGTCCCATTTCAGTCCAAGCTTGACCATGCATGCATCGACCTCCTTGAACAGATCGCTTCCCGTTGTCGTTCCTTTTATTGACCTCAATGCTGCCAGCTCCTCCGTAATCTTGAAGTCCTGCCTTATTCCCCGGAGAAACACCAGTAACTGGGCAGTGTCACGGACACCACAGCTCTCATCCAAAGCCAAAGAGAAAAAGTCAAAACTTTCAACTCCACTTTTGAGCTGACATTCGAGATTCTCCGCGATTCCTTCCACCCTTCTGGTGACGGTTCGCCTGGACAGCGGGACTTTTTCAAATGCTTCTTTATTCTCAGGGCATATTAGCGCGGCAGAGTCCACCAAGCACTCTTTCACAAACTCGCCATCCGAGAACGGCTTGCTGTTTTTAGCTATTTTGTGGGATATGACGAAGCTGGTCTTGGTCGCTGCATCCTGGGCTGTGTGTAGTTTGCTAAAACAGCCTTGTTGTTTTGCTAGCTTTGCTAGCAAGTCTTCTGATATTCGCGCTCTCTCAGCCTCCGCCAAGTGTCTGTATTTCTCCGCGTGTTTTGTCTCATAATGCTGACTCACATTGTACTCCTTAAACACGGCGACGTGCTCTCCACAAACTAAACAGACGGGTTTACCACCGACTTCAGTAAACAAATATTTAGTGCTCCAAATCTTCTTGAAATTTCGGCCTTCAGCATCCACCTTTTTTTTCTTGACGTGCCCGTACATCATTGAGGGGCGACAATCACATGCACTGATTGACTTGTTTTACGGGTTACGTATACGACGTACGTAGGTTACGTACACTGTACATAAATAAACAGGCTTCAAAGTAAAAGCATTTCCGTTTTAGTTTATAGAGCCGATGGTTTTAGTCCACACATTAAAATTCGAAAGAAGCTTTTGTTTTCTTAATTCTAAGCAACCTTTCGCGGGCCGGTCAGAATCGGGTCACGGGCCGCATTTGGCCCGCGGGCCTTAAAATGCCCAGGTCTGGCCTTGAGGAACATGGCAATTGTCAACCCTGCTAAGTGCCAGTTTGGTCTGCCTGTGATTGCCTTTTTGGGTCATCGTATTTCAACTCAGGGTGCCATTCCATTGCCTTCTAAGGTGCAAGCGGTGACAGATTTCCCTCGTCCAGCCTCGGTTAAGGCCCTGCAGGAGTTTTTGGGCATGATTAATTTCTACAACCTTTCATATTGAGATTACAACTATATACCAAATAAATGTTTTATCAGCTCTATCAATTACAATGGTCAAATTGTCTCAATGGCTACAGACAGAAAATCGTGGATTTAAATCCACCTGGAGGTGTTTGTGGAATTAACTTGTGTGTGCATGTGTTTCCTCAGGGTTCTCTGGTTTTCTTTCATAGTCCAATTAAATGCATGTTAATGGTAATACTCAACTGACTCTCTGTGTATGTCCCGTGGTAGACTGATGACGTGTTCTGTTTCTTTTGAAACGTATTTTCAGTGACGTCCAGACAAGACGTCAATATAATGTTCAAGAAAGACGTCTCAAAAAACTTTCATTCAGGCTCTTCTGAGGAAGTCTTCTGGATGTCTAGAGACATCGTCTTTAGTTGTGTTCTGGACCTACATGTTGACACAAAGAACAGTGGCTGTGTAAAACACATTGGTTACTGTGGAACTGTGCTGTGTATTCATCAACAACATCTCACATGTTGGAAGATAAACAAGAGCAACATTTTATCAAAAATAATTTATTTATGAAAAATTATTCATTAGAATAAATTGGTTATTTATCAAATAATAATGACATTGGGCCACCACCAGCTAAACTGGAAATAGTTAATGCCAAAAAAAGTGTTATTTAAATTGATTAATGTTTCTCTTTAGATATAACAATCTTGAATAACAGGGAAGGTGTGAGATTCGAGCGCAGGCTGTTTCAAACCAGTGAACCAGGACCGCTTGACCCCGTCAGCTAGAAAGGGTATGTACTGGGTTTCAGAAGATGGCAGTGCCTCGAAGTCAGTGGGGACGCGCACTGGGTGGATGTCTGTGACTCACCCCCCCCTTTTGTGCGAGTCCCTTGCGAAGATCGTGTGATAATCGCGGGAGACCTCCTCATACAAATGCATCTCCTTGTTTCTGTTGTGGTAAAGTGCGAGCCTCAGCAGAGCGTTGCTCGGTCTTTGACTCGAAGCCTGAATAAGGTTCTTCTGGTACAGACATGGTCTGTTTACCTGAAATGTCTGTATTCTCTGGTTGAGTCATTGGAGCGTGCACAACCATGTCACCTTCGGTGCTCGGTTTTGTACCCTGAAGAACCTGTTCAAGGTTAACATGGTGAGCGCTGGTGATGGTTTTGGTTGTGGAAATGAGGAGAGTTGTGTCATGCGTGTCGTCGCTGGTGAGGGACGAAGGCAGATTGTCAATGAGATGAGAATTAGTTCAAGATTGTGGAATGAACTGTCAGTTAACATCTCTAAAGGTGGAAATGCGGTCACTTTAATCTGACCAGGTGTCAGATTTTGGACCCGTGGGTTGGCTGAACGATTGCTGTTAGAAGCTGGGTGGCCTAGTTCTTAGCCAATGGGAGTCGGGCTGACGACTTGGGACCAAAGGCGCCGTTTGGTGGCAGCGAGTCGGTTTAGGATGTCCTGACCAATAAGCAGTTCTTCTGTGTCCAGATCAGTGACGTGGATGGGATGCGTCGCTGACATGTCCTGGAAAGCTGTTTTGACCCAGACACATTGAGTGATGTGGTGCAAGTCCTGAGTGAAGCCTCGGTTGTTTATGCTACACTCTTCCACCTGAAGTGGCTTTCCTTAAGTGGCATGCGCAAGCGTGGTTCTAGCAACCCGTGCGAAGGTGTCTGAACACATGAGGGGGATTTCTGACCCAGTACCAAGCAGTGAGAGAGTGTCAACAACCCCTACCACCACTGAAGTGTATCTGTGGTTGGCATAGCCAAGATTACCCAAGAATGTCAAATGGGCCTCTTTCACCTCCTGGATCTCCTCCTCCTGCCAAAATGAACTTTGTGTGCGGAGGGGAGGGGCCAAGTCATGCGGTCAGGGGGAGCCAGGTCCCTTCTTACCAGGCGGGTTCAGGTGCTGCTTCACCACTCTGATGCAGGTTTTAATCCACTGTGGGACATCTGCATCCCAGTTGTTTTGAGTCTGACCTCAGCCTCGGTTTTTAGACTTACCTCTCCTCACCTGAGACCTCAGGACACCTGCATCACCATCATAGTTTTCACCTGAACGGTGGTGCAGCTCCCACACCATCTGCGCATGTTTGCGGAGGTCTTTCATGGTGGGGTTTTTGGTCCTGCAGAAAAGGGCGACATCGATCCACACACTGTTGTGGAGGTTGTTAACGAAGAGGGACTTAAAAGTCTGGTCTTTGTCCAATCCTGGTGCATTGTGGCCTTGGAAGTAGGCAGCCCTTAGGCACCTATAAATACTATCTGGGAGTCTCCGCCCCCTTTTGAGTGATTGTAAATGCACCAAAGTTTGCAGAGGCAGGATCATTGTGCAGATGATCCTGCTTCCCTAAGCGCATGACAGAGGGCTGAGTAATGGTCTCTGATGGCAGATGGGAGGGACTCTATGTAAACATGGACACTCCTGGATGTCATCTTCCAGAGAAGCGTAAGCTTCTCTCGGGACGAAGGATGAGGCAGGTTGAAGAGGCAGCGTTCAACCTCCACCAGGTTGTCCGCTACACGAATCTCCGGGTTGTTTGGTTTGAACTGCTCTATGTCCTCTGCAAGGGACTCAAGCTGGCTGGTCCAAAGACCAGGTACCCTTGGGATATCGGAATGGTCAGAGTCATCTGAGCTAGAACATCCTGGTTCTCTCCGGTGGAGAGAGTGAGGGAGCTGATAGCACTGTCAGGTGCTGGAAAATGACAATGTTCCTTCTCCTGAAAAGGAGTGAAAGAGCTGCGAGACCACGTGGTGGTGCGGCTGAGAGCACTGATGGATGTGTGTCATAGCAACTCGCTGTTGAGGTTTCTTCTCTCCTGTGTAGACAGGCATAGAAGACCGGTGACAACAGTCTTCAACTGGGTCATGTGGCTCCCGAGGTATCTTTGCTCTGAGCACGCAGTGTCTCTGACGACTCAGGGTAGGAGTCACGCAAAAGCTGTGTTTCGAAAAGTGCGAAAATGTTGTTAATGCACCTGTGGCTTTCACTTCTGTAGTCTATACAAATTGTAACCTCGCAACTGCAACACAGTGTTTTTAGCACCTTGGGTGAGCAATAGTCGTGTTAGTGTACATTTATCTGGGTAGATACTTGAATAGTGAAAGTACGAGTTTCTCCTAATGAAATTAAAACTTTATTCTAAAAACATACTCAGTATCTCGTCTGAAGCATCTTTTCGGCCACCACTGATGAAAAGACCATAACAGTCAAATCCAGCATAATAAAAGAGGTTGAAACTGCTTTAACCTTATAAACACTTCATGTTTAAACTTGAATTGAAAAGTACCAGTTTGCTCTAAGGAAATAAAAACTTAATTCCAAAATTACTCTATATCCCGTGTGGAGCATCATTTCGGCCACTCCTAATGAAATGAAAATAGCAGTTACTCCACTAAATATAATTGGTTGAAAGTACTTGCAACTGCTAAGTCCATCATGTTTAAACTTGAATTGAGAAAGTACTAGTTTGTTCTAAGGAAATAAAAACTTTCTTCCAAAATTACTCTATATCCCGTGTGGAGCATCATTTCGGCCACTCCTGATGAAATGAAAATAGCAGTTACTCCACTAAATATAATTGTTTGAAAGTGCTTGAACCTGATAAACACATCATTTAACCTTGAATTGAGAAAGTACTAGTTTGTTCTAATGAAATAAAAACTTTATTCCAAAATCACTCTATATCCCGTGAGGAGCATCATTTCGGCCACTACTGATGAAATGAAAATAGCAGTTACTCCACTAAATAAAACTGGTTGAAACTGCTTGAACCTGATAAACACATCATTTAAACTTGAACTAAGAAAGTACTAGTTTGTTCTAATGAAATAAAAACTTTCTTCCAAAATTACTCTATATCCCGTGTGGAGCATCATTTCGGCCACTCCTGATGAAATGCAAATAGCAGTTACTCCACTAAATAAAACTGGTTGAAACTGCTTGAACCTGATAAAAACACATCATTTAACCTTGAATTGAGAAAGTACTAGTTTGTTCTAAGGAAATAAAAACTTTCTTCCAAAATTACTCTATATCCCGTGTGGAGCATCATTTCGGCCACTCCTGATGAAATGAAAATAGCAGTTACTCCACTAAATATAATTGTTTGAAAGTGCTTGCAACTGCTATGTCCATCATGTTTTACCTTGAATTGAGAAAGTGCTAGTTTGTTCTAAGGAAATAAAAACTTTATTCCAAAATCACTCGATATCCCGTGAGGAGCATCATTTCGGCCACTACTGATGAAATGAAAATAGCAGTTACTCCACTAAATAAAACTGGTTGAAACTGCTTGAACCTGATAAACACATCATTTAACCTTGAATTGAGAAAGTACCAGTTTGTTCTAATGAAATAAAAACTTTATTCCAAAATTACTCAATATCCCGTGTGGAGCATCATTTCGGCCACTACTGATGAAATGAAAATAGCAGTTACTCCACTAAATAAAACTGGTTGAAACTGCTTGAACCTGATAAACACATCATTTAACCTTGAATTGAGAAAGTACTAGTTTGTTCTAATGAAATAAAAACTTTCTTCCAAAATTACTCTATATCCCGTGTGGAGCATCATTTCGGCCACTCCTGATGAAATGCAAATAGCAGTTACTCCACTAAATAAAACTGGTTGAAACTGCTTGAACCTGATAAAAACACATCATTTAACCTTGAATTGAGAAAGTACTAGTTTGTTCTAATGAAATAAAAACTTTCTTCCAAAATTACTCTATATCCCGTGTGGAGCATCATTTCGGCCACTCCTAATGAAATGAAAATAGCAGTTACTCCACTAAATATAATTGTTTGAAAGTGCTTGCAACTGCTATGTCCATCATGTTTTACCTTGAATTGAGAAAGTGCTAGTTTGTTCTAAGGAAATAAAAACTTTATTCCAAAATCACTCGATATCCCGTGAGGAGCATCATTTCGGCCACTACTGATGAAATGAAAATAGCAGTTACTCCACTAAATAAAACTGGTTGAAACTGCTTGAACCTGATAAACACATCATTTAACCTTGAATTGAGAAAGTACCAGTTTGTTCTAATGAAATAAAAACTTTATTCCAAAATTACTCAATATCCCGTGTGGAGCATCATTTCGGCCACTACTGATGAAATGAAAATAGCAGTTACTCCACTAAATAAAACTGGTTGAAACTGCTTGAACCTGATAAACACATCATTTAACCTTGAATTGAGAAAGTACTAGTTTGTTCTAATGAAATAAAAACTTTCTTCCAAAATTACTCTATATCCCGTGTGGAGCATCATTTCGGCCACTCCTGATGAAATGCAAATAGCAGTTACTCCACTAAATAAAACTGGTTGAAACTGCTTGAACCTGATAAAAACACATCATTTAACCTTGAATTGAGAAAGTACTAGTTTGTTCTAATGAAATAAAAACTTTCTTCCAAAATTACTCTATATCCCGTGTGGAGCATCATTTCGGCCACTCCTGATGAAATGAAAATAGCAGTTACTCCACCAATACAACTGGTTGAAACTGCTTGAACCTGATAAACACATAATTAGGGACCTCGCCAACGGGTGGGCCCTAGGCCCAGCCAACGGCAGGTCTCTTTTGGATTTCGTCGTCGCCAAAAGTGTGGGGCCTCCGCAGGAGGCCCCACACTCATCCAGAACTCTCCTGACCCCCTCAGAGTGGCCGCGCCCCCGAAGGGGGCGCGGCCACTACCTGGTGGCGAAATTATATATTGTATTTCGAATGTTTTTTCTTATTCTTATTATTAGGGACCTCGCCAACGGGTGGGCCCTAGGCCCAGCCAACGGCAGGTCTCTTTTGGATTTCGTCGTCGCCAAAAGTGCGGGCCCTCCGAACCCCCTAAACACGCTCAAAAACTCACCAAATTTGGGAGACTCGTCAAAAGTGTGGCACTCCACAATCTCACGTCAAAAAATTCCCCAAAAATCCAAAAATGGCTCTCTAGCGCCACCTAGAAAATTGCAATCACCCGCCACGGTCCGTAAGAATGTCGTAGAGAAAAACAGCGAATACGAAACTTCTTCGTCTACTCGACCCCTACGACTCACACGCTCTAACTTTTGACCTAACTCCAACAGGAAGCCGGCTATTTGCCTTTCAATGTAAGGTATTCGCCCAAAAAAGGGAAAAAAAGGCAGAAACGGAAAATTTAACTCCTCATAGGGCGAAGGTCGCATCGGTTAAATTGAGATATACAAAAATAGAGGAGATTGTTTACTACTGAACTCTAGAGGGAAATTTTCTTACCTAGTCCAGTTTAATTTTTATTAGCCGTCCAAGCTCCCCACCCCCTAATCGGCATTTTGGCTCCTGTCATCCATTAACATGGGGAAACGGAAAATTCTCGCCGAAAATCAACGATTTACAACTCCCCGAACTACTCTTAACTGTTTGCAAACCGTGACTCTCAGCCACAAACCGAGGGCATCGCCACGTACACGAGACCCTGCCGAACAAGAGGATGTAACATATGTGGGGAAAATTCCAAAACAAGTCCCCAGAATGACGAGTTAAAGCGACACAGTAACATTTTTTTCGTTCTACATTTTTACATTGAATCCTGATGGGAGATATCCGGCGTTGTCGCCAAACAGCGCACCCTGGTGTCCAAAGTTTACCTCCGACTGCTTCCAAACCCATACATTCTGAAAGAGGACAAAAATCCCTACAAAAGTATGGTATTTTTATCCACATACTCCCCCGATAAGTATAGATTAAGAGCAGTTGTTCGCAAAATCTTTGAATATAATCCTCTCTGGCTCACTCTGCCGTCAGAGTGTCCGCGCTCGGCGCAGCTGTGAAATTCTCCACTGTGATTGGTCAGTGCATCACTCCATATATGGGCAGCTTCCTGTAGCTTCAGGCTCATCACTGCTGTGTGATTGACAGCCTGTCATATCCTGCAGTTTGACCTGAGAGTGACCTCAGCAGTCATTCTCAGGTCAGGTTACTCTCATGTGACCTGACCTCACTCTCATGTCTCATGTTCTCCTGTCATGAGGACATGCAAAACCTGTACGAGGTCTGGCCTGAGACGTGTAATTCATGTCGGTGGAAGTTTGTGAAAAACCTTTATTGCATCATTCACACCTTCGCACACTGCCGATAAAGGCCGGGCCTCCTAGGCCCGGCACTCCACCAGGTCACTCTCATGTCACACACTGACCTCCGTAGGAGGCCTGGCCTGAGGCCATATAATTCATGTAGGTGGAAGTTTTTGAAAAACCTTTATTGTGCCATAAGTGCTGTGTCTTTTACACTAGAATTGAAGTAAGACCAGATTCAGGATCGGGGCCATCTGGGGAGCACCCAACAGACATTTTTAGGCAGCTCGGCTAGCTTGCGGCTTAGCATGCCTGTTAGCATGCAAGGAAACATTGTCTGATTGAGTCGAAATTTGGTAGGTAGCCTAATGGGCTTGCTGCGATCACAAATCACTAGCTAATTAGCTGGTTTTGATGCAGTTTTTTCAAAATAAAAGTCATACAAATTTTTTTTTTTTTTTTTTTTTAATATTTAAGCAAATATTCTGAACCGTTCATAGCCACCCCCCCGACGGGCAGTCTCGAGGTCCCGACCAATGCTGCTTGCAGCTTTAATTAGGGACCTCGCCAACGGGTGGGCCCTAGGCCCAGCCAACGGCAGGTCTCTTTTGGATTTCGTCGTCGCCGAATGAGTGCGGGCCCTCCGAAGGAGGGCCCGCACTCATTCGGACACTGTCTGACCCTGTCAGAGTGGCCGGGGCCCCCGAAGGGGGCCCCGGCCACTCTGACGTGGTGGCGAAATTGTATATTGTTTTTCGAATGTTTTTAGGGACCTCGCCAACGGGTGGGCCCTAGGCCCAGCCAACGGCAGGTCTCTTTTGGATTTCGTCGTCGCCAAAAGTGCGGGCCCTCCTTCGGAGGGCCCGCACTCATCCAGAACTCTCCTGACCCCCTCAGAGTGGCCGCGCCCCCGAAGGGGGCGCGGCCACTACCTGGTGGCGAAATTATATATTGTATTTCGAATGTTTCTTCTTATTCCGTTTTTTTTGCGCTCTCACTCATTTTTCACCCCCTAAACATGCTCGAAAACTCACCAAATTTGGAAGTTTCGTCACGTCTGCGCTCCATTCGAGGTTTCTGTAAAAAAATCCCCCAAAAGTCCAAAAATGGCTCTCTAGCGCCACCTAGTAGATTTTAATCGCCCGCCACGGTCCGTAGGAATGTCGTAGAGAAAAACAGCGAATACGACATTTGTTCGTCTACTCGAGCCCTACGACTCACGCGCTCTAACTTTTGACCTAACTCCAACAGGAAGGCCGCTATTTGCCTTTCAAAGTAAGGTGTTCACCCAAAAAAGGCAAAAAAAGGCCGAAACGGAAAATTTAACTCCTCATAGGGCGAAGGTCGCATCGGTTAAATTGAGATATACAAAAATAGAGGAGATTGTTTACTACTGAACTCTAGAGGGAAATTTTCTTACCTAGTCCAGTTTAATTTTTATTAGCCGTCCAAGCTCCCCACCCCCTAATCGCCTTTTTGGCTCCTGTCATCCATTAACATGGGGAAACGGAAAATTCTCGCCGAAAATCAACGATTTTAAACTCCCCGAACTACTCTTAACTGTTTGCAAACCGTGACTCTCAGCCACAAACCGAGGGCATCGCCACTACCGCGAGACCCTGCCGAACAAGAGGATGTAACATATGTGGGGAAAATTCCAAAACAAGTCCCCAGAATGACGAGTTAAAGCGACACAGTAACATTTTCTTCGTTCTACATTTTTACATTGAATCCTGATGGGAGATATCCGGCGTTGTCGCCAAACAGCGCACCCTGGTGTCCAAAGTTTACCTCCGACTGCTTCCAAACCCATACATTCTGAAAGAGGACAAAAATCCCTACAAAAGTATGGTATTTTTATCCACATACACCCCCGATAAGTATAGATTAAGAGCAGTTGTTCGCAAAATCTTTGAATATAATCCTCTCTGGCTCACTCTGACGTCAGAGTGTCCGCGCTCGGCGCAGCTGTGAAATTCTCCACTGTGATTGGTCAGTGCATCACTCCATATATGGGCAGCTTCCTGTAGCTTCAGGCTCATCACTGCTGTGTGATTGACAGCCTGTCATATCCTGCAGTTTGACCTGAGAGTGACCTCACCAGTCATTCTCAGGTCAGGTTACTCTCATGTGACCTGACCTCACTCTCATGTCTCATGTTCTCCTGTCATGAGGACATGCAAAACCTGTACGAGGTCTGGCCTGAGACATGTAATTCATGTCGGTGAAAGTTTGTGAAAAACCTTCATTGATGCATCATTCACACCTTCGTTCACGCCGACAAAGGCCGGGCCTCCTAGGCCCGGCACTCCACCAGGTCAGTCTCATGTCCCACACTGACCTCCGTAGGAGGCCTGGCCTGAGGCCATATAATTCATGTCGGTGGAAGTTTTTGAAAAACCTTTATTGTTCCATAAGTGCAGTGTCATTCACACTAGAATTGAAGTAAGACCAGATTTGGGATCGGGGCAACCTGGGGAGTACCACACTGAGATTTTCAGGTGTATCCGCTAGCTTGCGGCATAGCATGCCCGTTAGCATGCTAGTAAACATTGTTCGATTGAGCTGAAATTTGGTAGGTTGCCTAATGGGGGTGCTGCGGTCACACATCACTAGCTAATTAGCTGGTTCCGACGCCGTTTTTTCAAAATAAAAGTACTAATTTTTTTTTTTTTTTTTTTTTGCTTAAATAATCTTTTTTTTAATTAACCGTTCATAGCCACCCCCCCGACGGGCAATCTCGAGGTCCCGACCAATGCTGCTTGCAGCTTTAATTAGGGGCCTCGCCAACGGGTGGGCCCTAGGCCCAGCCAACGGCAGGTCTCTTTTGGATTTCGTCGTCGCCAAAAGTGCGGGCCCTCCGAACCCCCTAAACACACTCAAAAACTCACCAAATTTGGGAGACTCGTCAAAAGTGTGGCACTCCACAATCTCACGTCAAAAAATTCACAAAAAATCCCAAAATGGCTCTCTAGCGCCACCTAGAAAATTGCAATCGCCCGCAACGGTCCGTAGGAATGTCGTAGAGAAATGTCACGAATACGAAATTTGTTCGTCTACTCGAGCCCTACGACTCACGCGCTCTAACTTTTGACCTAACTCCAACAGGAAGCCGGCTATTTGCCTTTCAAAGTAAGGTGTTCACCCAAAAAAGGCAAAAAAAGGCCGAAACGGAAAATCTAAACCATCATAGGGCGAAGGTCGTGTCGGTTAAACTGAGATATACAAAAATAGAGGAGATTGTTTACTACAAATATTTAGAGGGAAATTTTCTTACCTAGTCCAGTTTAATTTTTATTAGCCGTCCAAGCTCCCCACCCCCTAATCGGCTTTTTGGCTCCTGTCATCCATTAACATGGGGAGACGGAAAATTCTCGCCGAAAATCAACGATTTAAAACTCCCCGAACTACTCTTAACTGTTTGCAAACCGTGACTCTCAGCCACAAACCGAGGGCATCGCCACGCTCACGAGACCCTGCCGAACAAGAGGATGTAACATATGTGGGGAAAATTCCAAAACAAGTCCCCAGAATGACGAGTTAAAGCGACACAGTAACATTTTTCTCGTCCGAAATCTTAACACTATAGCGGATGGAGCCAAATCTGCCGTTCCTGCCAAACAGCGCCCCCTGGTGTCCAAACTTTACCTCTGACTGCTTCCAAACCCACACAGTATTAAAGAGGATAAAAATTCCTACAAAAGTATGGTATTTTTATCCACATACTCCCCCGATAAGTATAGATTAAGAGCAGTTGTTCGCAAAATCTTCTAATATAATCCTCTCTGCCTCACTCTGACGTCAGAGTGTCCGCGCTCGGCGCAGCTGTGAAATTCTCCACTGTGATTGGTCAGTGCATCACTCCATATATGGGCAGCTTCCTGTAGCTTCAGGCTCATCACTGCTGTGTGATTGACAGCATGGAGAGCCAGGGACATTACAGTGCTGCTCTATGGGCTGACCTGCTGGCTTATGCAGCAGTTTGTTAAAGGCCAGGTTCCTTTTGTAATCCGTACACAACTGACAAAGGCCCTCAAATTCATGTCGGTGGAAGTTTTTGAAAAACCTTTCATGTTTCATAAGTGCTGCGTCATTCACACCTTTCTACACCGCCGACAAAGGCCGGGCCTCCTAGGCCCGGCACTCCACCAGGTCACTCCATCGTCCCACATTGACCTCCGTAGGAGGCCTGGCCTGAGGCCATATAATTCATGTCGGTGGAAGTTTTTGAAAAACCTTTATTGTTCCATAAGTGCAGTGTCATTTACACTAGAATTGAAGTAAGACCAGATTTGGGATCGGGGCAATCTGGGGAGTACCACACTGAGATTTTCAGGTGTATCCGCTAGCTTGCGGCATAGCATGCCCGTTAGCATGCTACTAAACATTGTTCGATTGAGCTGAAATTTGGTAGGTGGCCTAATGGGGGTGCTGCGGTCACAAATCACTAGCTAATTAGCTGGTTCCGACGCCGTTTTTTCAAAATAAAAGTACAATTTTTTTTTTAATTTTTTTTTTGCTTAAATAATATTTTTTTTAATTAACCGTTCATAGCCACCCCCCCGACGGGCAGTCTCGAGGTCCCGACCAATGCTGCTTGCAGCTTTAATTAGGGACCTCGCCAACGGCTGGGCCCTGTGCCCAGCCAACGGCAGGTCTCTTTTGGATTTCGTCGTCGCCAAAAGTGCGGGCCCTCCGAAGGAGGGCCCGCACTCATCCAGGACCTCCCCTGACCCTCTCAGAGTGGCCGCGCCCCCTTCGGGGGCGCGGCCACTACCTGGTGGCGAAATTATATATTGTATTTCGAATGTTTCTTATTATTATATTTTTTTCGCCATTACGCTCATATTTCACCCCCTAAACACGCTCAAAAACTCACCGAATTTGGATGGCTCGTGAAAAATCGCATAGAGCCGGTGACCATGTCAAAACATTCCATGAAAATCCAAAAATGGCTCTCTAGCGCCACCTACAAAATTGCAATCGCCCGCCACGGTCCGTAGGAATGTCGTAGAGAAATGTCGCGAATACGAAACTTCTTCGTCTACTCGAGCCCTACGACTCACGCGCTCTAACTTTTGACCTAACTCCAACAGGAAGCCGGCTATTTGCCTTTCAAAGTAAGGTGTTCACCCAAAAAAGGCAAAAAAAGGCCGAAACGGAAAATCTAAACCATCATAGGGCGAAGGTCGTATCGGTTAAATTGAGATATACAAAAATAGAGGAGATTGTTTACTACAAATATTTAGAGGGAATTTTTCTTACCTAGTCCAGTTTAATTTTTATTAGCCGTCCAAGCTCCCCACCCCCTAAACGCCTTTTTGGCTCCTGTCATCCATTAACATGGGGAAACCGAAAATTCTCCCTCAAAATCTACGATTTTAAACTCCCCGAACTACTCTTAACTGTTTGCAAACCGTGACTCTCAGCCACAAACCGAGGGCATCGCCACTACCGCGAGACCCTGCCGAACAAGAGGATGTAACATATGTGGGGAAAATTCCACAACAAGTCCCCAGAATGATGAGTTAAAGCGACACAGTAACATTTTTTTCATTCTACATTTTTACATTGAATCCTGATGGGAGATATCCGGCGTTGTCGCCAAACAGCGCACCCTGGTGTCCAAAGTTTACCTCCGACTGCTTCCAAACGTACACAATCTTAAATAGGACAAAAATTCCTACAAAAGTATGGTATTTTTATCCACATACTCCCCCGATAAGTATAGATTATGAGCAGTTGTTCGCAAAATCTTCTAATATAATCCTCTCTGGCTCACTCTGCCGTCAGAGTGTCCGCGCTCGGCGCAGCTGTGAAATTCTCCACTGTGATTGGTCAGTGCATCACTCCATATATGGGCAGCTTCCTGTAGCTTCAGGCTCATCACTGCTGTGTGATTGACAGCCTGTCATATCCTGCAGTTTGACCTGAGAGTGACCTCACCAGTCATTCTCAGGTCAGGTTACTCTCATGTGACCTGACCTCACTCTCATGTCTCATGTTCTCCTGTCATGAGGACATGCAAAACCTGTATGAGACCTGGCCTGAGACATGTAATTCATGTCGGTGGAAGTTTGTGAAAAACCTTCATTGATGCATCATTCACACCTTCGTTCACGCCGACAAAGGCCGGGCCTCCTAGGCCCGGCACTCCACCAGGTCACTCTCATGTCCCACACTGACCTCTGTAGGAGGCTTGGCCTGAGGCCATGTAATTCATGTCGGTGGAAGTTTTTGAAAAACCTTTATTGTGCCATAAGTGCTGTGTCTTTTACACTACAATTGAAGTAAGACCAGATTCAGGATCGGGGCCATCTGGGGAGTACCCAAGAGACATTTTCAGGCAGCTCGGCTAGCTTGCGGCTTAGCATGCCTGTTAGCATGGTCGCAAACATTGTCTGATTGAGCCGAAATTTGGTAGGTAGCCTAATGGGGTTGCCGCGATCACAAATCACTAGCTAATTAGCTGATTTTGACGCAGTTTTTTCAAAATAAAAGTCATACAAATTTTTTTTTTTTTTTTTTTAATATTTAAGAAAATATTTTGAACCGTTCATAGCCACCCCCCCGACGGGCAATCTCGAGGTCCCGACCAATGCTGCTTGCAGCTTTAATTAGGGACCTCGCCAACGGGTGGGCCCTAGGCCCAGCCAACGGCAGGTCTCTTTTGGATTTCGTCGTCGCCAAAAGTGCGGGCCCTCCGAAGGAGGGCCCGCACTCATCCAGGCCCTCTCCTGACCCTCCCAGAGTGGCCGACGCCCCCGAAGGGGGCGTCGGCCACTACCTGGTGGCGAAATTATATATTGTTTTTCGAATGTTTCTTATTATTATTAGGGACCTCGCCAACGGCTGGGCCCTAGGCCCAGCCAACGGCAGGTCTCTTTTGGATTTCGTCGTCGCCAAAAGTGCGGGCCCTCCGAAGGAGGGCCCGCACTCATCCGGTTGCTCTCATGACCCCCTCAGAGTGGCCGGCGCCCCCGGAGGGGGCGTCGGCCACTACCTGGTGGCGAAATTCTATATTGTATTTCGAATGTTTCTTATTATTATTCTTCTATATTATTAGGGACCTCGCCAACGGGTGGGCCCTAGGCCCAGCCAACGGCAGGTCTCTTTTGGATTTCGTCGTCGCCAAAAGTGCGGGCCCTCCGAAGGAGGGCCCGCACTCATCCAGGCCCTCTCCTGACCCTCCCAGAGTGGCCGAGGCCCCCGAAGGGGGCCTCGGCCACTCTGACACTACGTGGTGGCGAAATTCTTATTGTTTTTCGAATGTTTCTTATTATTATTATATATTTTTTGCGCTCTCACTCATTTTTCACCCCCTAAACACGCTCAAAAACTCACCAAATTTGGAAGACTCGTCACGTCTGCGCTCCATTCGAGGTTTCTGAAAAAAAATCCCCACAAAGTCCAAAAATGCCTCTCTAGCGCCACCTAGAAAATTTCAATCGCCCACCACGGTCCGTAGGAATGTCGTAGAGAAATGTCGCGAATACGAAATTTGTTCGTCTACTCGAGCCCTACGACTCACGCGCTCTAACTTTTGACCTAACTCCAACAGGAAGCCGGCTATTTGCCTTTCAATGTAAGGTGTTCGCCCAAAAAAGGGAAAAAAAGGCAGAAACGGAAAATTTAACTCCTCATAGGGCGAAGGTCGCATCGGTTAAATTGAGATATACAAAAATAGAGGAGATTGTTTACTACTGAACTCTAGAGGGAAATTTTCTTACCTAGTCCAGTTTAATTTTTATTAGCCGTCCAAGCTCCCCACCCCCTAATCGCCTTTTTGGCTCCTGTCATCCATTAACATGGGGAAACCGAAAATTCTCCCCCAAAATCAACGATTTTAAACTCCCCGAACTACTCTTAACTGTTTGCAAACCGTGACTCTCAGCCACAAACCGAGGGCATCGCCATGCCCGCGAGACCCTGCCGAACAAGAGGATGTAACATATGTGGGGAAAATTCCAAAACAAGTCCCCAGAATGACGAGTTAAAGCGACAGAGTAACATTTTTTTCGTTCTACATTTTTACATTGAATCCTGATGGGAGATATCCGGCGTTGTCGCCAAACAGCGCCCCCTGGTGTCCACAGTTTACCTCTGACTGCTTCCACACCCACACCGTCTGAAAGAGGACAAAAATTCCTACAAAAGTATGGTATTTTTATCCACATACTCCCCCGATAACTATGGATTCAGAGCAGTTGTTTGCGACATCTTGGAATTATGAAAATATCTCTCCCACTCTAGCTCTCACACTTAATGATCAAAGTGACGTGCAGCTGCTGTGAAAACCTACAGCAGGATTGCGCAATCCTGCTCCGGGGACCGGGGGAGGGGGAGGGGGAGCATATCAGTGACATTTTCAGGATCACATAGGCCTAGCATGTCCGTTAGCATTTTAACAAACATTATCCGATTGAGCTGAAATTTGGTAGGTGGCCTAATGGGGCCGCTGCGGTCATGAATCACTACATAATTAGCTGGTTTTGAGGCCGTTTTTTTCAAAATAAAACTAATTAAAAAAGTACTGTTTTTTAAACGCTTAAAAAATTATCATTAACTGGTCTAGAGGATCGTGGCCACCCCAACGGGCTTGAGCCACAGTTTACGAAAGGCCAGGCCGCAGGCCTGGCCAACGGCAGCTCTCTTTTGTAATTTGTACACCGCCGACAAAGCCGGGCCTCCTAGGCCCGGCACTCCACCAGGTCACTCTCATGTCCCACACTGACCTCCGTAGGAGGCCTGGCCTGAGGCCATATAATTCATGTCGGTGGAAGTTTTTGAAAAACCGTTATTGTGCCATAAGTGCTGTATCTTTTACACTAGAATTAAAGTAAGACCACATTCAGGATCGGGGCCATCTGGGGAGTACCCAAGACACATTTTCAGGCAGCTCGGCTAGCTTGCGGCTTAGCATGCCTGTTAGCATGCGAGCAAACATTGTCGGATTGAGCCGAAATTTGGTAGGTAGCCTAATGGGGTTGCCGCGATCACAAATCACTAGCTAATTAGCTGATTTTGACGCAGTTTTTTCAAAATAAAAGTCATACAAAAATTATTTTTTTTTTTTTTAATATTTAAGCAAATATTTTGAACCGTTCATAGCCACCCCCCCGACGGGCAATCTCGAGGTCCCGACCAATGCTGCTTGCAGCTTTAATTTTATTTTTTTTCACGGACTAAATCCCATATTTGACCCCCTAGACACGCTCAAAAACTCACCAAATTTGGAAGACTTGTCAAAAGTGTGGCAATCTATATTATCACGTCAAATAATTCCCAGAAAGTCCAAAAATGGCTCTCTAGCGCCACCTAGACACACTAAATCGCCCACCACGGTCCGTAGGAATGTCGTACAGAAATGTCGCGAATACGAAATTTGTTCGTCTACTCGAGCCCTACGACTCACGCGCTCTAACTTTTGACCTAACTCCAACAGGAAGCCGGCTATTTGCCTTTCAAAGTAAGGTGTTCACCCAAAAAAGGCAAAAAAAGGCAGAAACGGAAAATCTAAACCATCATAGGGCGAAGGTCGTATCGGTTAAATTGAGATATACAAAAATAGAGGAGATTGTTTACTACAATAATTTAGAGGGAATTTTTCTTACCTAGTCCAGTTTAATTTTTATTAGCCGTCCAAGCTCCCCACCCCCTAAACGCCTTTTTGGCTCCTGTCATCCATTAACATGGGGAAACCGAAAATTCTCCTCCAAAATCTACGATTTTAAACTCCCCGAACTACTCTTAACTGTTTGCAAACCGTGACTCTCAGCCACAAACCGAGGGCATCGCCACTACCGCGAGACCCTGCCGAACAAGAGGATGTAACATATGTGGGGAAAATTCCACAACAAGTCCCCAGAATGATGAGTTAAAGCGGCACAGTAACATTTTTTTCATTCTACATTTTTACATTGAATCCTGATGGGAGATATCCGGCGTTGTCGCCAAACAGCGCACCCTTGTGTCCAAAGTTTACCTCCGACTGCTTCCAAACCCAGACAGTATTAAAGAGGACAAAAATTCCTACAAAAGTATGGTATTTTTGTCCACATACTCCCCCGATAAGTATAGATTAAGAGCAGTTGTTCGCAAAATCTTCTAATATAATCCTCCCTGTCTCACACTCTGACGTCAGAGTGTCCGCGCTCGGCGCAGCTGTGAAATTCTCCACTGTGATTGGTCAGTGCATCACTCCATATATGGGCAGCTTCCTGTAGCTTCAGGCTCATCACAGCTGTGTGATTGACAGCCTGTCATATCCTGCAGTTTGACCTGAGAGTGACCTCACCAGTCATTCTCAGGTCAGGTTACTCTCATGTGACCTGACCTCACTCTCATGTCTCATGTTCTCCTGTCATGAGGACATGCAAAACCTGTACGAGGTCTGGCCTGAGACATGTAATTCATGTCGGTGAGAGTTTGTGAAAAACCTTTATTGCTGGATCACTCACACCTTCGTTTACGCCGACAAAGGCCGGGCCTCCTAGGCCCGGCACTCCACCAGGTCACTCTCATGTCACACACTGACCTCCGTAGGAGGCCTGGCCTGAGGCCATATAATTCATGTCGGTGGAAGTTTTTGAAAAACCTTTATTGTTCCATAAGTGCAGCGTCATTCACACTAGAATTGAAGTAAGACCAGATTTGGGATCGGGGCATCCTGGGGAGTACCACACTGACATTTTCAGGTATATCCGCTAGCTTGCGGCATAGCATGCCCGTTAGCATGCTAGTAAACATTGTTCGATTGAGCTGAAATTTGGTAGTTGGCCTAATGGGGGTGCTGCGGTCACAAATCACTAGCTAGTTAGCTGGTTCCGACGCCGTTTTTTCAAAATAAAAGTACACTTTTTTTTTTTTTTTTTTTTTGCTTACATAATATTTTTTTTAATTAACCGTTCATAGCCACCCCCCCGACGGGCAATCTCGAGGTCCCGACCAATGCTGCTTGCAGCTTTAATTATATTTTTTTTCACGGACTAAATCCCATATTTGACCCCCTAAACACGCTCAAAAACTCACCAAATTTGGAAGACTCGTCAAAAGTGTGGCAATCTATATTATCACGTCAAAAAATTCAGAGAAAATCCAAAAATGGCTCTCTAGCGCCACCTAGACACGTTTAATCGTCCGCCACGGTCCGTACGAATGTCGTACAGAAATGTCGCGAATACGAAACTTCTTCGTCTACTCGAGCCCTACGACTCACGCGCTCTAACTTTTGACCTAACTCCAACAGGAAGCCGGCTATTTGCCTTTCAAAGTAAGGTGTTCGCCCAAAAAAGGGAGAAAAAGGCCGAAACGGAAAATCTAAACCATCATAGGGCGAAGGTCGTATCGGTTAAATTGAGATATACAAAAATAGAGGAGATTGTTTACTACAATAATTTAGAGGGAATTTTTCTTACCTAGTCCAGTTTAATTTTTATTAGCCGTCCAAGCTCCCCACCCCCTAATCGCCTTTTTGGCTCCTGTCATCCATTAACATGGGGAAACCGAAATTTCTCCCCCAAAATCAACGATTTTTAACTCCCCGAACTACTCTTAACTGTTTGCAAACCGTGACTCTCAGCCACAAACCGAGGGCATCGCCACGCCCACGAGACCCTGCCGAACAAGAGGATGTAACATATGTGGGGAAAATTCCAAAACAAGTCCCCAGAATGACGAGTTAAAGCGACACAGTAACATTTTTCTCGTCCGAAATCTTAACACTATAGTGGATGGAGCCAAATCTGCCGTTCCTGCCAAACAGCGCCCCCTGGTGTCCACACTTTACCTCTGACTGCTTCCACACCCACACCGTCTGAAAGAGGACAAAAATTCCTACAAAAGTATGGTATTTTTATCCACATACTCCCCCGATAACTATGGATTCAGAGCAGTTGTTTGCGACATCTTGGAATTATGAAAATATCTCTCCCACTCTAGCTCTCACACTTAATGATCAAAGTGACGTGCACCTGCTGTGAAAATCTACAGCAGGATTGCGCAATCCTGCTCCGGGGACCGGGGGAGGGGGAGGGGGAGCATCTCAGTGACATTTTCAGGATCTCATAGGGCTAGCAAGCCCGTTAGCATTCTAAGAAACATTATCCGATTGAGCTGAAATTTGGTAGGTGGCCTAATGGGGCCGCTGCGGTCATGAATCACTACATAATTAGCTGGTTTTCAGCCGTTTTTTTCAAAATAAAAGTAATTAAAATTAAAGCTGCAAGCAGCATTGGTCGGGACCTCGAGACTGCCCGTCGGGGGGGTGGCTATGAACGGTTCAAAATATTTGCTTAAATATTAAAAAAAAATAAAAAATTTTTTTTTTATGACTTTGATTTTGAAAAAACTGCGTCAAAACCAGCTAATTAGCTAGTGATTTGTGATCGCAGCAACCCCATTAGGCTACCTACCAAATTTCGGCTCAATCGGACAATGTTTACTAGCATGCTAACGGGCATGCTACGCCGCAAGCTAGCGGATCCACCTGAAAATCTCAGTGTGGTACTCCCCAGGTGGCACCGATCCCAAAAATGGTCTCAATTCAATTCTAGTGTGAATGACACTGCACTTATGGCACAATAAAGGTTTTTCAAAAACATGCACCAACATGAATTTGAGGGCCTTAGGGCCTTGTCTCTCTGTCTGTGAGAGAGTGAGTCAGTGAGTGAGTGTGAGAGTGAGTGTGAGAGTGAGTGTGAGAGTGTCTGTCTGTCTGTCTGTGAGTGAGTGAATGAGTGAGTGAGTGAGTGAGTGAGTGGATCTGTCTGTCTGTCTGTCTGTCTGTGAGTGTGAGAGTGAGTGTCTGTCTGTCTGTCTGTCTGTCTGTCTGTCTGTCTGTCTGTCTGTCTGTCTGTCTGTCTGTCTGTCTGTGAGTGAGTGTGAGAGTGAGTGTCTGTCTGTCTGTCTGTCTGTCTGTCTGTCTGTCTGTCTGTGAGTGAGTGTGAGAGTGAGTGTCTGTCTTTCTGTCTGTCTGTCTGTGAGTGAGTGAGTGAGTGAGTGAGTGGATCTGTCTGTCTGTCTGTGAGTGTGAGAGTCAGTGTCTGTCTGTCTGTCTGTCTGTCTGTCTGTCTGTCTGTGAGTGAGTGAGTGAGTGAGTGAGTGAGTGAGTGAGTGAGTGAGTGAGTGTGTGTACACTGTTGGTGTGTATGTAAGGGCCCTATATCTCTGAGTCTCTGTCTGTCTGTTTGTAAAAGTAGACATGAGACATGGATTAAATTGACACATCATACATCAGTCATCAAAAAAGTCCCAAAAACATAATACAAAGCAATTCAGCATTAACCATCATATTTTCGTGTGTGGAAATTAGGAGAGTAATGATTCTTACAGGCGGATTACGTCTCCCACGATACAAATCAATGCATCAGAGGCGGCGGGTGACCTGACCAAGATGGCGCCTGAATCGCGTCTGGGAGCAGGAACCGGATGTGACGTCACACCGGCAGTGACACGTCCCAGTTTGAGTCGAACGTTTAACAGTTCAGAGTTTTGTTCCTGAAAGACGCGGACATCGGATCCAGGTGGGAGAAACTCTAGTCTGCGGCCGAGGGACTGAAACACTCCGGTGTCGCTGCTACATGCCGTGGAGGAGCAGGAGAGTGACGGAGCCAGGAGGTTCAGAACACTGTGGAGCGTCACGTCATAGCGGTAAGAAAGTGATGAACTGCATCAAGAAACGTGTGCTGTAATTATTAACAAGCCACCGCGAGCCGTCGTAAAGTCACAAATACTGATTATGACCGCGGATTGTTTATCCAGGTGAGAGGAGAATGAATGCACGTTTCACCTGTTTCACCTGTAGCTAGAATATGATCATGAACATTTAAATTCATGCTTTGTACATGAAACATGAATGATGAAGCTGTGGCTCTCAACCAGAACAACTTCATTGTACTACAAAGAAGCAGACGTGTAAATACACAATACATCCAGCAGCTGAAACTTGGTGAGATTATATGCTATTCTATACGGCACTGAACAGTTCAACACTACTACCTCAGACTATCTACCTCATACTGTGTGCAATACATCAAACTCCATATTACTGTGCAATAACAGGTACCTTGTGCTCAACCGCACATACTTATTAGCCAAGGTACCTCAGGCAGCTACATTGGTATTTTACATAACTTATTATCGGTCGTTTCTTTTAACTTTTTACATTACTGCACTATGTTCTTGGGTGTGTGTGAGCGGGACTGTGTGAGAGCTGAATGTGTGTGTGAATGTTTAGGTTATTCTGTATATATGGTGCGTCTGCTGAGATGAATGAATGCTGAATGTGAGAATGGCTGCTGTGTTTATTGTGTGTCTACTGTGTGTTTTTAGCTACACCGTAATTTCGTTGTGCAATTTATTGTACAATGACAATAAAAGCTTCTAATCTAATCTAATTCTAATCTATTAATTCATGTGTGATGTATTGATTGATGGATTCAACTTGTTGTCATTACAAATGTAACGAAATGCAGTTTAGCATCCAACCAGAATTGCCAGTAAGAGATATTACCTACACATACACACTGACATATATAAATAATCCATCAATAGGGAACAGTGTGTAGTTGCTGTTGCTAGAAATGATGTAGACATTATATGACATGAAGGTGTTTAACAGGTTTCAGGGTGAGACTTCAGTAAAGTGCTGCTCTGTGGAAGAAGCTGTCTGCTAGCCTGCTGGTTCTGGCAGGTGAGATGGTGAACCTCATGGCCCCCCATGGAGCGAGTCAAAAAGAACATTGTTGAAAGCCTCGGGGACCAGGATTTGTTTGATGATGTGAAAAGATGCTCTAAATGAACTTGTCCTCTCCTCTCTGCTTCAGCAGCTCGGTGCTGGACGTGTCCTCCTCTGGAGACGGCGCTTTGACAAAAGTTGCACTCGGCCGTTGAACTTTTCTCCTCCTGTAGCGTCAAATCATTCCACACGGCAGACATGAGTCTAGTGATGCTTCCAGTGGATGGAAGCATCACTAGTAAGAATGCTAAAGCACTGTAAACTCCTGGTGTCAAATGTATGTTGTTGCTACTAAAGCGGCCATGTCCTGTTTCTGATTGTCCTTCCAACAGTGGTGGAGCTCCAGCAGCCCAACCTACTGGTCCACTGGCACATCCAACCCACAGTGTTGTTCCTCCACCTTCCACTCAGGTAACCTGTGTTCTATGTGACCATCTGCAGCAGCTGGAACCATCAACTGAGTGCTATTCAAGATGGTGTTGACCAAGCTTTCAATGATGTCAGTCCCTGTTTGCTCTTCACTTCTCACAAGGACCATGTGTGCTTCATGTCTTTAACAAACCACATTTGAACAACGACCAAGCCATTTGAGATTGCAAACAACTTTCTGCTTTGTCCCATGACAATATTGCTTTTTGCTCCAAAGGCAGAATGTGTATCAAGAATTGTCAAAGCACTGCATTGACAGTAAACAGGTCCTGGTTCAAGTGTGTAAATCAGTGCATGGCTGTGTCACTAAATATATGAAACAGCAGGAAGTCATCAAGCTGACGCTGAATGATGAGTCTATTTTATTAGTCCCTGAAGACAAACACGGAGGATGTCACATGTATTTGTACATTATTATGAGGATGTTTGGGCTGAATGCTTCCAGATCATAGCAAACATTGATGTTAATGCTGAACACTTGACAGAGATGTCAATGTAGCAAACTGAGTGTCCAACATGAGAATAAAGTGATCTAGACTGTGTGTCTGTCTCTGACCTTTGTTCAAGCTTCAACACGTCACTCAAAATGTGTTTGTTGATGTTTGGTGCTGAGAAGAGGAGGCTGTGAGCACCTTTCACTGCTGTTCTGGCTCAACGGCACTTCACCGGTGACAAGAAACCAGCTTTATTCCAGGGGTGTCCACAGTGGGTCCTGCAGGCTTCAGGTCTCTTCCAGGAACAGCAGATGTGATTACAATGAGGGGCTGGCAATTTGGCCTGTTCACAAGCTTGGTGATGACATCACTACATTTAGGTTTGAGCTGGAGTGTCACTGAGTGTTATGATGGTGGTTTTCAGTTGAAATGGGAGTCTCTGTGGGAGCCAGGAAGCAGCGTTGGACGTGTATGACGCGAGGACACGGAACCACGAGGACAAGAGGATTTCCACCGGCTGAAGAGTGAAGAGGATGTGCTTCTCCACAAAAATCTGATTTATCAGACGTGAAACAGTGGTTTTTACAAATGTTGCCTTTTTTTAATCAATTCCACAAATATAATTAAGATTAAACAAACTCAATACTGGTTGTGGGGCAGAAATGAATAGTTACTAAAATGTAAATGAATAAAATAAGTAGTGTGTATATATATAAAATAAAATGTTTACTTTGATAGACAGTGTAGGAAAGAGTGAGTCAATGAGACAGTCTCTGCATATAAAGTGACTTCTTCCCACTAAAGCAGAACAAAACACAAGTTTTAGTGATGAGCCGCTTGTACTGAGGCAGAGTGACGTCACCAGGCTGCTCATGCTAGCTGCGCACTGGCTGTGCTCCGGCGCTAGCCGTTAGCGTTAGCTTGAGGTCTTCCGGGACTAATATAACCTTGAACTTAATGTTAAACTCCAGAGGACGCCCAGCGTTTCATTCTACATCTCCAGGGTGAGTGGCTGTGCGCTGGTGATGTTTGTAGACGCTCCGAGACCGGCTTTTTTATCGTAGCATTGCTCTTGTTGTGTTAGCAACGAACGCTAACATCGCCCATCTGATGACTGACAGTTGTCCTGGCCAATCACATTTCGAAGCCCGCGCAAATTCTCCGCGTCTTATTGGTCAATGTCAGCGTTCGTCAGAACTATAAATTGAGACACCGCCCCACAATCGTCCTCTTTTCTCATATTACGTGAGCTAGAGAGCCGTGCTTTTTTTCCATAGGTAGAAGATTTTATATTTTCCACTTTTTTGGATTTGAGGACCGGAGGACGTCGTTGGATTCGTGTTTTTTCTTCATCCAGAGTTTTTCATCGGTTGTATTTTCACCGTTTTGACCAAACTTGGAGAGCGGAGGTGAGTCCTTCTAGAACATTCTGTGTGTTGAAATTTTGAAGATGTGGAAAAAGTCCCTGTTTTCCAAGTGAACTTTATTTAAAGTGGTTCCTGATATTGGGGGAAGTTTTCTATGTGCTCTGAGTGATGTGAAAAGTTAAAATTGTGTTGTTTTATGACTTGTGTGAAGCAGTTAGCTGCTAGGCCGCAGCCTCAATCAGGTGTATTATGTGAAGCTGGCCCCCACCCCTCCTGAGAATATGTGAAAATACTCTCAAATGTTTGTACTGGAACAATTATCGTTTTGCTGCTTTGGTTTTGGCGTTATGAAGTTCAGTGGGCCTCTGAGTGATGTGAAAATTATAATTGTGACGCCCGGGGCCTCACAATTATAGGCCCAAGACCTGAGGCCCAGCGCCCATGAACTTAACAATGCAATGACGCAGTGTTTCAGTGGGCCAGGCCTCAGGCCTTGTCGTTTTGCTGACTTGGTTTTTAACATATTTGGTGAATAATGTGCGTAAAATAATGTGCGTAAAATAATGTGTGTAAAAGGCCCTCTTGAGGCGCTGGCGCCACGCCCTAGGCCTGAGGAGGGCCTCACTGAAACACTGCGTCATTGCATTGTGAAGTTCATATAAGTCGTCCAAACTGAACAGAAATTGGTTCTCGTCATTGGTTCTGCATTAGTACGGCTTTTTCCTGAAATCATTCTCGTTTTGCCGCCTTGGTTTTTAACATATTTGGTGAAAAATGTGCGTAAAAGGCCTGAGAAATGCCGAGTCATTGTGATGTTCATATAGTCCTGTGTCGAAACTGAACGCACACAGACACAGGCGCGCGCACACACAGAGACAGGCGCGCACACACACAGAGACAGGCGCGCACACACACAGAGACAGGCGCGCACACACACAGAGACAGGCGCGCGCACACAGAGACAGGCGCACACAGAGACCCACACACTGAAGCACGCACACAGAGACGCACGCACAGAGACCCGCACACTGAAGCGCGCACAGAGACCCGCACACTGAAGCGCGCACAGAGACCCGCACACTGAAGCGCGCACAGAGACCCGCACACTGAAGCGCGCACAGAGACCCGCACACTGAAGCGCGCACAGAGACCCGCACACTGAAGCGCGCACAGAGACCCGCACACTGAAGCGCGCACAGAGACCCGCACACTGAAGCGCGCACAGAGACCCGCACACTGAAGCACACACAGAGAGACACACAGAGACCCACACACTGAAGCACACACAGAGAGACACACAGAGACCCACACACTGAAGCACACACTGACGCACACTGAAGCACACACAGAGAGACACACTGAAGCACACACAGAGAGACACACTGAAGCACACACAGAGAGACACACTGAAGCACACACAGAGACCCACACACTGAAGCACACACAGAGACACACAGAGACCCACACACTGAAGCACACACAGAGAGACACACAGAGACCCACACACTGAAGCACACACAGAGAGACACACAGAGACCCACACACAGAGAGACACACAGAGACCCACACACAGAGAGACACACAGAGACCCACACACTGAAGCACACACAGAGAGACACACAGAGACCCACACACTGAAGCACACACAGAGAGACACACAGAGAGACACACAGAGACCCGCACACTGAAGCACACACAGAGAGACACACTGAAGCACACACAGAGACCCACACACAGACGCACACTGAAGCACACACAGAGACCCACACACTGAAGCACACACAGAGAGACACACAGAGACCCGCACACTGAAGCACACACAGAGACACACTGACGCACACTGAAGCACACACAGAGACCCACACACAGACGCACACTGAAGCACACACAGAGACCCGCACACTGAAGCACACACAGAGACCCGCACACTGAAGCACACACAGAGACCCACACACTGAAGCACACACAGAGAGACACACTGACGCACACTGAAGCACACACAGAGAGACACACAGAGACCCGCACACTGAAGCACACACAGAGAGACACACAGAGACCCGCACACTGAAGCACACACAGAGAGACACACAGAGACCCGCACACTGAAGCACACACAGAGAGACACACTGACGCACACTGAAGCACACACACAGAGACACACAGAGACCCGCACACTGAAGCACACACAGAGACACACTGAAGCACACACAGAGACCCACACACTGAAGCACACACAGAGACCCACACACTGAAGCACACAGACGCACACACACTGAAGCACACACACAGACGCACACTGAAGCACACACAGAGAGACACACAGAGACCCACACACAGAAGCACACACAGAGACCCACACACAGAAGCACACACAGAGACCTACACACTGAAGCACACACAGAGACCCACACACAGACGCACACTGAAGCACACACAGAGACCCACACACTGAAGCACACAGACGCACACACACTGAAGCACACACACAGACGCACACGGAAGCACACAGAGAGACACACTGAATTTGACATAACCAGGAGCCGTAAAGTGAAAACAGCTTCATAGATGCTGCAGTGAGTGATGCGTTCAGGTGCTGGTTAACATGTCTTCAGCCTGCTGTGTGATCATTTCCAGAGCTGAGGGGCTCCTCCAGTGGCCACAGTGTTGATTTTGGTGCCATACAGCATGTTTTGATGGCTTCTTAGAGTGTGTGCTCATGTTGTCCTCCTCTGAACTGCTCCATGTTAAATGTTGTGCACTCTCCTATTGGACTGACATGTGACTCAGAGCAGCACCATGACGTCATTAGCAGTCACAATGGTGGGACTTTAAACCCTGGTTTAAAAACACTGTGTGGTTTCAAATGCAGGAGTTTTGACATGTGTATCAGTACTAATATATGTTGTAACGGTGTAGAGACGTTCATGCCCAGAACATAAGAGCAACTTCCCACATTAACAAGCTGCAGAGCTCCTACAGTAGCAACATTTAAAAAACTACAACAAATGCTGGAACGTCATCCGTGGACGACTTGTCCTCAATCATGTGTGTCTCCCTGTCTGTGTGTTGTCAGAGGTCATGACCTTGCTCTCTAAGCCAGCAGACATTCAATTAGGATGCTGCTTTGTTGTGTGGAGAAGAAAATAGTCTGCTTGTGCTCATGTGTGTGTAGCTGGAGATGTTTAGAGAGGCTCTGTGACTGTAACACACACACTCACACACACACACACATAGATACACACACCGACACACACACACTCCCTCACACAGACACATACAGCCACACACACACACACACACCCACACACACACACACTGACACACACACATAGATACACACACAGACACACACACACACACACACATAGAGACACACACAGACACTCCCACACACACCCCCACACACACACAGACACACACACACAGACACTCCCACACACACACACCCACACACACACAGACGCACACCCACACACAGACACACACACACTCCCACAGACCCACACACACACACACACTCCCACAGACCCAAACACTCACACACATAGACACACACAGACACTCCCACACACACCCCCCCCACACACAGACACACGCACCCACTCCCCCCCACACACACACACACACACACACACACACACACAGACACATATAGCCACACACAGAGACACACAGACACATCCACACCCCCCCCCCCCCACACACACACACACACACACACAGTTGTTTTCCAGCAGCTCCAGCCTCTAAGTGTGTAAATGGATGCGGTTTGTAAGTATGATGGAATCAGTCACTCGTCTGTCTCTCTGCTTTGAGGATGTTGAACTAAAGTGTTTTGTTGTTGAATTGAATTCCAGATGCCCCGTAAGAAGACCCACCGTCTGGCTCGGGCCCTGAAGGAGAGGGCGGAGAAGGCGGAGTGGAGGGCCGAGCCGGCCGTCCCGGAGTTCCTGCCTCGTACGTATAAGACGTTTTCCATGTTGAGCCCACGTACATCTTCACATATGTAAAGTGCACGTCTTGTTTACACCCTCTGCTTTGAACCTGTGTCTCGACAGGCCGTGGCACGGGACTCCGGCATCGCGTGCGGAAGTGGCCGGTGTCGGAGCTTACCAAGAAGTCCCGACGCTTGGTCACTCCTCCCCGGGACCCGGAGAAGAAGGTAGTTGGTCTTGCCTCGTGTGTCTCTTGCCTTGCCAGCTGTAAGGAGCCGTGGCTGATGTCTCTGTTAAAAAAACCTTGTCCCCTGTTCCCCAGACCGTGTTCGTCATCGGGGACTCTCACCTGAGGGGCGTGGTGGACGGCTTCGTGGCCATTCCGGAGGGGCAGGTTAGTTTTGCTTTCCTGTCTGTTCCAGGTGCCGCGGCCAGCCAGCTGAGGACGGAGGTGCAGCACACGGTCCTCCCCTGGACTCCGGACGCCGTGTGTCTGCTGGCCCCCAGCAACAACCTGACGGCCAGCAGGACCATCGGTGAGGCGGCGGTGGACTTCGCTGACCTCCTGGCTACGGTCTGCAGCCGCTGGCCCAAGGTGTGTTGATTTATTTCTTCTTGTTGTTGTGTGAAGGCTTCTGAGAGGAGAAAGCTTGAATGACGTTAATAACACTTGAATGTTGTTGTGTTTTCCCCCCGAGGTTTTCGTGCTCGAATTCCCTGGGCGCTTGAACGTGGAGCCTGTGGTGCAGCGGCTGCTGGTCCAGGAGTACCACCGCGTCGCAGCGCGCATGGGTAAGTTGATGGTTGCATCTTTACTGGTCTCGCCATTCCATGATCTTGTTTTGAATTTTTTTATTTTTTTATTTTTTTTTATTTACATTTTTTTTTATTTTTTTTTATTTTTTTGTGTGTCACTGTTATGGGTAAGATTAAATTGATGACGCGTGTTTGCTTTTCTCTGTTTGTCCGTCAGGGGTGCCCTTCGTGTCTGTGGCGCAGGACCTCCCACTGAGTCGGTTGGAGCTGTGGTGCCACGACGGTGTAAGTACAGCACGTTTTGTTGTGGGAGGAGTTTGTTTTGTGTCACGTGTGACACGCACGTGCGGTGAAGTTTCTGACGTGTCTTCACTGGTTTCCTAGATCCACCTGAGCGACTCCGACGGGATGCCGGTCCTGGTGCAGCTGCTGTGGGACGCTAGCGTCCAGCAGCTGGCACCTCCGCCCGAGCGCCCGGTGTCTCCCCGGACACCGCCGCGTGCTCGGGTGGCTCCCAGGGTGGTGGTGACGGGAACGGTCCCCGTGCCCCGTCGCACCAACCCTTGGGAGTGGACGACGGTTGGACAAGGGCGAATGGTAATGTGTTTTTCTGTCGTCCTGTGATTGGAGGTTTGTGGCCTTTTGTGGGACCAAAAACCAACTCAGTCTTGTCTTGTGTTTTTCAAAGGCTGGATCATCTGTGCTCCGACGGCCTGCCCTCCCGTCCAACCCGGTGTGGTTCAGCGGGGCCATGTTGGAGGCCATGGAGAAGGTCTCGCCTTCTTCTGGTTCCGACGGCCCTGCTGGGCCACCAGCTGGCCAGGTGAGACACCACACACTCGTACGCACTGTGGACGACCAGACGTGAAGACCGCCGTTCACCAAACACTGTTTTTTCTCTCTCCAGAGCCCTCGCCGGGTGCGTCGGCCCAAAGCCGTTCCACGGAGGAAGCGGCAGGTTGGTATTTACACACCTGATTGACGTGCGCTTTATTGACGTGGAGGGAGTCGGACTGAGGAAATTAATAAGTGAGAGATGTTTTGTTCTTTGTAGGCACCGGCAACACCGTCGCCTGTCCGGAAGACCGTGGCTGCTTCTCCGTCCGGCCCAGCAGTGAAGCAGGTCAGTCCACGTTTTGATACGCCGTGTGGCTCAGCTAGCACACGTTGGCACGTTAGCTCACAGTGCAGCTTGTTTGCAGAGCACCCGAATAACCTTTGCTCATTTTCTCTCGTCTCATCTTTGTGTCAGGGGGAGGCGTCGGCGCAGGAGTCCCGGGAGGAGGTGGTGCCGGAGGTGGTGGTGGACGTTCCCGCTGCCTGTCCCGCCGTGCCGACCGAGTCCACCGTCCAGGAGGGAACCCGGTCTCCAGCCAAAGCTAAGTCTCCTTTTCTCCCTCCTGTTTCTCGTGGTACACTGTCAGGCCAGTCAGTTGTTGAGGTTGGTGCGGTGAGGTTGGAGTCGCCCTCTGCTGCAGTGGCAGTAGTGACCGACCCTCAGACAGGGACTAGACTGACAAAGGTCGTACAGGGATCGTTTAGCCAGTCAAACGGTGGTTTTGATCGCAGCGTGCAGTGCATGGCCATAGCTGCAGCCAGCTTGGCCAGACATACAGTCCAGAGCGTGTTTTCATGGGAGAGGCGTGATCTGGATCGCACTGTCATCTTAGGCGACAGGCTGTATTCAGATCTAGAAGGCAAGAAGATGATTACAGACCCTACAGGATTTCTTTACGTGTCCCAATTGCCCGAGGTGGTTACGGTAGGCGAGCAGGATTTTGGTTTAACTCGTGGTGAGGAGGTGTCGGGTACGATAGGCGTGAACGAAGGACCCTCAATCGACGCCAGGGTGACCTTCAGTCTGCTAAACGGACTGAAGGAGATCTTCAGTGAGCACAACATGTGTCTCCTGACGATGTGTACTAACACTTCTGCCATCATCTGTGAGGATGGACGGTTCGCCGTGGTGGACAGTCACTCACGGAGCAACCTTGGTTTGCCACTCGAGAACGGTACCAGCGTGGTTCTGCAGTTTGCTTGTCTTGACGACCTGCACCGCTACATCCTTGGTTTGGCCGAGTGCTTTGATTTACCGGAGAAGTTGTTTGAGCTGGCTGGCATCGTCATCAGTGGGGGTGGCGGTCCAGCGCCCCCTGGTGTTTCTGTGGAGAGTCACGTCGCTGTGATGAGTTCTCCTCCACCACCAGGGGGCAGGACATGGGCTGAGGTTTGTGCTGCTCGTCCAGCGCCGCCTGGTGTTTGTGTGGAGAGTCACGTCGCTGTGATGAGTTCTCCTCCACCACCAGGGGGCAGGACACTGGCTGAGGTTTGTGCTGCCAGTCCAGCCCTGTCGGCTGTTTCTGTGCAGACATTCTCCAGCGAGCTCAGTAGCGGTTCCACTGCAGAATCAGTTGTTGATGGCACGAAGAGAAAGGTTTCTTTTGGCACTCGCAGGTCAAAGAAATCTAGGCGATGCGACGTTAGCGAGGTCGACTCAGACGTAGAGTTTATTAGCTCGGTGAGGAATGAGGAGCTGGTCTTCCGTCCTCTAGATGTGGAGGTGTGTAGGGCTTTGTGTTCACGTTTGAAGGTAGATTACGTGAAGGTCGGTGGTCCCCTGTCCACACGGGTTGGTTCGCTAGGTGCTCCGTGTAGGAACGAGAAAGTAGTGGCTGATGGGAACTGCTTCTTCCGAGCCATCGCTCAGGCTGTGAGTGGTTCCCAGAGGCAGCATCGCAGCATTAGGCTCACTGTGTGTAAGGCGTTAGAGAAGGAGGCCAGGAGGTACCACAGTCTTTTGAGGAGCCAGTATTCTTCAGTCTCTGAATACGTCCAGCAGTCCAGGATGAGATCCGTGGGCACTTGGGCCACAGAGATGGAGATTCAGGGAGCAGCTGATTGGTTGGGAGTGGATATTTTTACTTTTATGGATGGTCGGTGGATAAAGTACAGCTGCACTAGTCAGGGTTTGTCAGGACAGGCCATCTACTTAGAGAATAGTCAGGGCAGCCATTTTGAAAATGTTGTGTGTGTTTCTGAGCCTGGTCTGCGCTGCTGTTACGGTTACTGTAAAGTTAGAGAAGTGACAGGGTACAACTTGAGGTGTAGCGTGAGAGAGGAGCTAGGTTTAGATGTGGGGGGATCTGAGGATGAGAGTGTAGGATCAGATGAGGGTGTAGAGATACATGATGAGGCTTTAGCATCTCAGAGTGATCGGAATTATAGTCAAAATACATCGCTCAGAGTTAGGGTGAAAGGGAGGCATTTCAGTACATACCAACAAAATGTACTGTATAGACAGAACGTTAAAGAGCGGACTTTAAATAGGTATAAACATAACATTCATTACAGGCAGAAGGTTATAGAGCGGAGTTTAACTAGGTATAGACAAAGCATGCAGAATAGGGAGAATGTATTAAAATGGAGAGAAATTCTTAAATGCAAGTATCATGGTAGGCTAGAGTACAAACAAAGACTTAAAGACCTGAGCAGAAAAAAATATGCTGACAGTGTAGACCATAGACAGAAAGTTAAAGACCTGAGCAGAAAAAAGTATGCTGACAGTGTAGACCATAGACAGAAAGTTAAAGACCTGAGCAGAAAAAAATATGAAAGTGCAGATCATAGGCAGACAGTTAAAGACAGGAGCATTAAAAAATATCAGGACAGTGTAGACCATAGGCAGAGGATGAAAGACCTGAGCAGAATAAAATATGCTGGCAGTGTAGACCATAGGCAGAGGGTCAAAGGCAAGGGCAGTAAAAAATACCACAGCAGTGCAGACCAGAGGCAGAAGGTGAAGAGTCGTGTACGGTTGACCAGGAAGCAGAAGCAGGAGAGGTCACATGACTTTAGTTTTGTCATGGCTCAGTTTTTAGAGAAGGTTCGAGATGGACCAGAGTTTGTTTGTTGTGTTTGTCAGAGATTATTGTTTAAGTACCAGGTGCTGAGTTGTGACAGGCAGGCTTATCGTAGTGAGGCGTCGGCTCGTGTAGCAGGACGGTGCATCAGTGACGACTATTTACACACCTGTAATGAGGAGTGTGCTGTGCCGTGCCGGCTGGTGCCCTCTAGAGGCCAGCTGTGGATCTGCTACACTTGCCATGGTAAGGTTGGTAAAGGTGAGATGCCAGCTGAATGCTGGATCAATAACCTGAAGTTAGATCCCATTCCTGCAGAACTGGGATGTTTAAACAGCATAGAGCAGCACCTGGTAGCTTTACATATCCCCTTCATGAAGGTTTTGGCTTTGCCTAAGGGGGGTCAGAACGGGGTGCATGGGCCGGTCACCTGTGTACCAGCCAACATTGTTCAGACCAGTAATGTGTTACCGAGATCGAGTATGGAAGGGTCTTTGCTACAGGTCAAGTTAAAGCGTAAGTTAACTTACAAGGGTCATTATGAGTACCAGTTTGTAGACGCATTACGTGTGAGACAGGCGCTAGCTTATCTAAAGAGGACCAACAGCTACTATAGAGACATTGAGTTCAATGAAGAGTGGGTCAATGAGTTTTGTAGGCAGCAGGAAGAGGAAGAGACAAGGGTAGCTGGTGAGGAAGAGGAGGGTGAAGTTGAGGAAGAGGTGACCCACCAGGAGGATGATGAGGTGAAGGATGAGGAAGAAGCTGTAGAGGTAGAACCAGCAGACGTAGTCCAAGATGAAATGTTACATGACAGACAGCAGCACTGCATGTTTCAGGACACTTGTCTCATGCCTGTTGACATTGGTCAGGAAGCTTTAGACCAGTATTTTGAAGACATAGTCAACATTGCGCCTGCAGAGGGCAACAGTCCAGTTAAGTTGCTCTCTGACAAGACAAACGAAGCTAAATGTTTCCCCGTCTTGTTCCCGTCAGGTACTAAGACCTTCCATGATTTGCGGTTGAATCATTTGACGTTGTCTCGATATTTAAATAACAGGATCATGAATGCCGACGGTCGTTTTGCGAGTAATGTTGAATACATATTTTTTGCTCAGTACATGTCCGAGTTAGAGCAGGTGGTTTCTAGCATTTCCGTGGCGTTGCGTAAGGGTAAAGGAGGTCAGGCGTCTAGGAGGATTAATCAGCGCATGCTGATGGACGAGGAGGCTCTGAAGAGGCTTCTAGAGTTCGACGACGGTTACAGGTTTTTGCGACCTATTAGAGGTACTCCGGCGTTTTGGCAGGGCGCTCAGAGAGACATCATGGCTGCTCTCCGTCAGTTAGGGATTCCAACGTGGTTTGTTTCATTTTCGTCTGCGGACATGCGCTGGACTAACCTCCTGACCAGCATCCTTAGACAGGAGGGCAGGTCGCAGACGGCGGAGGATTTAGAGTGGGCGGAGAGGTGCGAGTTGTTGCGTCGTAATCCAGTTACAGCAGCCAGGATGTTTGATTACAGGTGGCATTGTTTTCTGAAAGAGGTTCTTATGGCTCCTTGTCAACCAATTGGCAAAATCGTTGACTACTTCTATCGTGTTGAGTTCCAGCAGCGCGGCTCTCCTCATGTTCACTGTTTGTTCTGGATCGAGGGCGCGCCCCAGATTAGTAAGAACACAGATGAGGAGGTGGTGCAGTTCATCGACCGATACGTGTCATGTGAGCTGCCCACAGACGATGACCAATTATTGGACATTGTGTCATCGGTGCAAACGCATTCTAAACGACACTCTAAGACGTGTAGGAAGAACAAAACCACGTGTCGTTTCAATTTCCCCAAACCCGTGACTGCTAGAACGTTCATTTGCAGGAAAAAGGAATGCAAATGTGACAAAAACCAGTCACAGGAGGCCGAGAAGGATCCTGATTCAGAAGACAAGCCAGTGTGTAAATGTTTTGAGGACCAGAGCGGCATGCCAAAAGAAGTAGCTCAGAGGGTTCTGGAAGGGATCAAGTGTGCAGTTAGAGCGGCAGCAGAAGGTGAGGTCCACTTTGCTAGCACTGAGCAGTTTTTTCAGAGTCTGGACATCAACCAGGACGTTATGGAGATGGCCTACAGGAGGGTAGAGAAGAAGACCACCGTGGTGTATAGGAGAGGGCTTGAAGAGGTCTGGGTCAATCAGCACAGTAAGCAGTTGTTGAAGTGCTGGAACGCCAACATGGACCTTAGCTATATCACCGACGCCTACGCCGTAGTCATATATATTATATCGTACATTACGAAAGCAGAGAGAGAGATTGGCCTTTTATTGAGCAATGCACAAAAAGAAGCAACCAAACAAGGGAATCTCTCTGCTAGAGAAGCTCTGAAGAAGCTGGGCAGTGTATATTTACACAACAGGGACGTTTGTGCGCAGGAGGCGGTGTATAGGCTAACGAACATGCATCTGAAGGAGTGTTCCAGGAAGGTGGTTTTCATCCCCACCGGCTCCAACATAGTGAAGATGAGTTTACCCCTCAGCGTGTTAAAACAGAGGGCGGCGTCACATGAGCTGAGGACGGAAGACATGTGGATGACCAGTCTAGTGGACAAGTTCAAGTGCAGGCCCGGCGGTGATGTCTTCGAGGACATGTGTATAGCCACGTTTGCGTCGGAGTATCGTGTTCTCTCCAAGAACGAAAAGTCTGAGAAGAGAATCCCCTTGAGGAACGATTTGGGCTTCATCTTGAGGAGAACGCGATCTCAGTTTGCCGTCGTCCGTTACATGAGGTTCAACTTAGAGAAGCAGGAGGAGGCTCATTTCCAGAGTTTGTTGCAGCTCTTCCTTCCTTATAGAACTGACTCAGAGCTCAAACCTGAAGGCTTTGAGCTCTTTGCTCAGTTCTATAACAACGGACAGGTGACGTTCCACGATGGTTCCGTCCATTCGGTGAAGTCGGTGGTAGACCAGAACAGGGCCAGGTTCGAGGTGGACTGTGCTGAGCTAGAGGAGGCTCAGGAGATAGCTGAGCAGCTCCAGGGGGGCGAGGAGGACGCTTGGGGTGCACTCTGTCCTGAACAGGAGGTAGAACGCCGTGAATGTCTAGAAGAGGGACGGCAGCAGCAGGGAGGAGAGATCCCGGATGAGCAGCTACTGGACGTGCAAGAGAACGTTCCAGATTTAGTTGTTGGAGCTAAACAGGTCGCACAGTTAGAGAAGAACCGGTGCATCTTGTCTCGGAGCGAGGGTTTGTCTCTGGTTAGGTCTTTGAACGAGACACAGATGGCCGTGTTCTACCAGGTTAGGCAGTGGTGTTTGGAAAAGGTGATGGGGAAGAACCCCAAGCCTTTGCATGTGTTTGTGACGGGTGGTGCTGGCACGGGGAAGTCTCATTTGATCAGGGCTATTCAGTACGAGGCAGGGAGACTATTGTCCACACTTTGTCCTCAACCAGACGGGATTTCTGTTTTGTTAGCCGCGCCTACGGGCATCGCTGCTTACAATTTAAATGCAGCCACAATCCACCACACGCTGAGTATTGGCAAACACTCTGGCTTACCTTACGTTCCTTTAGGGGAAGATAAAGTAAACTCTCTGAGAGCAAAATTTAGTCACGTCCAAATCCTCATCATTGACGAGATCAGTATGGTTGATCACAATCTGTTGGCGTACGTCCACGGTCGTTTGAGGCAGTTGAAGCAGACGGGAGACTTTTCCCCGTTTGGTAACGTCAGCATCATCGCGGTCGGGGACTTCTACCAGCTGCCTCCCGTTAAAGGGAAGCCGCTGTATCGCAGTCAGGTAGGTGTGGACCTGTGGGTGAACTTCAGTGTGGTGCAGCTGCACACCGTGGTTAGGCAGAAGGATGGCGTGTTTGCAGGCCTGCTGAACAGGTTGAGAGTGCGCTCCAAGGACACCCCCATGTTAGACAGTGACGTTGAACTGTTGAAGTCGCGCGAGACCGGCGAGGAGAGCTCTGCCTTGCACATTTTCCCCACCAACGCACAAGTCAGTGAGCACAACCTGAAGCAGCTGTTTGAGGTTTGTCCTGACTTCATCACCATAGAGGCCCAGGACTACATGAACAATAGTAGGACCGGCAAGTTGGAGCTGATTGCAGGGCATCACAGTCGCGCGTCGGACACGTCATTACAGGAGAGTCTGTGTTTGGCGAAGAACGCGCGCGTCATGTTGTGCAAGAACGTGGACGTGGAGGATGGCCTGGTCAATGGAGCGTGTGGCACGGTCACTCATATTGAGTTGAGAGAGAACGCAAAGTTTCCTCTCACAGTTTTTGTCAGATTTGACGAGGAGAGAATTGGCTTGGCGAGGAGGAAACAACGTGCACACGCGTCAGTAGAATGCCCACATTCTACTGCCATTGAGCCGCAGGAGGAGAAGGCCACCAAGCGTGGAGGTTTGCGCCGTCAGTTCCCTCTCAAGCTGGCCTGGGCCTGTACGGTGCATAAGGTGCAGGGGTTGACGGTGGACCGGGCCGTGGTTTGTTTAAAGAGGGTGTTTGCACCCGGGCAGGCGTACGTGGCGCTGAGTCGCGTCAGGACTTTGTCTGGACTGATCATCCAAGGTTTTAAAGAGAAGGTCATCTACTGCAAAGACGCCATCAAGGAGGCCGTGGACAGCATGCCTCCATTTTTGATTGAGCAGCCAAAGCCTTCATCAAGTACACACAGTTTCTCCCTGTACTTGATGAACGTTCAAAATTTAAGCCGCCACCTGGTGGACTTGGCGTCTTGCACGCGGCATTTACAGCCTACCTGTATTGCCGTCACAGAAACGTGGCTCACTGCACAGTCGTCATCAGACGCCGTCCAGATTGACGGCTACGTTTTCCACAGCCGCCCTCGAGCCTTGTGTTACAGTAGCAGCAACCCCAAATTGTTAGAGCTACAGCATCTAGAACATGGTGGAGTGGGCTTATACACTGTAGGCCATTTGGA